>NC_142702.1:30219443-30543781 GCF_029339155.1 Prunus mume | reverse complement strand
AGGAGAATTCAAATTAGAGGATTGAGAATTCTAATAAACACAAAAAGATTCACAAATCATGAATCAAAAATCAACTCATTCAACAACACCGTCTGCTCCGTGAGTTAGGTTGGCTAGATCAAAGCTCTAGAAGTGTCCAATTTGGATTGAAAAAAGTATGATAATCAAACGAGATTGAGGATTCTAATGGATACAAAAGATCTGGCAAAACATGAATCAAAAATCAAACGATTCAACAACACCACTGCTCGTGATCTGAGCTTACAATCAAGTGCCTAGAAATGTCCAATTTAATTGGCAAAAGTATAAGAATTTTAAATTAGAGATTGAGGATTCTAATGAACACAAAAGATCTGCGAAATCATGAATCAAAAACACTGAACTGATTCAACTACACCTGTCTGTTCCGTGAGTTAGGGTTGGCTAGATCAAAGCCTAGAAGTGTCCAATTTGATTGGCAAAAGTATGAGAATTCAAATTAGAGATTGAGGATTCTAATGAACACAAAAGATCTGCGAAATCATGAATCAAAAAAACTGAACTGATTCAACAACACCTGTCTGCTCCGTGAGCTAGGGTTGGCTAGATCAAAGCCTAGAAGTGTCCAATTTGATTGGCAAAAGTATGAGAATTCAAATTAGAGATTGAGGATTCTAATGAACACAAAAGATCTCGCAAATCTGAATCAAAAAACTAACTGATTCAACAACACTGACCGCCTGCGAAGCTGGGGTTGGCTAGATCAAAGTCGAAGTGTCCAATTTGATAGGCAAAAGTATGAGAATTCAAATTAGAGATTGAGGATTATAATGAACACAAAAGATCTGCGAAATCATGAATCAAAAAACTGAACTGATTCAACATCACCTATCTGTTCCGTGAGCTAGGGTTGGCTAGATCAGCGGCAAGGAGTGTCCAATTTGATTGGAAAAAGTATGACCATTCAAACTAGAGATTGAGGATTCTAATGGATACAAAAGATCTACAAAAACATTAATCAAAAAAACTGAACTGATTCAACAACACTGCTCTGTTTCCGTGGACCTAGGGTTGGCGAGATCAAAGCCTAGAAGTGTCCAATTTAATTGGAAAAAGTATGAGAATTCAAATCAGAGATAGAGGATTCTAATGAACGCAAAAGATCTGCAAAATTACGAATCAAAAACTGAATCGATTCAACAACACTGTTTATTCCGTGAGCTAGGGTTATCTAGATCTGCTGCAAGGAGTTTCCAATTTGATTGGAAAAATTGTGAGCATTCAAATTAGAGATTGAGGATTCTAATGGACACAAAAGATCTGAAAAAACATGAATCAAAAAAACTGAACTGATTCAAAAACACCTGTATGTTCCGTGAGCTAGGGTTGGCTAGATCAAAGCCTAGAAGTGTCCAATTTGATAGGCAAAAGTATGAGAATTCAAATTAGAGATTGAGGATTCTAATGAACACAAAAGATCTGCGAAATCATGAATCAAAAAAACTGAACTGATTCAACAACACCTGTCTGTTCCGTGAGCTAGGGTTGGCTATATCAAAGCCTAGAAGTGTCCAATTTGATTGGAAAATTATGAGAATTCAAATTAGAGATTGGGGATTCTAATGAACCCAAAAAAGATCTGCAAATCATGAATCAAAACTGAATCGATTCAACATCACTGCTTGTTCCGTGAGCTAGGGTTGGCTAGATCAGCGGCAAGGAGTGTCCAATTTGATGGAAAAAGTATGAGCATTCAAATTAGAGATTGAGGATTCTAATGGATACAAAAGATCTGCAAAAACATGAATCAAAAAAATTGAACTGATTCAACAACACCTGTCTGTTCCGTGAGCTAGGGTTGGCTAGATCAAAGCCTAGAAGTGTCCAATTTAATTGGCAAAAGTATGAGAATTCAAATCAGAGATTGAGGATTCTAATGAACACAAAAGATCTACGAAATCATGAATCAAAAATGAATCGATTTAAGACACCTGTCTGCTCCGTGAGCTAGGGTTGGCTAGATCAAAGCCTAGAAGTGTCCAATTTGATTGGAAAATTTTGAGAATTCAAATTAGAGATTGGGGATTCTAATGAACCCAAAAGGTCTGCGAAATCATGAATCAAAAAAACTGAACTGATTCAACATCACCGTCTGTCTGTGAGCTAGAAGGCTGGCTAGATCGTAGCCTAGAAGTGTCCAATTTGATAGGCAAAAGTATGAGAATTCAAATTAGAGATTGAGGATTATAATGAACACAAAAGATCTGCGAAATCATGAATCAAAAAAACTGAACTGATTCAACATCACCTATCTGTTCCGTGAGCTTAGTTGGCTAGATCAAAAGGTAAGGAGTGTCCAATTTGATTGGAAAAGTATGCCATTCAAATTAGAGATTGAGGATTCTAATGGATACAAAAAGAACTGCAAAACATGAATCAAAAAAACTGAATCGATTCAACAACACCTGCCTTTTCTGGTGGAACTAGGGTTGGCCAGATCAAAGCCTAGAAGTGTTCAATTTAATTGGCAAAAGTATGAGAATTCAAATTAGAGATTGAGGATTCTAATGGACAAAAAAGATCTACAAAACCCTGAATCAAAAAAACTGAACCAATTCTACAACACCTGCTCTGTTCCGCGAGCTTGGGTTGGCTAGATGAAAAGCTAGGAGTGTCCAATTTGACTGGAAAAAGTAGAAGAACTCAAATTAGAGATTGAGGATTCTAATGGACATAAAAGATCTGCAAAACCATTAATCAAAAAAACTGATCATATTCAACAACACCTGTCTGTTCCTTGAGCTAGGGTTGGCTAGATAAAAAGTTAGGAGTATCCAATTTGATTGGCAAAAGTATGAGAATTCAAATTAGAGATTGAGAATTCTAATGAACACAAAAGATCTGCGAAATCATGAATCAAAAACTCAACTGAACTGATTCAACATCTCCTATCTGTTCCGTGAGCTAGGGTTGGCTAGATCAAAGCTCGGAAGTGTCCAATTTGATGGGCAAAAGTATGAGAATTCGACTTAGAGATTGAGGATTCTAATGAACACAAAAGATCTGTGAAATCATGAATCAAAAAATCAATCATTCAACAACACTGCCTCTGTGAGCGGTTTGGCTTAGATCAAAGCCTAGAAGTGTCCAATTTGATGGCAAAAGTATGAGAATTCAAATTAGAGATTGAGGATTCTAATAAACACAAAAGATCTGATAGAAATCATGAATCAAAAACTGGAATCGATTCAACAACACCTGCCTCATTGCGGAGTTAGGTTGGCTAGATCAAAAGCCTGAAGTGTCCAATTTGATTGGCAAAAGTATGAGAATTCAAATTAGAGATTGAGGATTCTAATGGATACAAAAGATCTGCAAAAACATGAATCAAAAAAAATTCAACCTTTCGATTCAACAACACTGCTGCAGTGAGACCAGGGTTGGCCGGATCAAAGCTTAGAAGTGTCCAATTTAATTGGCAAAAGTATGAGAATTCAAATTAGAGATTGAGGATTCTAATGAACACAAAAGATCTGCGAAATCATGAATCAAAAATCGAATCGATTCCACTACACCTGTCTGTTCCGTGAGTTAGGGTTGGCTAGATCAAAGCCTAGAAGTGTCCAATTTGATTGGCAAAAGTATGAGAATTCAAATTAGAGATTGAGGATTCTAATGAACACAAAAGATCTGCGAAATCATGAATCAAAAAAACTGAACTGATTCAACAACACCTGTCTGCTCCGTGAGCTAGGGTTGGCTAGATCAAAGCCTAGAAGTGTCCAATTTGATAGGCAAAAGTATGAGAATTCAAATTAGAGATTGAGGATTATAATGAACACAAAAGATCTGCGAAATCATGAATCAAAAAAACTGAACTGATTCAACATCACCTATCTGTTCCGTGAGCTAGGGTTGGCTAGATAAGCGGCAAGGAGTGTCCAATTTGATTGGAAAAAGTATGATCATTCAAATTAGAGATTGAGGATTCTAATGGATACAAAAGATCTGCAAAAACATGAATCAAAAAAACTGAACTGATTCAACAACACTGTCTGTTCCGTGACCTAGGGTTGGCTAGATCAAAGCCTAGAAGTGTCCAATTTAATTGGCAAAAGTATGAGAATTCAAATTAGAGATTGAGGATTCTAATGAACACAAAAGATCTGCGAAATCATGAATCAAAAAAACTGAACTGATTCAACAACACCTGTCTGTTCCGTGAGCTAGGGTTGGCTAGATCAAAGCTTAGAAGTGTCCAATTTGATTGGCAAAAGTATGAGAATTCAAATTAGAGATTGAGGATTCTAATGAACACAAAAGATCTGCGAAATCATGAATCAAAAAAACGAATCGATTCAACAACACCGCCTCGCTTCCGTGAGCTAGGGTTGGCTAGATCAAAGCCTAGAAGTGTCCAATTTGATAGGCAAAAGTATGAGAATTCAAATTAGAGATTGAGGATTATAATGAACACAAAAGATCTGCGAAATCATGAATCAAAAAAACTGAACTGATTCAACATCACCTATCTGTTCCGTGAGCTAGGGTTGGCTAGATCAAAGCGGCAAGGAGTGTCCAATTTGATTGGAAAAAGTATGACCATTCAAATTAGAGATTGAGGATTCTAATGGATACAAAAGATCTGCAAAAACATTAATCAAAAAAACTGAACTGATTCAACAACACCTGTCTGATTCCGTGACCTAGGGTTGGCCAGATCAAAGCCTAGAAGTGTCCAATTTAATTGGAAAAAGTATGAGAATTCAAATTCAGAGATAGAGGATTCTAATGAACGCAAAAGATCTGCAAAATTACGAATCAAAAAAACTGAATCTGATTCAACAACACCGCTTATTCCGTGAGTTAGGGTTATCTAGATCTGCTGCAAGGAGTGTCCAATTTGATTGGAAAAATTGTGAGCATTCAAATTAGAGATTGAGGATTCTAATGGACACAAAAGATCTGAAAAAACATGAATCAAAAAACTGAATCGATTCAAAAACACCTGTCTGCATTGGGTGAGCTAGGGTTGGCTAGATCAAAGCCTAGAAGTGTCCAATTTGATTGGCAAAAGTATGAGAATTCAAATTAGAGATTGAGGATTCTAATGAACACAAAAGATCTGCGAAATCATGAATCAAAAATCGAAGCTCGATTCAACAACACCGCCTGCATTCCGTGAGCTAGGGTTGGCTAGATCAAAGCCTAGAAGTGTCCAATTTGATTGGCAAAATTATGAGAATTCAAATTAGAGATTGGGGATTCTAATGAACCCAAAAGATCTGCGAAATCATGAATCAAAAAAATCGAATCTGATTCAACATCACCTGTTTGTTCCGTGAGCTAGGGTTGGCTAGATCAGCGGCAAGGAGTGTCCAATTTGATTGGAAAAAGTATGAGCATTCAAATTAGAGATTGAGGATTCTAATGGACACAAAAGATCTGCAAAAACATGAATCAAAAAAATTGAACTGATTCAACAACACCATGTCTGTTCCGTGAGCTAGGGTTGGCTAGATCAAAGCCTAGAAGTGTCCAATTTAATTGGCAAAAGTATGAGAATTCAAATCAGAGATTGAGGATTCTAATGAACACAAAAGATCTACGAAATCATGAATCAAAAAAAAATCATTCAAGAACACTACACCATTTCCGTGAGCTAGGGTTGGCTAGATCAAAGCCTAGAAGTGTCCAATTTGATTGGAAAATTATGAGAATTCAAATTAGAGATTGGGGATTCTAATGAACCCAAAAGTCTGCGAAATCATGAATCAAAAAAATCGATTCAACATCACATGTCTCCGTGAGCTAGGGTTGGCTAGATCAGCAAGGAGTGTCCAATTTGATTGGAAAAAGTATGAGCATTCAAATTAGAGATTGAGGATTCTAATGGATACAAAAGATCTGCAAAAACATGAATCAAAAAATTGAATCTGATTCAACAACACCTGTCTGTTCCGTGAGCTAGGGTTGGCTAGATCAAAGCCTAGAAGTGTCCAATTTGATTGGAAAATTTTGAGAATTCAAATTAGAGATTGGGGATTCTAATGAACCCAAAAGGTCTGCGAAATCATGAATGAAAAAAACTGAACTGATTCAACATCACCTGTCTGTTCCGTGAGCTAGGGTTGGCTAGATCAGCGGCAAGGAGTGTCCAATTTGACTGGAAAAAGTATGAGCATTCAAATTAGAGATTGAGGATTCTAATGGACACAAAAGATCTGCAAAAACATGAATCAAAAAAATTGAACTGATTCAACAACACCTGTCTGTTCCGTGAGCTAGGGTTGGCTAGATCAAAGCCTAGAAGTGTCCAATTTAATTGGAAAAAGTATGAGAATTCAAATTAGAGATTGAGGATTCTAATGAACAAAAGATCTGCAAAATTATGAATCAAAAAAATTGAACTGATTCAACAACACCTGTATTCCGTGAGCTATGGTTATCTAGATCAGCGGCAAGGAGTGTCCAACTTGATTTGAAAAATTATGAGCATTCAAATTAGAGATTGAGGATTCTAATGGACAAAAAAGATCTGCAAAAACATGAATCAAAAAAACTGAACCGATTCAACAACACATGTCTGCATTCCGTGAGCTAGGTTTGCTAGATCAAAGCTAGAAGTGTCCAATTTAATTGGCAAAAGTATGAGAATTCAAATCAGAGATTGAAGATTCTAATGACGCAAAAGATCTGCAAAATTATGAATCAAAAAATGAACTGATTCAACAACACTGTTTCATTCCGTGAGCTAGGTTGGCATTATCAAAGGCAGGAGGTTCCAATTTGACTGGCAAAACTATGAGAATTCAAATTAGAGATTGAGGATTCTAATGGACACAAAAGATCTGCAAAACCATGAATCAAAAAAATTGAACTGATTCAACAACACATGTCTGTTCCGTGAGCTAGGGTTGGCTAGATCAAAAGCTAGGAGTGTCCAATTTGACTGGAAAACATATGAGAACTCAAATTAGAGATTGAGGATTCTAATGGACACAAAAGATCTGCAAAACTATGAATCAAGAAAACTGAACCGATTCAACAACACTTGTCTGTTCCACAAGTCGGGTTATAAAAGGCAAGGAGAGCCAATTTGACTGAAAAAGTATGAGAATTCAAATCAGAAATTGCGGCTTCTAATGGACACAAAAGATCTCAAAACCATGAATCAAACAAATTGAACCGATTCAACAACATCTTTCTGTTCCGTGAGCTAGGGTTGGCTAGATCAAAAGCTAGGAGTGTCCAATTTGATTGGAAAACATATGAGAACTCAAATTAGAGATTGAGGATTCTAATGGACAAAAAGGCTCTGCCAAACCATGAATCAAAAACTCGAACCGATTCAACAACACCTGCATTCCGTGAGCTAGTTGGCTGTATAAAAGGCAAAGGAGTGTCCAATTTGACTGGAAAATGTATGAGAATTCAAATTAGAGATTGCTTCTAATGGACACAAAAGATCTGCTAAACCATGAATCAAAAAAACTGAACCGATTCAACAACACTGTCTGGGTGAGCTAGGGTTGGCTAGATCAAAAGCTAGGAGTGTCCAATTTGACTAGAAAACGTATGAGAACTCAAATTAGAGATTGAGGATTCTAATGGACACAAAAGATCTGCAAAACTCAAATTAGAGATGATTCTAATCAAAAAACTGAACCGATTCAACAACACATGTCTGCTCCACATGAGCTAGGGTTAGCTATTAAAAGGCAAGGAGAGTCCAATTTGATTCAACAACACTGAGAAAGGTATAGAATTCAAATTAGAGATTGAGGCTTCTAATGGACACAAAAGATCTGCGAAACCATGAATCAAAAAAACTGAACCAATTCAACAACACATGTCTGTCCCGTGAGCTAGGGTTGGCTAGATCAAAAGCTATGAGTGTCCAATTTGACTAGAAAACATATGAGAACTCAAATTAGAGATTGAGGATTCTAATGGACACAAAAGATGACAAAACCATGAATCAGGAAAATGAACCGATTCAACAACACATGTCATTCCTTGAGCTAGAGGTTGCCATTATCAAAGGCAAGGAGGTTCCAATTTGACTGGCAAAAGTATGAGAATTCAAATTAGAGATTGAGGATTCTAATGGACACAAAAGATCTGCAAGAAACCATGAATCAAAAAATGAACCGATTCAACAACACACTGCTTTGTGAGCTAGGGTTGGCAAGATCAAAAGCTAGGAGTGTCCAATTTGACTGGAAAACATATGAGAACTCAAATTAGAGATTGCGGATTCTAATGGACACAAAGGCTATACAAAACCATGAATCAGGAAAACTGAACTGATTCAACAACACTGTCTGCTCCGCGAGCTAGGGTTGGTGTATAAAAGGCAATGAGTGTCCAATGAGTGTCCAATTTGCAGGGAAGGCGATGCATATCATTTTGAAAATACCTCAACTCAATTTACAAACCCTTTAAGTCACTTGGACTGAAATCAACATGATAGAATTTCTCAGCAAGTTCACATAGATGCCCAATATTGAATGATTTGAAGGCATTACGAGGATCCAATGCTGAGTTAAGAATAAGAAGTTCAACTGTTTGCTCTGGAAATCTGTCATTTAACTCCCTCAACATGCAATCTATCACATCATTAAATACATCAATGCGATAGTAATGTTCAACTATAATAAAATCTTTTTGTTGACAAGAACGATGTGTCAATGAATTTAGTCAAACATTAACACACCAACAACAAATCAAACATCTCAACAATGCCAACATCAAATCAAACATCTCAACAAAATTCTTAAAATCAAAGACCTAATTAATTTCAACAAAATCCCCAAATTATATTTCATTCCTAATTAAACCCTAGAAAACTCAATTTCAAATTAAAATTAAAACTAAGATGCATACATTTATTTTCGGAATAACCCAATAGAAGAAGATAATTAAAGAGAAGGGATTAAGAAGAATACTTGTTTCCTTGTATATGAGAAGAGAAGAGAAGAGGTTGTCCAGTGTCCACGATTGCACAGCACACCAAGACTTGCGTTGAGAAGAAGCTCTCCGACTGCTCGAATTGCACCGCATGCCCACTATTTGGCTGCTTAAGTTATATTCTTTCTTTTATTAAAGTTTGATTGGGCCATTCATAACATGGGTCTGGTTATAATTTTTTCAGTTTTAAAGTTTGAGTGGGCTTAGCCGTGGGTTTTATATGGATTGGGTAGGCAAGAGTGTATACGAACACATGGAATGGATATCAATTACATAGCTTATATATAGGTTTTGTTTTTAGTGAAATATTTTTGGGTAGGCGGTAGCCTACCCCCTGGCTTAAGATCCACTGAATTGACCCTCCAAGCCTTTGCCTCAGCCAACCTACAGTAGAGACTGGTATGGTTGAACTAGTTCAATTTGTTTCATTTCTATTTTAGCAAATCTTTTATGTCTCTTTGAAGCCTGCATCTCTAATTGGAATTCTCATATTTTTTTGGTTCAATTTCGGGTTTAGGCCGAAGAAAAACTAGAAAAATGAGATAGATAGAGAGAGCAAGAAGAAGGGAAAAAAAATAATAAACAAACAAAGAAGACTGAGACAGGAGAGAGAAGAAGACGTAGACAGCGGAAAAAGAAGAAGGAGAAGAAGAAGATAAGAGAGGGAGAGTGGGAAAAAATAGAAAAAAGAGAGAGATGGGAGAAGACGCAAAAGTGAGAAAAGAGGGAAAAAAAAAATTTAGAGACTGACTGAGTGAGGAACGAGGAGGAAAAGAATGAAAGAGAATGGGAGAGAAGAAGGAAAAAAGAAATAAAAATAGAGAGGGAGAGATGGAAAGTGGCAGAAGTAGGATGAGATATGGTGTTAAAAACCCATGGGTAGAACTTGCCCCTAAAAACCGGCTTGTAAGAGAAGGGTGCCCATGAGCTCTAAAACCACTTTAGAATATGCTATTTTTCCAGTGTGAGATCTTGAGTCCTAACATGCCACCACACTTCCATTCCCAATGTCCTCGTTGGCCCACTCTATCGACATTGACCCAATGGTAGCCCTTTCCTTCCTTTGAGGCAGCTTCACTCACCTATCAGTATTCAATGACTCAATATCATGCTCATACATAACACCGATCATTTTAATCTAGCCCATAGGTCACCCCTTCCGTGAATTTGGGCCCAGTTGCATGGTGAAACCTGGCTCTAATACCAAATGTTTAGAACCCATAGGTAAAACTTGCCCTTGAAAACCGACTTGTAAGGGAAGGGTGCTCATGAGCTCTTAAACCACTCTATGATATACTATTTTTCTAATGTGGGATCTTGAGTCCGACATATGGGGAGAAGAAAAAGAAGACGCTGGTTTAGGCGACCAAAACAAGTACCCAAACCAACCCAAAGGTTTGGTTTGGGCTGTTGGACCGGGTTTTGACGCGAGGTGTAGCGAGTCTGCTCAGGGGGGTCATGCCAATGCCCGGCCAAAGTTTACTGTAGAGAGGAAGGATAAAAATAGTAAAGTAAAGAAAGTGGTAGGGATTAAAAGGAAAGAATGAAGGGACAGGGAAAGACGAAATCTCATTTCCTTTTTCTTTCCGAAGGGCCTTCTCTGTTTCGCCCTTCATGGCTCTTTCTTTAACGATTGTTCATCCAGTTACACATGTTTAGAGTGGACAAGCAAATGCGTCATTTCGGATAATTTTGAAACTGGGTATAAAATTCATTGTAATTTGGGTGTAAATCAATTTCTCCGTTCAATCGAGGCTTTATATTTAAGGAAAATTAGGTATTAGACATAATTAAGTTTACTAATTAGGAAGTGAGATATTAGGTATTTTAGTTTGGGTTTTAATACTCAATAAAAAATAGCTATTTTAGATTAGGCCCAAGGCTGGCCCAGATTCGTTGGGCCAGCTTAAAATGTCAAATAAAAAGACAATTCTACCCTTTTCTCTTAAAAAGCCTGGCCCATCTGTAAACCTACAAATTAAATGACGCTTTTGCCTCTCAACGTTTAAACGACGCGCGAGTTCTTCTCTTTCGTTCGTTTTCTTCTTCGTTTCGAGCTGGGTTCGCCATTGGAGCTCAATTTTCTTGTAGGTTTTGCTTTTATTTTCTTCGTTTTTCTGTCTTCCTTTTTCTCGCTACGCTCGATTTTCATCGAATGACCGCCGCTTTGGGTGATTTTGTTCTCTTTAGTTCGGGTATTTCGAGCTCAGTTTTGTGGCTCGATTTTGCGGCGCGATCTTGTGGCGTTCAATGCTAAACCCTATATTCTTCGCTTCGTGATCATATTTGATTTTAAGCCTGTTTGGTTGTGGAGATTTTTGGCAGTCCTAAGTTTTGAGGTATGAGTACTTTAGAACTATTCTGTTTTGATTATGTATTCAACTTGTATGATGTGATTTGAATTTAGTTTTAGTACTTTGATTATGTACTTTTATCGTGGTTTTTGGTTTCTATTCGAATAATTTTTGTTTTGATTTTCTACATAAATTACATCTGCTAGTTTCTTGTTCGAGACCAGAAACTGCAGCGCAGTTTCTTGTTCGATAATTCAATTTCAGAATAATTTTTGCAAGTATATTGGAATGTTACAACTGCTGACCTACTTAAATGTGTTTTGATATTAGTTTTAGTACTTTGGCAGAAACCGCATTGCAGTTTCTTGTTTCATAATTCGATTTCGGACTAATATTTGGAAGTCTATTGGAATTTTACAACTGCTCATGTACATTATTTACTGATTTAAATTGTTTTCTGTTTTTGTTTGTTGTTTTGTTTGCATTTTCAAGGCTAATGGAGGTGTGTGTCATTGCCAAGTGCACATATAAGTCGGAAACCATTATGTTTTCAGTTTCATCAGAGTCATCCATGGTTGATATTTTGAAGACTTTGTGTCTAAGGTTTAAGGGTTTGCAGTTGGGTTGTTTTACGTTACGGTATTCGCTGCCCAGTTATCCGAGTTGTTTTCTAGAAACGGATAGCGATTTGGACATGATGAGGTCATTTTTGTTTGTATCAAATGAGAAGAGTGTTGATATTTTAGTGAAGGATTTATGCGGGAGCAGTGAATATAGTGGTGATTTTTGTGCAAATAAGGAGTTGATAGCATGTGAAAAGGGCGAGTCGTCGTGTTCTAGTACTGTCGAAGACAGAAATGAATTTTTGGGCAGGTCGAAGAGAGCAAGTGCTAAGCCTTTGTTGTCGAATGAGTGGGAGACGTACATACATCATGTAGGGCAGAAGTTTGACGGTGGTGCAGAGGAGTTCCGTTTGAAATTGTGCAAGTACGCTCTTGAAGTAGGATTTAATTTTTTATATGCCGGCAATGACAAGAAGCGGGTGGTTGCTATTTGTTCGAATAAGAAATTGGAGGGTTGTAGCTGGCGTGTTTATGCTTCTCGTTGTGAAGCTACTGGCTGTTTTGTAATTCGGACATTAAATAATGTGCATACATGTGTGGGTCGGATACGGGAATCAAAGAGTAAGATGATGAAGTCTCGTGTGGTGTCCTCCCTCATTGTGGACAGAATTCGTGCAAAACCAGAGCTGAAGCCAGTTGAGATTATACACGAGTTCAAAGATTATTATGGTATAGACATTTCATACTACCATGCATGGTTTGGCAAAGAGTTAGCTAAATTGAACGTTCACGGTGATGAGTCGAAGTCCTTCAACGAGTTAGTGTGGTATGCGGACGCCGTAAAGGAAACTAACCCTGGTTCTCTCTGCACTCTTGAATGTGAAGCTGGAATTAATCGCTTTAGACGTTTTTTGTGTCGTTTGGCGGTTGCATTGCTGGATTTCAATATTGCATACCCTTGTTGTTCGTTGATGCTACGTTTTTGAAGAGCAAGTACAAGGGGCAGCTTCTCTGTGCTTCCGGAAAGAATGGAAATCAAGGTATGGTTACTGTAATGTATTGCAGATTCCATTTGTTGCAATTTTTTAGCAGAAACTGCATTGCAGTTTCTTGTTTCATAATTCGATTTTCTTAGTAATTTTTTTATGTCTGTGGGAATGTTGCAACTGCTCATGAACTTAAATGTGTTTTAAATTTAGTTTTAGTACTTGGATCATGGATTTGCCTTTTGGTTTCCTTTCAAATTTGAGCAGATTTGTTTTCAAAAACTGCACTGCAATTTCCCTTTTTTGCTTATACTTGTGCTCTTGGTTTTGTTTTGCAGGGTTTTATCCTCTAGCTTTTGGAGTTGTTGATTCTGAGACAGAGGAGAATTGGACTTGGTTTCTTCAACATTTGGCTTCTATTTTGCTACCGATGGGGAGAGTGGTGACCTTTTTTTCGGATCGCAATCAAGGTTTGTTAAATGCAACGGGGTTTGTGTTTCCTGGATGGCCTCATTCTTACTGTTACTATCACCTCAAACAGAATTTGATATCGAAGTACCCGAAGTCAGGTTATGGGAAATTGCTCCAGGATCGTGTTATCAATTTATTTAGTAGGTGCGCATATACTGTTACAGAGGAAGAGTTTACGGTAGCAATGGAGGAGTTGGTGATTGTTGGGAGTTCGAAAGTGAAGACATTTATATCTGATTTGTCTAGAGATCACTATGCGAACGCATATTTCAAAGGAATGCGGTATGGGGAGATGGCAAATAGTTTAGCGGAGTCATTTAATAATTGGGTTGGTGTGTTTCGAGATTTGCCGGTGCTACCTTTGATAGAAGGGATTCGACAGAAATTGATGGTATTGAATTCTCAACGACGAATTGAAGCGGAGAAGTGGACAACAATTTTGTGTCCGGAGATGGAAACTAGATTGTGGGAAAATGCGGAGGCCGGTAGGACTTGGGTAGTTCGTCGTTCTAGTTTCACTGTTTTTGAAGTATTTGCTGATTATTCTGTGATGGTTGATCTTGAGCAAAGGACTTGTTCTTGCCGTCTTTGGCAAATTGACGGGTTTCCTTGCACGCATGCGGTAGCTGCAATTCTAGCAAAGAAAGATTCAATTTATGATTACGTGGAGTGTTACTATAGGACTGACTTCTTTCGAAAAGCCTATGAGAGTCCTATTTTTCCTATTCCAGATATTGGGAAAGGCTTGGGCAGCAACAGTTTTGCAGCTGGATTTGTGCTTCCGCCAATTACAAAGAGGCCAGCCGGAAGACCACCAACAAAGAGGATCAAAGCTTTTGGTGAATTTAAAAGGCCATTGAAATGCAGTCGGTGTAGTGTTACTGGGCATAATAGGAAGACTTGCAAGGCTGTGATATGAACATTCCTTCTCAGTTGACGATTGCTTACGTTAGATATGGTTTAGTGAATGTATAGTCAGTTTCTGCATTGCAGTTTTAGTTGCTTTTAATTGGCTACACAGCTTCTAATTGGATATTATGATTGTTTTTTGAAGTTAATGAAAATTATACAATTGTTTCATGAGTGGATATTCGTTTTTGACTGCCATTGAATGCTTGTTTTCAGATTTGAGCAGATTTTGTTTGAAACCGCACCGCAGCTGTTTATTTGTTGCAGATTTTGAACAGAACTTGTCCCATAATTCAATTTCAGAATACTTTTTGCTAGTCTATGTTGTGATTTGATATTAGTTTTAGTACTTTGATTATGCCTTTACCTTTTGAGCAGCAGTGCAGATTTTGACCGTAAACTGCAGTATAGCTTTTGTTCGAGACTAAAGCGCAGTTTCTTGTTCGATATTTCAATTTCAGAATAATTTTTGCAAGTATATTGGAATGTTACAACTGCTGACCTACTTAAATGTGTTTTGATATTAGTTTTAGTACTTTGATTATGCCTTTACCTTTCGAACAGCAGTGCAGATTTTGACTATGCAGCTTTCTTGTTCGATATTTCAATTTCGAATAATTTTGCAAGTATATTGGAATGTTACAACTGCTGACCTACTTAAATGTGTTTTGATATTAGTTTTAGTACTTTGATTATGCCTTTACCTTTCGAAAGTGCAGATTTTGAAACGCAAGCGATTTCTTGTTCGATATTTCAATTTCACAATAATTTTCAGAATAATTGTTCGAGACTTAAACGCACTGCAGTTTGTTGTTTCCTTTCGTTTTGTTGCATCCTGTTCCAAGATTATATTACAGTTTATATGTATAGGAAATATGTTCTTATATACCATAACTAGAAATATTTACAAACATCCACAAGAATTAAGATACATATTGTCTTGAGTTAACGAAAGGCAAATCACTAGAGACGATTAATTACACAGTGTTTGTGGTGTAGGAGTTTTGTGACATATTGTGCTCGATATTCATTCATGAAATTCTTGTCCACATTTTTTGGAATGGGCTGTCCTTGTGCTATTTTATCCATGTAGAACATGACGAACATGCCGCAATCCAACCTGCAAATGAATACGAGATTAGCTTTTGGTTTTGAATGATTTCAAATTGTAATGAATGGTTGAGTAGACACAATTCTTACGAAGACGAATTTTGTTGAGCACATTCTGTGTCATCCTCAAATGGAAACTGATATGGATTTTGCAGAATCCAATTTAGAGTGAGTTCTTCATTTGGGGACAAATCAACCTGTGCAGGTGTAGGGGGGCCTTCTTTTTGCTTCACAAGTTTTGGTATTGTTTTAGTTTCTAAGAACTCTTGTGCTTGTGGTCTGATATATTCTAGCCACCCTTCCACAATATTAACCTGTTTAAAGAAGAAGAAAAAAAGAGAAAAAGAAATGGTAATCAGTGCATTGCATATTATGGTTTTGGTCTGAAATTAAGCGATGATAATACGTAAACTGCATTCTGTTTGTGTATGTGCTTTGAGAAATTAAGACAGTTTCATTCCACTTACAAAATTTTGAGCAATGTCAATACACTTTTCTTCTTTTCTAGATCCCAACGATCTAAGTGGATTGTAGTGTCTCCACTTTCGTTCCATTTTGTGAAATGTGAGAAGTGTAAAGTGGAACTCAGAACTTGAAATGATCGGGAAGAAGAGAACATTGCATT
The DNA here is from genome assembly GCF_029339155.1 of Prunus mume. NCBI lineage: Eukaryota > Viridiplantae > Streptophyta > Magnoliopsida > Rosales > Rosaceae > Prunus > Prunus mume. The sequence goes on along the minus strand of NC_142702.1, from coordinate 30,527,871 downwards.
TCCCGAGTTTTTCAAGTAAGTGTTCATACAGGGCCCTATGCCAATTTGGTTCTAGAAAGGTTTGCATGTAAGCCTGCCATCATTGAATGGCAATTTGTTAGTATATATTTTTCGAAAACTGCAGTGCCGTGTCTGTTTAAACAACTTTGAATTTTCAAAATAATTCTTACCCAAGTCCATGTAGACATGTACTGTGGACTATCTGTCTGCATGGGCCCTATTTTCTCCTCCTCTATTTGGATATAGGCCTCAATAACCTGTTTCACATTGATTGGAGAAAAATGGAATTATTAACGGGTAATATAGGTAGCACAAATAAAAAATGCAGTGCAGTGTGTGTTATAGAATTAGTATTTTATACTTACGTTTTGTGACAGTTCCAGGTCCCATACAATATCTTTGATATCATGGTTTGTCACTTTCTCATTATCGAGTCCTGCCCAAAAGCTATCACTGCGGATTCGAATACATGAAATTCACAAGATTAGTTTTAGTTTATTGTAATTAAAAGATGAAAGAGTTGTTCTTTTGGAATAGAGATATTACCTAGGTTGAGTACTTAAGTAGTATTCTTGAATTCTGTCCCTGTCCTCCTTTGGAATTTTCTGCCAAACCCTCTTTTGACCCCATCCTAGTTTTTTCTTTGTTGGCTTTTTTTTTCCTTCATCTTCATCATTTGATTCTTGCATACCTACAGGTATTGAATCATGAAGGCTCGTTCCTTTTGGGGGATCAGGAATTGGATTTGTGGCATCGGGCTGAGATGCCTCTTGTGTTAACTGCAGATTGAAAGGAAACTAATTAGAAACTACATTTGATAAAACAGAAACTGCAATGCGCTTCAGAAAGCGCAATGCGATTTCTATTTGCTGCAATGCAAAAAAAAGCAGCTTGAATCGCAGAATCGCATACCACCTTCGATTTTGAGGATCCTCTTGTGTTGATTGCTCCTCGGAAGAGATAATCTTGAATTGTGGTAGTTCTTCATCATCCTTTTTTGCCTTCTTTTTTGGTTTCTTATTTTTTTCAGTACACATAGCAAGATGCTTGAAACCTCTTTCTTTCTCTATTCTTCAGCCTTAGTACTCTTGAAGGAACATCAGGTTTTGGAGCATCTTGCTTCTTCTCTTCTTCTTTCTCTTCTTGTTGCTTCTCTTCTTCTTTCTTGTCTTCTTCTTTCTCTTCCTCTTCTTCTTCTTGCTCTTCAACTGGTTGTGTTGGTTGTGTTGTAGGCAGATCCATCTCCATTTCAAAGACTGTTGGGTCTGAGAACAAGCTTTCAATTTCTACCTTGTACTTTTCTTCAATCTCCTTTTTCTTGGCAATCTTCTCCTTGTCAATACAAGTTTCCTTGCCTTCCAATTCTGCAATCCTCCTTTTTAGATTTTGTATTTCCTGAAGCTGAATCTGTAGATTCCACTGTCATGGTGGCAGTCAAATATTCTTCATTATCTAATTTCTCTACGTATGTTGCCAACTTCGCTTCCAACTCCTTTGATCTCTTTTCTCCTTGGATAATTATATCCCACAATTCCTTCATTTTCTTCTCACTGTCTTCATTTATTTCATCCTTCCACAGTTGTAATCTTTCTGGGCAAATGAAGGTAGGATCTTGACGTTGGCGACAGTTGATTTGGTCTGTCATGGACTTCACCAAGAGGTCTTGAATTGCAAGAGGTTCATTTCCAGCTTCATTCTCAAACATTTTCTTCTTTCCATCCTCTTTTAATTCTGGAGTTTGATCAGCATTATCAGGTTTTCCTTGGTCTTCTGCTTCCTCTGCTTCTCTTTGTTGTCCTTCATCTTCTTTTTCTTTTTTCTGCATATTGAACGGAAACTAATTAGAAACTGCACTGCATTGGAGGAAATGGAAACCGCAATGCATAATTCTTTGTTTAGAGATTCTTATACCTTGTCAAGAGGGACTCCCTCTTCTCTAGTAGTTTTTCTCCTTTTATATGCTTTCAAAATACCCTGTACAATGAGATTGAATGATTCAAAAACTGCATTGGATAAAATACAAACTGCAATACAAACTGCAATGCACTGTATACAGATTTTAATTACCTTGTCAACAGTGTCTTCCTCTTCCCTGGTAGTTTTTCGCTTTTTAGGAGTTTTAAAAATACCCTGTACAATGAGAATGATTTAGCATGGATTCACATTCAAGATACATTAAAGTAGAACATGCGATAAATTGCATACCTCGATGTCATTCAAGTCCTTTATTTGGTTGAATCTTGTGTGGAGTTCCACAAGACTCCATTTAAGAATGGCAGGAGTTTCTTTCTCCTTGCCCAGGATTGGTTGTATTATGTTTGTCCTCTCACACAGTAGAAACTGCACAGTTCAAAAACAAGATATATCATAAAACAGAAACTACAGAAGAACATGGCGTGAAATGAGCAACATTCAAGAAGCACAGAAACTGCAATGCAGTTTGTCTTTCACTAAAATGCAAAAAAGAGAATACACCTAGAAAATATGCATCAACTTGACATGAAATTGAAAGATCAGCATAGCCAAAACAAGAACTGCAAAACATAACAGAAACTACAGAAGAACATGGGGTGAAATGAGAAACATTCAAGAAGCAGAAACTCAATGCAGTTTGTGGTAGAAACTGCAATGCGCTTTGTCTTTCACTAAAATGCAAAAAAGAGAATACACCAGAAAATATGCATCAACTTGACATGAAATTGAAAGAAGAGCATAGCCAAAACAAGAACTGCAAAACATAAACATGAAATTGAAAGATACATAAATTAGGTTGAAATGAGCAACATTGAACTAAAGGAAACTGCATTGCCTAAAACTCTGCATAAGCCATGTTATATATAGAGCCTTCTCCACCCTCTTTGCTTTTGCTTTTGCTGATTCATTCATGTAGGCAAGAATAGCATGAAAGTGTGTCTAGATTTGCTCAAATACTTTCCAATGCTAGGTGGTTTGTTTGTCTTTCACTTATTTTTAAAATGCAAGGTAGAAGTGTACTTATCATTGACAAAATTTTCCTTCATATAGAATCACTCATTGCGTGACTTGAATGAAAGTTGAAGGAATCCGGATCAAACTTCTTGAGCACTAGTCAAGGTCCGACTTATTCATGTTATTCATGTCAATCGCAAACACCTCAATCAAGTTCCAAAATGGGGTGTTCTTGAGAAGCTTGCCTTTCATTGAGCTTGTCTACATCCGTAATGATGAAAGCAATTGCAAAATTGACATAGTCCGGGTGCTTTGCTTTCGATCATATGCTTTGACTTTGTCTTTGGTTTACTCTTTTGAGCCATCATTTTGAATCTTCGCTTGGTTGGTTTTGAGCTTTCCGCTTTGACATTTCTTGTGCCATTTGTGAGCGCAATGCGTTTGTCTTTCACTAAAATGCAAAAAGAGAATACACAGAAAATATGCATCAACTTGACATGAAATTGAAAGAAGAGCATAGCCAAAACAAGAACGCAAAACATAACAGAAACTACAAGAACATGGCGTGAAATGAGCAACATTCAAGAAGCTGCAATGCAGATTTGTGGTAGAAACTGCAATGCAGTTTGTCTTTCACTAAAATGCAAAAAGAGAATACACCAGAAAATATGCATCAACTTGACATGAAATTGAAAGAATAGCATAGCCAAAACAAGAACTGCAAAACATAACAGAAACTACAGAAGAACATGGCGTGAAATGAGCAACATTCAAGAAGACAGAAACTGCAATGCAGTTTGTGGTAGAAACTGCAATGCAAAAACAGAATATACCAGAAATATGCATCAACTTGACATGAAATTGAAAGATCAGCATAGCCAAAACAAGAAATACAAAACATAACAGAAACTACAGAACAACATGACGTGAAATGGAAAGAAGTATAAATAATTTAGCGAAACTACAATGCAGCTTGCTTTGTTCAAAAAATTTTGATGCTCTTTTTCTTTCTTTTGTGATTTTTCGGTTTTTAGAGGTTTTCAAACCAAAACTAAACCCAAAACCTAAACTACATTGCAGAATGAAGAATGAACAGAAGTAAAATTTCATAACCCTAAAATCGAACGCAAATTTGTGTTAGGGGTCATTTTCTTACGATTTTTTCCCCAAGAGAGTGCTAAACCCTTCAATCGTCGTCGCTAGTCGCCGCTTCGTCGCCGCCGTCGCTGGTCGCCGTTTCAGATTTTGGGGGAATAGGTTGGAACTGCTGAAAGAGAGAATGAAGAATCGGCTTCGATCGTTGGTGGTCTTCGATGATGGTCGCACGAATGGGTTGGTGGTCTTCGATGATCGCTGGTGGTCCTGGAGGTTTCTGGAGGTGAAGTTGCAGAGGTTTCTGGAGGTGAAGTTGAAACGTCGCGCGAAAGGGTTGTGATTCAATTTTGGTTTCGGTTGATGTCGTTTTGGTTCAGTTTTGGCTTGATGTCGTTTTTCAATTTTGGTTTAAAACTAAATACTGAAAATGGCATATGTTGTAATTTTCATATTTTGTAATGGTATTTTTGTTACATTTTGGTTTTTTGCCTTTTGCTAATTAGACTAAATTGTATTTCTTTCTACTAAATTAGTAAACTATATTATGCTTTAAAACTAAAGCTCCCTTATATTTATGGATTTGAAATATATAGATTTCTTTGGTCACCGAATTTTTTCAATTTGAAATTCAAATGTTTCTATGAAACTAGTGTCTTTTTCAATAGACATGTCGCATACGACAAGCAAAATACTGAGAAAATTTTTCATTGCAGTTAAAGATAACAGAGATAAATGTGGAAAACACAAAAATAAACTTATTCCTGTTTGTACTCAAAAAACATGGTACAACCACCATGCAGGTTTTCATGGCAAAGTTATCGTCGCCCATATCAGTAGTCATCACCTCTGGATACGACCTCTTTGCAGGTTGGCCGAAGCAAAATGGTATGCTCAAACTGGGATACATAACTGCCTTTAACATCACAGAGAGGAGGATAAGGCTGCCATAAGAAAAATGAACGAGGTCCTCCATCAGCACCAATTGCAGGAAGCGACATAGTGAAACAAAGCAGCATATTAACAAAAGCTATGTTGTAATATATTGATATCAGATGAGCATTACAATCTGACACATCTACATAAATAACTCTGGTGGAAGTCAGGGAGTCTTTGCTCATTGGCCCCAAATTGCTTTTGAGTTTTTGGAGCCACTGTAGCAAACTACGGTTTTAGGAATGCAGATTGGCACCAAAGAAATATTCACTTTTTATCTCTGGTAGAAGTCAAGGATGCTTGCAAGACAACAGGATGAACAAAACTTGACTGAATAGTACTCGCGCTTACATCTCAGAAATTCGGAATGACACCAAATTGCTAAAGAGTAGGTTGACAAAAGCAAATAATATAGGGTTTATGGTGCTGGCTTTGCAACAATTAACACTGCTGAATATGCGGGGCATAAACAGAAATTCATATTGGTCTTAATTTCAATTCCTCATTAGGCAGTTTACTGAGAAATTGACATAAAGACCAACATGAAAATCCAACATGAGTACATAACTCAACTAAATAAAATAAAAATACTAATATTGCAATAAACTAGCATGCACACTTATTATTAAATCAGTAGTCTTCTTAACCATAGGTTTCCTAAAGGAAAGCATGACTTGTTATTGATAAGCAGGTGTTACTTGCATCAGAGGAACTTCAAACGGAAAAGTTTCATGTAGGCCTCTACCGATTAAATAATTCAGTAAGCCAGACTCCTGTCTCCTTCAAGAAATCATCTTCTCCATCAATTAATCAGATTTTTTTTCAAGATGGTGCCTTTTGACTAGATTTCTGCCGAAAATAGGATTTGACCTCCACACGACAGCACCACTTGACTACACTAGTACTAGTCTACTCCAGAAAACAAACCAGCATAGCAACTTCCATCATCTATAAGATTAATCTGTGAATTTTTTCCATTAATATTCTTTGATAGTTTCATGGTGCCATTCAAGCATTTAATGCTTCTTATTTTCATTAATCTGTGTCTGTTTCCGGATTCTTGATTTCCAACCTAAACTTACTTGACAAATATTTTCAGAGACAACTTATCTCAATTAGTAAATTTTCAAATAAATCCTTTCCTTAAACATGTTAGAAGTTCAGAACACCAAATTGAAAGATATGCAAGTACCATCTAAATCCTTCACTTGACTACCAGCAACTTCAGCTTTAGTCCAGAAGCATAACATATGCAAGTACCATGTAACACTTTAAAACTAGCGTTTGAGTGGATGAATTTATATAGCAGCAAAGACTATTACTATCATCTTGCTGTGACCACAAAGCAATTCAGGGGGGAATTCCTATTTCCCAACATAACAAAATCAAACTAGGCCATGCTTCATAATACCAAATAGTGATGGAAAATTGGTGTTGAAGCACAGTAGTATTAGGATGAACAAGTTGATTGATGAAAAATACCTGGACAATGCCAGCATCACACAAATTCTTTAGCGCCATAAGATATTTCGTCTCTCCCAGGCGGTCTAAATACCGCCTGCAAAAGGCCAAAGTGGAGAAGTTCTTGTTAATTGTTGCTAGCAATTGCTTTGCCCTGGGCATCCTCAATGGGATGTGGCCAACTTCAAAATTTTTCATGTAATGGCTGCACTCTAGATCTTCTCTGACATAACCTTTCCCTGAATATAAGTTACATAACATGGGATAGTTAGCACAGCAGTCACAGTGAACTACTACCTATTTCACATCAGATTCCTGCCAAATACAAAAACTTTCTTTTACCAGTTGACGCAAAAGTTTCAATTGCAAAAAATTCACCCTCTTCCATTTTCGTCTGCTCCCCTCCTTTCACAATAGGAACAGATTTTCCAGCATGAATTTGATAACGTCCAATGCTATGTCCATTCAAGTTTCGGATACTTTTAACTGCAAACATTAGACAAAGTCTACCTCACATGTACAGAATTATCAACAGGGCATCTCATAAAAAGGTTGTTGATAAATGAGTAAAAGTGGCAAACTCATTACTTGATGAGCAAAAACAAAAATCAACAAGAAAAACAAAACAAACTGTTTTCAGAGTCAGTTGCAGAATACACAAGGTATGGTGAGAGAGTGAGAATATTGTAATCATGCCAGTTATAACACTTAACCCTTCCTTTAATATTTTCCTTCTCCAAGTATGAGCCAATTTTATGTTGACTCGGCCAGCTAGTGAAAAAGTGAGAATATTGCAAGTCAATGGGAATGACACAGGGTAGGTTATTGGAGCCATAATTTCTTCTACAAATTTAATTCAACAATGCTTAGTCTGGTTGACATAATCAGTTAAGAGGTAGAAGTTACTAGGAAACACAAGCCACCAATTTGACCACATACAGATTCATTATTTCACCACCAAAATTCATCAATTAATTCAGTTCTGAAAAAATATTGATAGCTCAGTGAGACGATTGATGAGAAACCCGTGCAAGGATCGACAAAGTGACAAGTTAGCAGCTATATTTGACTTGGCTGGTTTTGATGCATTCAGTATAAGCTGCGCGTAGTTTACAGCAAACTATGTGTTATGCATTGATATTTTAAAGCAATCACGAAAACCAATTTGGTTTTGGTCAGTTGCGGCAATTTTAAGCCTTCTTAATGACAGAATAACAAATATCTCTATATCAGAATATAACTATTTTGTTCAAGACAGTGATAAACAAGTTTTCTTGTAAGGTCGCGACAAATAAAAGCATGCTCTACTCTATCTAATACCCAAAATTCTAATGGAAAGCAAGTTGGTCATGGATATTATGTGTGTAACTGCACAAGAGTTTTGGGTTTGGTTATGTGATTTAGCTAGAATGTGTCTTGTACCATTTACACTCTCATAATGAAGAACAAATATCATTCTCAAAATATTTGCAAGGTGAAGGCTCCACTCTTTTTTAACAAGTAAACTGCATAACATGTACTCTGTGATGAGTGTAAAAGATAGTCACATCACATGGAAAAATACCTTGATACACCTTTCCATTGATTTCAACCTCATACGATTCCATGACTTCTTGGATTGCAGCACCAACATCACAAAGACGCACATCAATTCCAGACTCCTAGAAAAATACAAAGTCAACATATTTCTGAGTAATTAACCTTTCAACTAAAGCACTAAATACAAATTCAGTGAAAAATTATATCCAATTAACATGTATTGATAAACAACCATAAGCTAGTTACGAAAATAATTTCATTCATAAGCAAGTTATAAGTTAAAACAATGCAAAAACGCACCAATGATTGCAAAAGCAGCATTAAACTAGAGGGAAAAGAAAATCCAATACACAGAAACTCTCTACTTTTTAAGTTGGAAGCAATGAAGCAGATAGAGGTTTATATTTTAGGCCGGTATATGTAAAGACCTATTTTTCCCAAAAGAAAACAAGTGCAGATGACTAGGAGTGATCAACTAGTCATATAGGCATAAAAGTATTTACGAAATTTTCGTCCTTTTCTTTCTCTTCAAAATATCTAGAGGTGGAATAGCTAGATGGTGTGGTGTCAAACCTATAGCTGAGGTGGAAGTTCATGGTGATTTCAGGTTGCTCTATGAGGAGTTTACACGATGACTAGTCAAACCTAATAAGCTCAAGTTTTCTACCTATAAATAGGAAGGTTGGGCTGGGATTGAAATCATGAACAAAGAACTTGTTCAACTGCACTGTTTTCCATCAAAACTTTAGATTGAAAACCAAAGTTGAGAGCTTAGTTTATGCATAAGTAGTTTTCCAGGTTAGTTAGTTATTTGGTTTTGGGTGTCTAGTAAAGAAACTGCTACGAGAGGGGAGCATGATGACAAAGCAATGTGGCAAGGTACACGATCCAGCTTGGTGGTGGTACTGTGGTTGGGACTGTCAGGTTCCTTGTTTTCTTTTCACTAAACTGTCATCTTTTTTTGTTGAATTTGAGTTTTGAATTAATTAAGACATGACACTTAATTTTTAAAATAAAACTAATCAGGTGGCATGTCCCACATGCCACACCACTTGGGACTCAAATTTGGTGCCATAACATTACTCAGGCACACAATCCATAAGCACCATTATATAAATTTCCCCAAATATGTAGCCATTGATTTAAGCTAATATGTAATTGAAAACAAGGGCTAAATACGCAGACACCCTTGAGGTTTAACGTGTTTTCACAAAGCCCACTGCACTTAAAAAGTCACCAACAACCCTTCATGTATAATACAGTTGCACAAAACCTCCTCCGTAAGGAAAGTCAACTAATGTAAAATCCAAAATACTTTATAATTTACAAGGACGCCCTCTCAAATATAGTTTCTAGCAACATCCAAACATGTTTAAACATAAAGAGGTGTTTGTGTAACTTCTAAAATTGCTGGTATTTTTGTGAAAAAACGATAAACTGCAGGGGGCGTAGCTGATGGCGCAAGATATGAATTAACTACAAACCAAGATCAACTTTAGAATAATTCAAGCTTTGAAACTCACTAGGCATAAACACCCATCTACATAACAATAAATTCACAGTAAGAATAAGCATGAAACTAGTTAACATCACTTCCCACAATATGTTCCTCAAAATTCAGAAGTTAATTAGTTCCAATTATTGTGTAAATTCCTCTAGTTTAGGGTCTGTTCAAAATCCAATGTGAGTCTTAATTCCCATATAGAGTACTAATTCTGGAAGGTTGTAGGCTTATGATTAATTATCTATAGGATTCAAGAAAGAACAGGTTTAGAGACAAAGCAATGAAAGAAGAATTTATTGGAAGTTGGTATATTAAACAAATGAAACACTTGCTCTACATATGAATGGAAATTAAGACAGAAAACCTATTAATAATAAAGATAGAGACGGGCTTCACACCAAAATTCCTATCACAGGAAAGTAGACCAGAAAATTTCTGATAACTAATTTATTCTTTTAGTTCATGCCTTTGCCTAAGCACTTACATATATTTATAGCCAAGACAAGCATTTAAGACTCAACTACAAAGCCTTTTCCAATTTTCCTAACAAAAACCTAAGTTGGGTAACTCCAATCAGAGGTATACCAATTCTTGTCCTAGTTGGTTTAGGATTGTTTTAGGAAAATTAGAGGTATACCAATTCTTGTCCTAGAGGGATTAGGAAAGAATTTCAGTTTTCCTTATTCAATTCAGGTTTGGATTTCTAGAAGTCTATTAGGATTTGGATAAGTGTAATTTCCTAATCTACTTAGGAATAGGAATCCAATCAGCCTTGGGACATGTAAGCCAACTCTATATCTATAAATAGAGTGTGGCAAGGCTTATTTTAAGGAGAGGAAAAACAGCCAGAGACAGCCAAGAGTTTTGAGATTAGTTCTAGGGTTGCAAAAGTTCTGTAATCTCTATTATTAATCAAAGGAGCGGTGATTTCTCTACCTAGAGAAATCACAACTGGACGTAGGCAAAAGTTCTGCCGAACCAGCATAATTCTTGTGTGTTTCTAAGTGTTCTAATATTTGCTAGTTTAGTCTATTGCCGTCGGTTACATCAAAGAACAAGATCTAGAAGGCGAGTTATTTAACAAGTGGTATCAGGAGCCTAGGTTAAGGGGTTCTACGATGTCTAAAGGGAAGATGAATGCGGATCTAGGACCTGCGTTAAAGCCCTTTGACGGTAAGGATGACTTCACGGATTGGCAAAGGATGATGAAGAACGTACTGATACAGCAAGATTTGGATGATGCACTCAGCGGTGAGAAGCCAACAAGCATGACAGACACAGCATGGACTAAGGTTCTCAAGAAAGCCAAGAGTTCCATCGAGATCCATCTCACAAGATCAGTTCGGTCACACATCACAGAAAAGATGACTGCCCAAGAAGCATGGGAAAAGTTGGAGAATGTTTATATGGGCAAAACCGTGTCCAATAAACTTTTTCTAAAGGATGAACTATTCGGACTTCGACTGGAAGAAGGAGGTGATATTGAAGATCACGTATGCAGGTTTCAAAATTGCATAACTAATCTTCAGAAGGTCGAAGAAACTTACAAAGATGATGATATGGCTATCATCTTGCTGAGGTCTCTACCTTCGTCTTTCAAGCACTTTCGAACAACTCTAATGTTTGGAAAAGAGTCCCTGAAGCTTGAAGACGTGATTCAAGCTCTTCACTCATATGCTAAACTAGATGATATAACTGAAAGCTCTCAAGGCCTTTATGCCAAAGGCAAGGAGAGGGGGCGGGAAAAGACAAAGGAAGAGAAAACAGGCAACAGAGGTAGGTCAAAATCCAAGAAGAAAAAGGAAAAGAAGGAAGGTTGCTTCGAATGTGGTTCAGCCGATCATTGGAAGAGGAACTGCAAGATTTGGAAAGAGAAGAAAGCCAAGAGGGAAGGAAGCTCGGGTTCAGCTAGTGCAGTCACCGAGCATGAGAGTGACGGGGAGCTTCTTTTAGTAACATCAGGCTCCAAGGCTTTCACAAATTGGATTTTGGATACCGGATGCACTTTTCATATGTGTGCAGTAAGAGAATGGTTCGATACTTACAAAGAAGTCAGCAGCGGGGAAGTTTTAATGGGGGACGATTCTTCATGTCCTGTAAAAGGAATCGGCACTGTTCAAATCAGAATGTTTGATGGGATGATACGAGTTTTGGGGAACGTTAGATATGTCCCTAGACTAAGAAAGAATTTGATTTCCTTGGGTACTTTAGATGAGGCCGGCTATGGGTACGAATCTAAAAAGGGAAGACTCAGGGTAGCCAAAGGATCACTGGTGGTAATGCGGGGTGACCTACAACCCAATAAGTCTGTATAAGTTAATTGGGACCACTATAGTTGGGAGAGCAGCTGTTTCTGTAAATCAATGTATAGAAGACAAGACTGAACTCTGGCATCATAGGCTCGCACATAAGCCAGAAAGGGTTGCAAGAATTACACAAGCAAGGCCTGTTGGAAGGCGTGTCATCTTGCAAACTGGACTTTTGTGAATATTGTGTTCTTGGAAAGCAAAGGAAGGTATCATTCACAAGTAGCAGTGCAGATAATCGAAGCAAGGAGCAACTCAGCTATATTCACTCAGATGTTTGGGGCCCTGCACCAACCAAATCAAATGGTGGAGCTAGGTATTTTGTTACTTTCATGGATGATTTTTCTAGGAAGGTTTGGGTTTATTTCATGAAGCAGAAATCCGAGGTTTTTGCAAAGTTCAAGGAATGAAAACAGAAACCGAGAATCAAACTGGAAGAAAGATCAAGTACCTGAGAAGTGACAATGGAGGTGAATATACAAGTAATGAGTTTACCGATTACTGCAAGCAAGAAGGCATCACAAGGCACTTCACAGTAAAGAAGAATCCCCAACAAAATGGAGCTGCTGAGAGGATGAACCGAACTCTCATGTAGAGAGAGAGAGGAGCATGCGATTTCATGCAGGATTGCCTGATAGTTTTTGGGCAGAAGCGTTAATCATGCAAGTTATTTGATTAACAGATCACCATCTACAGTTCTCGGTTTTAAGAGTGCAGAAGAGGTATGGTCTGAGAAGTCGGTGGACTATTCCAAGCTCAGGGTATTCGGCTGCAGTGCTTATGCACATATTCCAAGCGATGAAAGGTCCAAGCTCAAACCAAAGTCTACACATTGCATATTCTTAGGTTTTGAGAAAGGAGTGAAGGGTTTCAAGCTTTGGGATATCAACAACAGGAAAAAGGTTGTCAGCCGAGATGTTGTCTTTGATGAGACAACCATGCCTCCGAATAAAGTCGAGAGCAGTAGAGAGAAGAAAGACGATGCTGAAATTGAAGCAACAAAGATTCCATTAATCAGTTCAGACGAAGAAGCAGCTCAGGTGGAGCAAATTGAGCAAGATGTTGAATCTGATGGTTTTGAGAAAGAAGAAGAGCATCAGCATCGTTCACCAGTTAGGAATCAGGTGGAGCAAGAAATAGGGCAGATTGAAGGCACTCTAATCCGCCAGACATCCCAAGGGTTAGAACTCCAACCAACAATCCACCTGCATTCCAGAGATGCATAGCACTGGACAAACCTAATCGGAACAAGAAGAAACCCGACAGGTTTGGGTTTGACCAAGACGAAGTTAATTATGCTCTCAACATTAGTCAAGGAGATCCAACTACTTATCGAGAAGCTATAGCAAGTGATGAGCGAGATAGTTGGATAAGTGCTATGACAGAAGAAATGGAGTCTCTTTACAAGAACTCTGTTTGGGAGTTGGTTCCTAAGCCCAAAGACAGAAAGCTAGTTGGATGCAAGTGGGTATTTAGGAAAAAGGAAGGACTACATGAACAAGATGCCGTGAGATTCAAAGCAAGGCTCGTGGCTAAAGGGTACTCACAAAAGGAAGGGGTGGATTATGATGAGATCTTTTCACCCGTAGTTAAGCATACTTCTATTAGATTGCTTTTAGCAATGGCAACTCAGCATGACATGGAGATTGAGCAAGATGGATGTGAAGACAGCGTTTCTTCATGGGGATCTAGAGGAGACAATTTTCATGGCTCAACCAGAAGGGTTTGTTGAATATGGGAAAGAAAACCTAGTATGTCAGCTAAATAAGTCCTCTGTATGGCCTGAAACAGTCTCCAAGACAGTGGTACAAGAGGTTCGATTACTTCATGCTGAAAATCAATTTTAGAAGATGTTTATATGACTGTTGTGTGTACTATCATGTGTTCCAAGATGGGATGATCATATTGCTATTGCTATATGTGGATGACATGCTAATCGCTTGTCAAGACAAGTCTAGAATTCAAGACTTGAAGAAGATGTTGAGCAAGGAGTTTGACATGAAGGATCTAGGTGAAGCACAGAAGATCCTTGGCATGGAAATTCAGAGAGATAGGACCGTTGGAAGGATCTGAATATCACAAGCCAAGTATATTCAGAAGGTTCTTGAGAAGTTCAACATGCAAGAAGCAAAGGCAGTTTCGACTCCTTTGGCAGCTCACTTCAAGTTAAGGGGCAACAATGTCCTAAGTCCGAGGAAGAGCAGCAAGTAATGGAGAAGGTTCCTTATGCTAATGCCGTGGACTGCCTTATGTATGCAATGGTATGCACACGTCCAGACATAGCTCAAGCAATCAGTGTCGTTTCCAGATACATGGGAAATCCAGGAAAGCAACATTGGGATGCAGTCAAGTGGATTTTGCATTATTTCAAGGGTTCTTGGTGACAAAGGATTATGTTTGAGAAGCAAAAAGAAAATGCAAGGGTGTTGGGATATGTGGATGCTAATTATGCAGGGGACTTGGACAAGAGAAGGTCAACTTCTAGTTATGTGTTTACATGCGCAGGAGGACCGATCAATTGGAGAGCACTACTGCAACAAATTACAGCTTTGTCGACCACAGAGGCAGAGTATATTGCATTGGCCGAAGCTGGAAAGGAAGCAATTTGGCTTAATGGCTTGGTAAGTCAAATGGGAATCACCCAAGATTGTGTGAAGCTGAAGTGTGATAGTCAAAGTGCCATTCACTTGGCAAAGAATCAAGTTTTTTCTGGAAGATCAAAGCACATTGAAGCAAGATATCACAGAATCAGAAATTGGGTGGAGTCTAAGGAGATTTGGATTGAAAAGATTCATACGGATGACAATGCTGCAGATTTCCTTACAAAGATAGTGTCGGCCAAGAAGTTCAAGCATTGCTTGAACTTGATCAATCTCGTTGATTGATTAAAGTGGAGCACCTCCTCACTTGAGGTGCAATGAGGCAAGAAGAAGATTGCCAAGGTGAAGACTCTTGAAGATTTCCAGAGCTGCTTCAAGGAGGTTCAAAGATACTCTGGGGTGCAACGATCAAGACTTGGTTTGACTCACCAAGGTGGAGATTGTTAGGATTTTGGCTCGTCAAATATGTCCTAGTTGGTTTAGGATTGTTTTAGGAAAATTAGAGGTATACCAATTCTTGTCCTAGAGGGATTAGGAAAGAATTTCAGTTTTCCTTATTCAATTCAAGTTTGGATTTCTAGAAGTCTATTAGGATTTGGATAAGTGTAATTTCCTAATCTACTTGGGAATAAGAATCCAATCAGCCTTGGGACATGTAAGCCAACTCTATATCTATAAATAGAGTGTGACAAGGCTTATTTTCAGGAGAGGAAAAACAGCCAGAGACAGCCAAGAGTTTTGAGATTAGTTCTAGGGTTGCAAAAGTTCTGTAATCTCTATTATTAATCAAAGGAGCGGTGATTTCTCTACCTAGAGAAATCACAACTGGACGTAGGCAAAAGTTCTGCCGAACCAGTATAATTCTTGTGTGTTTCTAAGTGTTTTAATATTTGCTAGTTTAGTCTATTGCCGTCGATTACATCAAAGAACAAGATCTAG
Source organism: Prunus mume (assembly GCF_029339155.1). Classification (NCBI taxonomy): domain Eukaryota; kingdom Viridiplantae; phylum Streptophyta; class Magnoliopsida; order Rosales; family Rosaceae; genus Prunus; species Prunus mume. The sequence goes on along the minus strand of NC_142702.1, from coordinate 30,512,566 downwards.
AAGGCGAGTTATTTAACACGGGCTTCACACCAAAATTCCTATCACAGGAAAGTAGACCAGAAAATTTCTGATAACTAATTTATTCTTTTAGTTCATGCCTTTGCCTAAGCACTTACATATATTTATAGCCAAGACAAGCATTTAAGACTCAACTACAAAGCCTTTTCCAATTTTCCTAACAAAAACCTAAGTTGGGTAACTCCAATCATTCTGAGTGCATGCACTAAGACTTTATTAGAGGATCTAAAAAGACACTAAGTAGATTAATAGAGAAAATTCAAAAGCCTTCTAGAAAACTCCAGCAAGAGAGAGACCAAAAGTCTTTGATGGAGAACTCCAAAAAATATGAAAAGTCTTTGATGGTGAACTCTAGAAAATGAAGAGCAGCTAATTGGTAATTAAAAACCATTAGAACTCTTAATATAGGAGATTGGATGATTAGCAGCATACACTCATGACAAAGGGGAAGGTTTGGCAACTTGAAGCAGGCAAGTGCTATGTATCACAAGTTTGGGTTCGACATCAGTCCATAAATAGGTCTCTCGTCTGCTATGTCAGCAATGTAACTAATAACCACCCGAAGGTCTAAAATTTTGATAAAATAGGTTGCAATGTGAAAAAATTGAAATTGTATCCCCCACTTTGAAGAACACCCCAAAACTCAGGTAGTAATTTGTAATTAGCTCAACAAAGAACTACTATTAGTGAATTGAAATAACTAAAGTATTGGCTTCTTCTTTCTCTTTTCTTCTTTCTTGTCACTTCTGCATAAGGGTTTCGTAAGAGGTAATGTGCTCATAGATATTTTGAAATTATCAATAATGATTTAACCTCAAGGAAATATATATCAATTGTCTTACAACTAGTGATAGCATTAAACGGACTTGCTTTGCTACAATTATAAAAATTTACAGACTACAATTAACAATAATAACAAAGAGCCTCTAAAACTACGGACACAATTGCTCATATATTTCACCTCAATTAGTATAAAGTATTAATGCAACCTTGAGGAATGATACTTAATTGTGTTTGCATCATGTAATAGATGTAATAGATACTTATCAGTCTCACTTTATGATCATTTGCATAAAATTTGAAGTCACACTCTATTATCAGCTCAAAGATCCTATCCTCAAAGTCACAACAACAATCTTCAAACTTACTAGCAATAATTTTGGACTCGAACCATACAATTGTAAAGAATTAGGGTCACATGGAAATTATAAGTAGATTTGCTGGATTGATACTTATCCAAACTATAGGATAAAAAAGTGTATTTAAGCAATTAACCTTTAACAGGGGCGGTATAGTACCTTGATACCCGTATTTGTTGCTTCACGTGAGGCTTCAAGCAGTGGATCAAACATAGGATTGAATGCTACTGTAAATGCACAGTCAACTATACATCCTGTAAAGTCAACAACAACTCATGCTTGACAACTTGCCCATGCGTACTAGAGTTCACCAAGAGTTGACTTCTCCACAGGATTTAAAACACAGAAGTAGAGATTGAATTACCGTCTACATGAGTTCCAAAATCCAATTTCATTACATCATCATACTGAAGCACTGTCTTGTCGCCCGTATTTGGGGTCCAATGAGCAGCAACCCTGACAATAAGAAGCGGAATGAACACAAATAGAATTATGTGGCGAACAATAGAAGAAATTAAATTCACAGGTGGCAAATATAAAAGGTCTACCAATTCAAAGAGCATCCCGTGGGGAAAGCAATGCCTGCTTCCAGACCATTCTCGGATATTAACTTCCGTACTGTGTTCTCCAAAGTCTCGCACAAATCAGTCATCAACATTCCAGGCCTTAAAATTCCCTTGATGTATTTCCGAACCTAATTAAAAGTAAACAAAGCCTCCAGCTGATTTACTTTCCCAGGTCAAGTTATGTTAATTTAAGCAGTAGTACATTCACATAGTAAAACTGCACCTGGCGATGAACTTCAGCTGCTCGACGAACCGAATTATACATTGGTTTTTCAACGCGTTCCAACTCCCTCTTCTCTTCAGAGGTAGACCTCCACAGGTTACTGAAACACAATACCAAATTTGACTATATTGAAGAAATATACAAACAAAAGAAATACAATAAGTAGCACAGATCCAGTATCAAACTTGGGCCTAATATAAATAATAAAATGATTACACTAAGAGCATATTCCATTGATGGTTATTTTCCATTACCGAGGGCAAAACGCTCCTGTTCATGCATTCCAAAGGAATTCAACCAGAGACTGGCTCTCAGTTTCACTGCACTTTATATTAACCCAAAATGCCTGATGAAAACTAAAGTACACCAACTTGCAGACTAGACTACCACAGGAATATAACAAGAATACGTAAAAGTGAAACTGAGACACATTTTCTGCAGTCCAACAGAAACAAAAACACCAAAAAACGAAATCTCTTACAGGAAAGCTGCAGTCCAACTTGCAAAAATAGAAGAATGAAATATCCTGGAGACATTGAAGGACAGAGAAAACCCAATTGACTTTATCCCATAACACCTCCTCCATGCCAACTATGATTCTCAAAATTCCTCTTATTCCCAGTGTTCGAAAAATTGGCCTAGGCGGCCACCTAGGCGCTAGGCGGGAGGACACCGCTGCGATTTCACCCTAATTGTTAGGGGTAGGCGCCACGGAGTTAGGCAGCGCCACGGAGTTAGACGGCGCATGGGTGCGTCTAGGCACCAGGGTGAGACAGGTCCTTTTTTAAAAAATAATAATAATAATAATTTTCCTGACTTTAAAGAAAATCTACCTCACGCTGCCTCTCTCTCCTCTAAGTCGTCCCCTCCTCTCTCTCTCTCTTACGACAGACTACCACCACCAAGCCTCCACCTGTGACGACCACCACCAGGTCACATCCTCCTCGCCCACCTGTGACCCGCGAAGGAAAGGGAGATGACGAGGATGTTGAGTTTGAGTCTGATACCGAGAGAGTCTTTGATTGATATGGAGAGGAGGAAGAGTTAGACTTAGAGGCCTAGCCTTTTATTTCAAGTATTTTTCTTTGTAGTACTATTATAAATTTATTTTTCCTCACTATCTTAATTTATATATCCTTTTATTTTGCATGATTTTGGTATAAATTTATAATTTATTAAACAAAAAATAGGCCTAGGTCCCAATTACTCCTCTAGGCGCTAGGCCCCTGCCTGCTGCCCGCCTACCGCCTAGCGATTTTACGAACATTGCTTATTCCATTCAATCCAAATTAACCAAGACACAGCCAGCACACTACAATTTCATGAGATTTTGCCTTCTAAGAGTCGCCAAATGCCTTATGCGTCTCACCGAAAAGAGGGCAATATACAGCTGGAATCACCCAACTCAAATTAACTTCTCTAGAAACAATCTTAAAGCTATACAGGAGTGACAAAACAGATGATCCGCACTTTAAGCATTATGCACTATTGAAGAGAGACATTTAGTCTGCTCCTTTGAATCAAATAATAGGTTTTAACTCTACCACGAGCAAGTATCCAAGCAAAAAATGTGCACCTTACGAGGGTGCTTTAGCCTTCAAATGTTTTTTATGAAAAACAAATTTACTTTAAAACCAACTATTGTACAAAATACAAAGAAAAAGTGGACAAGAGGTCCAACTTCCCCTTGATACCAATAAATAAATCCCAGACTATCCTGCAATCCCAAAAAAAACATCGGCTACATTTCTAGAAGCTCACATATCACCATTATCCTACCAAACTAGAAAAGGATAAATCTCCAAGGACTGGATTCACTGAAGCCTCACTAAAGCCTCATTAGTAAGACTTCTTTTCCTTTGACTTCCCAAGTCGATTCCAACTGATTCACCTCATTATTAACTGCTTCTACCCTGCTCTGCCAACATCCTTCCCCTCATAAATAACATCAGACTTCAATTAAATTATTCAATTCCCTCTTCCATCTTCGCTTTATTTCCTTTACAACTTTTCCCTTTCCTCACTTTTCTCTCATTACCTTCAGCTGGTACTAGAAACAGATCAAACGTTGCCATAAATAATCCCAGTTTTCCCCACGATTCCATGTCAAGAAACAGGTACCTTCTTAATTATGGTACTAGAGACATTTGGGTTAATTATTGCCCCAGAGCAGGATTGCCTATTGAACTAATGTTGAACCACATACCCCTACCAAAGTTACTAAAAACCTTAAAATAAGTGCCATAAATTGCATGAGCAATACAATATACTCACTCGTCTTTGTACAGTTGAATTTCACCCTCAAGAAACTCCCCAGATGGGAACAGGTCAACAACAGGAATAGATGGTGGATCAGTCTGCGCTTGCATAGATTGTGGATTAGTCTGCTCCTGCGGTGCTTTCTTTTTCCTGCAGATAAGAAAAGAAAGTAACAAAATTTATAGTGAAATCGTTTAAAACAAAACAAATATATATAGTAATACCATAAAATTTTCCTTACTTGCTTTTACTTTTCTTCTTTTTTTTCTTTGCAATGTCTGCCAAAAGAAAAACCGAGAGAGAGAGTGAGTGAGAGAGAGAGAGAGAGAGAGAAAGATAGAAGGGTGTGAGATGCAGAACTTCATACATTACAAACACATTAAAATGCCCCAGTAAATTATTACTTATAATTTAATTAAATTTCACATTATTTCATTTGCCAAAAGTTTTCATTTCTAATTAGGTAGGCACACCATAATCAAATTCATAACCTGGGAAGCGGATTTTACCACCACTTAGATTCTTTGATACAGAACTACTTAAGGAATGGAGGAACTGATGATTTAGTACAATTATAACTTGAATACATCAGAGTACAAATGCAAAGGGGTTTCCTGTTTATATGGTAAATTCCAAATATAAATGTGACTAGGTAATTTAACAACGTCTCTTTTGAAAGCTTCACATGTTTTCATATTTTTCATTCTTTTCAATAACATTACATTAATTGAATAGAAGAGTCTGTTGGGCATAAATTATTAAAGTAGCAAATAAACATTTTCAAATTGCCACATAGGTCAACAAACTTTTATTTGAAGAGTTTAGTTTACTATTGGAGATGCTCTAAGAGTAACATGGCAGTTATTTTGATATCAAAAAATCACCTTTGTCGTCATCTTCATCGTTTTGCAAAGTTTTAGATTGTTCGGCGGCCTCCTTATTGCCATTGCCATTTATGGGCGCTAAAGTCTCATTTTCTTCGAAAGGGACGTTTTTATTCAAATTTACCTCCGCCATCCGCAATCACCTGTAAACAGAATGCACAGCACTTGTCAACCGAACATAGTGAAAAGGGAAAAAAATAATAATATCAATTTAGAACATTATAATACAGTTGTTCTTGTTCTCAATCTTGATATGTTATCCAGGGTCTGCAGAGAAATACAGGACCACCGTAAGGGTAGTAAGCTCAGTTGATGGGCTTGGCGTTAGAGGTAGGACCAACACATGTACATCAGATTGCAAGGTGAATATGAAGGAAATGGGAGGGGGAGATTACCGGGGGAGTCGAGCAATTTGGGCGCAGACTTGCCTGGTAAACCGTGTAGAGACAAACCTACAGCAAAAGGATTGTACTCTGATCTGTTGATTACAAAGAGATGCCAATTGAACCCTAATTCACAAAAATAGGAGATTTTGGGTAGAGCAGATGAAAGGACTGTAGAATTAAAAAGGTTAAAGAAATATCGGGTGCTGGGGCAAGTGGGACTAAAGTGACGGAGAGGGGAAAGACTCTGAATTGTGTATAGGTGAAACCCTAAACCCTGGATACGCCTCCAAAGAGGGGTATGTGAGTATCGGATACGATTCCGGCCCGATACGGTGACTTACGTATGACGTATCGTTGAATTCATGTTGACCAACGGATACTTCCCCGATACGGTCATCGCTATGGTCGTCTATACGGCAAGGGGTTATTTTTAAACATATCTGGAAAATTTTGTGCTTGGTTTGGAACATATCTCGCAGCCTCACCATAGAAAGGGAAAGAAGATGGCGTACCTGTATTTGCAGCAAGCTCTTGAGGCGCCGCGTTCTGGTTGTGTGAGGTGTTGAGCGAGGACGAAGGGAACGGCGCTGTGAGGAAGGAGGATAGAGAGCAGAGCACGCGTATTTTTTTTCTAGTTCTCTATGAACGACGTCGTATGAGCTGGGCTTTCTATTCCATTTAAGTTGGAACGCACGTTGGGAAGCTTACCCCTTTTTCTGTTTTTATAGGAAGATTCACTGTTATATCCAACGTATGAACGCAAATTATAAAACCCTCATATGAAATAGACTTTAAAAATATACTCAATGCCCTTTAACCACAAGATGTGACAAACTGCCACCTCCAACTGGCGAACTGCTTGATGCCTCAATGGCAGAGGTTTGAAACCAATTGGGAGCGCTTTGTGACCAGAGACAAGCCAAATACCGAAAAGGAATTAACCTCACCATTCAAGCACAATCCCAAAAACTCATTAAAAAAACAACCCCATAACACTCAATAGGACATTAAAATAATTTAATAATCGAAATTAAATTCAATAAGACCCGTTGTCATTTTTTTGGTTTTTTTGGAGTTTGTTTATAGAAATTACATGGTGTAGAGTTGATCTATATGACTAAATATCTCAAATATATAAGGTTAGGCATCAATAGCACTATAAATTAAAACTTGTGCACAAAATAGATTTAAGAGATTCAGTCCATTATAAAAACATGTCTTGGGCAGATGCTGAACGTTTCCTTTAACCTTATACATTAGACAAGGGCAATACACAAATCCGGGTAATTTCTAAATGCGACCATCCCACAAGCACGCACAGCAAACTTTGCCACCCGTCAAAAGACTCTCGACTTCCTTAGGAGGGTTCAAACCCAGAATGCAAGCACGCTCCCACCTTTCAAGTCTGGTCATCCCAACGCAGGGTCCGTATGCCATGTTCATATCAAATTGCCTCAACAGCTCTTCTTGCTCAGCATAATCATCTATCAACCAAAAAAGAAAAAGCGTCAAACCCAAAAATAAAACTGCATAGAAAAATCTGTCACTACTCAAACCGTATCCAGTTTAGTGATGCAATTAGATGTGGTTTCCTTAACCCTTGATTCAACAGTGGAGAAACTTTGAGAATATACACAAAAACAAAACAAAAGAAAACAGTTTATTAACAAATACAAGACATCTTAACAAGATTTATTAGTTCAAAAGAAACATTGAAAAGTGAATTTTTCTATTCCTAAAAAAGAAACCGTTTTGGAATTCGAAACAAGAATTCACATCTCCCCCTTATGTAAACTGACTTCATTCAATACACCCGAAATCAAATCCCGCCTTGTGTTATATTTCACACTGGAAATTCCACTTTTGTAGTAAGTATATAAATATGAACCCTCTTTAATTGATACATATAAATTGTACCGTTCCGTTATGTATATAATAACAATGTACTAATACAACAAAAACAAAAATAAAATAAAATCTAACACATACCAAAACTCAACCGGAAGCATGGACTAGGTATACAAAAAATTTAACAGCATACCTATTGGGTTGGTAGGACAGATCCTGTTAACCCCAGTAAGAAAATGCAACCAATCAACTCTTTTCGTTAGGTAAATTGATATAGCCGATAACTCTGAACTATTGGGGTTTCAAACTTTCAATTCAAAAAAGACAACAATAATATGCGAAGTAAAACCAACAATAGGTGTAATTTGTGGATCTGTATCAAATTATATAAAACTAATGAATCATCCACCAAATTCTATTGTTTTAGTTCTCAGATGAAAACTCGCCTAAATGTTGAGACGCCCAATTAAACGGAGAATAAGAAGGAATTTGGCAACGCAATGGGTACAATGCATCGCAAGAAAATGCTGTACTGAAAACCCTAACGAATATTCAGACAAAAGAAAAGAAACCCTGAAAATACAAACCAAGAAGAGAGATGGACCTTTGAGGTCAACAGAAGCGTGTGACATAAGTGCGGTGGGTTGGGTGACATCCGAGCCGAAAGAGGCAGCAGCTGGGTGAGCGGTCGATTGAGATTTGTTCTTCTTGGAGATACCACCGCCGATGCTACTGCTTTTCCTTTGCCTGTAGAAACCTTTCATATTCGTATTCCCTGGTTTTGATCTTGTTGCCATCCCTTAACACCTCTATCTCTCTCTCTCTCTCTCTCTCTCTCTCAAATTTTGAATTCCTTTCTTCTTCAACAGAAAATAAAGGCCTATAGTATAGGCCCGCTACGTTTATCTATTGGCATTTTCCTTTCCTTATAGGTCCTTGTCTTACTACATATTTACTTCCGGGACCCGTTATCTTTACAAATTCCTACTTCATCTCTCAAGTAATGTAATATTACTTTCTGTTACAAAATTGGGTGGCGGCGGTCAAATTAATCTTTACATTTTTTTTTCTTTTCTTTTGGTCAATTAGGTTATACTCACAAGGATATCCCCCAAGAGTTTCTCAAACTCTTTCACATAGAGAGTGTGTTTTATGTTATTTGGGGTTACATTACGTTATAATTTCATGGGATCAACTCATGCGAGATAGTTGGATGGTATATGTTTTTAATAAAAACGCGAACGCTTATAATCAGAATGAAGGACAGAGCTAGGATGCTTGGGGGGACTGAAAAATATAAAGCAAGCAAGTGTACATGTTTCTCTTTGACAATCTTATATATATTATAACTCCACTAGTTAAAATTTCTATTTGCAACGTGAAAGATATTATAACTCCACTATTTTTCTGCACACCAAACTTCCACTTGTACATGATGAGTATAGGGACAGTTGAGTTAAAAAATCAAAATATCTTTAGATAGGTCTGGACACGGATTGGTTCGGAACGGTAGAAGACTCTTTCGTTAACCAAACCAAAAACTTTGATAGACCATTTTATCTTTCGTTAACCAAAACAAAGACTCGGTAGACTTCGGATCGGTTAACCTAATATTGATTGATTGATTGATGCCGGTAATACCGAAATAAAAACATATTAATAAAAATACAATTTATAATACTTTCACATAACATAAGTTCTTGAATAAATAAACCAAATTATCCTTGTAAAATATAAAATCCAATAGTCTAATTCATCCAAGTATGAAATCAAATAACTTAGTCACTATATCATTCAATATATACTCAAGATGTAATGGAAGCCACTTGTGTTTGTTGTTTGAACATTTGAATGTTATTTTTGCTGAATTCTCTACATTTATGTAAATGATTTTGACATTTGTTCTGCGCAAAGTTCTTTAGTTTTTCATGCTGAATCCAACCATATAAAGAAAATAAATTTGAATCAACGGTTGGAAAGTTACAGGTAAAAAAAGGGACAAATGTCGAAACTGAAAAACATAGGAAATTCATAAATTCATCTCTGACCAAAAAGTGCTATAGTACCCGAGTGATAAAAAAGTGATAGAATGGTGATAAAGCACTGACAGAATTGTGATAAAGAAGTTATACAACAGTGATAAATGAGTGATACAAAGTGCTAATTGTATTTATCTTTAGTTTCTTGTTTTGTATTTAAATAATAAAATAAGTATAAATATCGGATCGGTACGGATTTCCGTCGGGTTAGAAATATTGTTCCGTTAACCAAACCAAATATCTCGGTACGGATCGGATCGGAATAATTAAAATTAAAAAATAAATATTTAACCAAACCAAATCAAACCGTTGGTACGATACGGTCGGTACACGGATAATTCGGAGGATATGCCCACCCCTATCCTCAGATTTGTACAGTACTATATTCGGCTATTTCTTTTTCCGACTGGTTTTTGATTTTACATCATCGGGGATACAAGATGACCAATATAGAGGCAACAGTGTGAGAAGTGCCTGTATTAGTAGGGCAAGCGGAAACCCTGAAAAATCATTTCCTTTGACCCCAACATACGACGCAAGCACAACACCAAGATATCCACTGACTATGAATGCAACCGCTATTGCAGACATTACAAATGCCATTAGAGATCCCTCGCATCCCCGTGGGCAGAGCTTGGCTATAAGAATGCTGAAGGGCAGAATCTTAATAAAGAAGAGAACCTCCGAAAGGCCAGAAAACATCACAACGTAGAAATTGTCTGGCACCCCCATGTAATTTCGATAAATCCTATTCACAAACAACACATCAGAAACCATAAATACAGCCATTGTAACCTGAATGGCAGAAATCAGTTTTCTTGGTGTGACTGACTTCAAGTAACGATTATAGATGACACTCCATAGAAGCATTGCCACTTGACCAAACACCTTTGAGATTCCCAACACTGATGAGTCAATATTCAGATACTGCGTCTGGTAAAAGAACATGGTGCCTGTCAATGCAGGAATAATGGCATACGAAGCCGCAAACCATGTAATTGAGTAAGCAATCTCAGGTTCTCTTAGTGCAACCAAGAGCTCTGTAAACTTCTCTTGAATCCCAACGTCGGCTGTCCTCTTGTGAAGGTCCAAAGAACTCTCCTGGACAAATATGCTTAGAAAAAACTGGACGGTAAGGAGAAGGCCATAGAACAGGAACATCTTCTGGGGAGAGAATCTGTCAATGGAAAGACCAGCTAGGAGGAATCCAAGGACTCCACCCATAGCTGAAGCCATCCAGAAAAATGATTGGAGCTCACCTGAGGATGATGGTTGAGAATTTTTGGAGGACTTAGACTGCTTTCCCGCCTCTGCAACAATGGCATCATTGGCTACCTCAGCAATTGAAGCACCGAGATTACTAAGGAGAAGATATAGTGTCATGGTGCCAATTGAAATGCCTGATTCAGAGAGGATTGCTATGGCTAGCCATGACACTGCTTGTAAGAAAGCTGCAACAATAGATGAGTTGTGTTAGAAATGAACTTCAGACCCAAAAAAAAAAGAGAGAGAGAGAGAGAGAGAGAGAGAGAGAGTTAGGAATGAACTAGAACTATGATTAAATTGGTGGATCTATGAACCAAATTTAGGCCTAGGAGAATAGAAACTTCACATTCTCATTTTTTTAAAGGAAGAAATATTATTATTTTTATCATGTGAACAAAAGCGGGGTGCATTATATGAATGTTACATTTACTTAAAATAACTAATGAATTTTTTTGGCAGAGTACTAAATTTCAATGTTTGAACCGATATTTAGACATGCAGAAAATTCTGTTGTGTGATGGCACATCGTTGTATATTGGGAGACATAATCAAAAGAGTAATAGTTGACTCATCACAAAGAAGTTGCATCTTTATCCTAATTAAATGGGGAGGAGGAAATACAAGCTGGGTTTAAAGAGCCGTGGATAAGTATAAGCACATCTGTTACTGCAGTTTTTATTTGGCTATTTTGCTGCTCCAGAATCTTTGAGCAAACGAAAGCATTGAAGCTTATGATATGAGGAGTTTGAATGATTCAAATTCTAATCCAAATTCCATGTAAAAAGAAAAAGGGAGCCGGGCCCTGACTGCGTGCACTGCACTCCCTGTTGTATTCTGCACTGCACTGATTCCTTAGATCAAATTATTAATTCAAAACTACATCGACACCGACAAAGTAAATAAAAAAGAAGCTTAAGACAAAAAAGGCCAATCGTGTAAAAAAAAATTATTTTTCTTTACAATAATTAATTAATGATAATTCATAACGAAGTTCAAAATTAGGTTTTACAAAAGGAATAATTAATCAATGATAATTCATAACGAAGTTCAAAATTAGGTTTTCCAAAAGGTGACGAAGATGAAGCCATACATTCAGGAAAGAAAGAAAAAAGAAATTGGTGTGGTGTGGTGTAGTAAGTAGTAAGTAGGTACCTCCGAAGGCGATATAAGGTATGCGGTGCTGGCCACGAATGTAGACGGCGTCGGAAACAACACCATAAAGGGGCTTGGCGACCATGGGGAGGTTGGCGGAGTTCTGGAGGAGCTGGAGAGTGGAGGAATCGACGCGGAGGCCGTCTTTGAGGAAGAAGTTGACGGCCATCCATGGGAAGCACCTGAAGCCCTGCACCCAGTACCCAAATCCCACCACCTTCCGGATCTTGTCCGTACCCTCCTCCGATGACACTACCATTTTCCACACTGTCAAATTCTATCTTCACCTCAATTATGTTGTCTTGAGAAAATTCTTGGGTATTCGGCTCGTTGGTTGGAGTGTGTGGTCCGATCCGATTAATGTCATGTCAATGATCATATGACTCATGATGAACAGATCCCGTGAGTCCGTGACACCTGCACTCACCGCTGAGGTGTCCCAAGGACCTTAACTTACCTTGTATCTTCAAAATTTTCATCTTTCACTTACACAGCAAATTAATTATAATTAATTTTTAACTAAAATGGTTCGATTTTAACGAACAACTTGCGGTAAAAACTATAATACGATTCTTCTTTTTTTACTGTTTATCAATTATTATAATGGAAAAATGCTTTTTATGTTTGTGTAAATTTTTGGAAGAAACTACTGCTATGTACGTTTTCTTCCTCAAAGATTTACTCAGAATTTCACGTTTGGTTATAAATAAATTCTGTAATTTAATGTAAGAGGGCAGAGTCAGTTTGAGAGAGGAGAAAAGAGAACGACTCCATTCCATTCGATTAAATTGAATGGCTGGGATTTTTTTAAACGCAAACAACCACACTATATCTAAAAGCAACGAAGCAAGGAAAGGAAGTGGATATTTATGGAGAAGCAAATATGGTGGCAAATGCACTTTCTAAAAAGGGACGAGAAGTTTCATCCAATTGTAAATGGTTTAGTAAATTCCTGAGGGAGGTTGCTTTTAGAATACATTGTGATTTGTATGAACATAAGATGCTTAATGGATCTACCTTGTAATTTACTTTTTCTATCAATATAAAAACATGGAAAGAAAAAGAAAAAATAAAGCAGAATATTCCATTTTTCATGTATTAAAAAAGTAATAAAAATGTGCGTAAGAAAATCAATTAAATATAAAACCTCACACAAGTTGAAACACATGCATCTTTACCGAAACCGAAGGTCTTCCTCCTTTTTCTCTGTTTCTCATTGAACTGAATTAAAAGAAACAAAGCAACTCTGGGGAGGGGGTAAGACAACAAAAACAAAAAAACCAAGCAACCTTTCAAAAAAATTGTTATAAAAAATTAAAAATTAAAAAAAGTAGCAAGTGCTAGGCAGAATGAGGGGGAACAAATTGAATTACATATCTCTTGAATGAAAACTTATGGTAGAAAAGAATTGGTCCTTTACCTTGTGTTTTCAACTTACGCAGCACTTGCTTTTCCTCCTCACATCTCCCCTCCCAACCAGACTAACCAAGTACAGAACTAACATATAAATAAATTTTCATTTTTATCACATTATCTAATAAGTGAATACAAGCTTATTTCAGAACAACATAACAGGACTTAAAGAATTCTGCAAACAAGCAAGATTAAACACATCTATCACAGCAGGTACTTCTCAACAACAGTGCGGCCAAACTTCTCTTGAACATCCTTTGGAGTTTCAATCTGCAAAGTGCACAGATTGACACAGTGAATATAAATTCAAAGTGAATGAATTTAAGAAAATCACATAACATTTGAAGGGGCTACTTACCGCATTAAGGGATTTGAAGAGAGCCTTAACTGTGTTATGAGGATTCCTTGAACCTACAACCTGACAAGAGTGTGGACGTTAGACCAACAAACCAAATTGCAGGAGCCACCCCTTGGTAAAAATGACTTCCTTTTGACAGTCAATTACCTTAGACTTGACATTTTTGAAACCAGCTAAGTTTAGAATGGTTTGGACAGTTCTTCCCGCTTTCATACCCGTCCTAGTGGATGCAGGCCAGAGATACACCTAATAAGAATTACAGGTTAAAGGTAGGCTCTATATCATGGAGGAAAAACAAGAAAAAGAGGAGAACAAAGAAAATACTAAACCAGAACAAAAAATCAATACAAGAAAGACGAGCCAATCACCTTCGTTTTTTTATAAGTTGTTTGTATTGCATGTGCAATTGTATGCTCCTCATGTCTTTCTACGTAGTGTAGATTCTGAAAGCATTTCTCATACGCCTGATTGTTGTAAAACCAATGCGTGCATCACCAAAAGAAAAGAAACATGAATGACTCAGGTAAATATTTCACAAATGACAGTTGCCAGTAAGTCTATGATCAAAAGAGGAAACACTTAAAACCCGTAATGTTTGCCATTTGAATAAGAGAATCTCTTTACATTAAGTTCAAAATCCTGACAAAAGCAAACGAGAGTGAAAACAGTCACCAAACTGACAAGAACAACTGTTTTTAATTTCTATAAGTTGAAAAACTATGGTGGGCTTCCCATCTTTAATATGCTGTTTGTATCACATGTACAATTGCATGCTCCTCATGTGGTCCTAGATAATAGAAAAACTGGTCATACTCCCTGAGTTGATTTATCTCCATGAACAAGGAGTATTATTCATAGATGGCCATTTCCACAGGAGTTTTCTAATAATTGAGATGGAAAAAGGCGTTTTGCCCATAGATAACGGGGATGCTAACCAAAAGAAGAATGACAGACAAATATGTTGCATGCATATACATGCAGTGTACAATGCAAGGACATGACATCTCTCTGGAAACTAAGATGCGCTCATTGTGCTCCAATGATCGGTACCATCCTCTTCTATTGAGTAGGGTTTAGGGTTCTTATTTATGTTAGGTAATGTTTTGTTTTCATATTAGCCTTTAAAATTTTGAAATACCACTCATCTCCCCTTCTTTTCGGAAAATAATTCCAACACTACTTAAAATCAACCAATACGTTTTTTTCCTGACAATTTCTAAAAATAATCCTTCATATATCCATCCTGGATTCCTCACGTATCAATGTCGTATGAAAAGTCAAACTAGATACACAATGAACTATCCACACGGCATTAGGCACATATTAGGGGTGTCGAATACTCCACCAAAAAAAAATGGAGTATTCATGCTTCATTGGACGAGAAGGGTAACAATTGCCACGGCTAGTTAGGGTGATCTGCCCACATTTTGTTCTCCCCAACAGAAAAGCATTTTTGTTATTTGAGTACCAACGCAGGTGAACCATTGATACATAAAGTTGTAGGAATTGAACTTACCAAAGCCTATCTTGTAAAAATAATAATTATTATTATTATTATAAAATCAAATCTCAGATTATACCAGGATATATCCGAATATCGACCACTGGAAACTTATCCAAATAGATCCAACCAAATTACTTGGTAGACCTTTTAAGTCTGAATACAAATATTACTAGAAGCAGACATTCAATTAAATTCTCATTTCCAATCCTATATGATTAATACCTACATAGAATGTGCATCACATACATGATATATTACAACACCATATATGATATGATCCAGTTTAAATCTAAAATAATCAGTTCTATTACTTTGACCACAATGGCTACCTCTAAAATATTAACACTTGAAAAAAAAATCAAACCAAACCACACAAAGACATGCAACCTGAATCATTACCAAATGAACAAATAAAAAATATGAGGCTAAAACTGTGTAAATATATGGAATTCTGTAAAATTCATAGCTCTCAACAAAATACCTTCTGAAGAGCAATAGGGACTGCTGGGCCTTTTGCTTTAGCATAACCAACAACACCATGATAGTTCCCACAAGCTAATATGGCACTGTACTTGACCACTTGCCCCCCCTATAAGCCATAAATAGAAATGTGGAAACATCATTCTCTGTTACGAGAAATCAAAAGCAATGTATGTACCGCAAAAAAAAAAAAATGCAAGGTGGTGGGAATACCTTTGTAACTTTACAAGTTCGGTTCACATTGATTATTTTAACATCAAAGCCCTGCCAGCATGTAATGGATAGAATGGTCAAAAATATTGGAGTTTGCACGCAAAAAAAAAAATGTATACGAATGCAAGGGAAAACGCAATGGTGATCAAAACAACATAAAACTCTTCGAAGAACAGACTTTAGTAAGAATGATTGGAAAACACACAAAAAAAGTTGTGGAAACTCCACTCAAACTTCAAAGTATCACATGGCTAACCATATAAGAAACAATCAACATATAATCTTTCTTCTACAGGCATCATATGGATGATATGTGTACTCTCAAGTAATGAATCATTTACATACACCATTAAACTAAAACCACCAAAAAAAAAAAAAAAGAGAGAGAGAAGAGAGAGAGAAGAGAAGGTTATAACAAGAATAAAAACATTGGATAGAAAATTGAAAAGAAAATGCATCAAAATTAACCCACAACAATTTCAAAACTTCTGAATACTTACTAAAATCAGTTTGTCAGTTGTCGCCTATGCTGAATTAAAATCAGTAAAAGGTCCACTTGATGATAAATGTACTTACTTTCCTGTAGAGGGGTCTTCTCTTCTTCTCTGTCAAATCATTTCTTTCCTCTGCTAGATCTCTGATCTCTTCCTCTAGAACCTTACCCTTCTTCCCAAATGTATGATCTAACTCTGCTAGCTTCTCTTCAAGTTTCTTGTCAATTGCGTTAAGTTTCTCTAACAGTATGTCATCTTTCTCCTTCATGTCATTGAACTCTTCATCGTCATCGTCATCAACTCCTTGTATAATTTGCTTTTCTTTTTCAAATCCAGCATGTTCCAAGAGATCAACTGAGGACTCCACTTGTTCATGCTGAATGACTCCATAATTGGCAGGATTGTTTGGATCATAGGCTTCCTTCCACTGCACCAATCTCATAGCCCTGTTTAGTTTCTGCTGGAGAATGAATTTATCCTTGCCCTCAGCTACTTTGAGATGGTTAATCAACTCACCGATGACCCTATATTCAGGGCGAAGCCGGAAATGTTTTTGCTCGAACTTGTCAATTTTATTCATCCATTTAAAAGCATCATCAAGTGTTCCTGCCAGAAATTTCAATACAAGTAAACAAATGTCATGATGTACTACAGATACAAAATGTATTACACTGATTTACATAAGAATTCATCTCAGAGACGAAAAAGTAAAGTGCAAGTCTGAAGAGTATTACATAATATAACCCTGAATCCCCAATCCAGTTGTGAAGAAACAAAGCATGGGAAATCATTTAGAAATCATGAAAGTCCATATTTAGAGAAGTTTTTTTTTTTTCACATTTCCGAGCAACTGTGAGGAGCACTATGAAATGTGCACATTGAACTTCTGACATAAAAATTTAATAGGAATACCAATCAAACTGAACAGTGCACGGATGTTTTCTGTCTTGTTGCTGATAAAATGCTCTTCAAAAGAACTGAAATAAATCAATCATGAGTGTTCATAACTTTGATTTAATTTTGCAACAGAAATAAATTCATGTCCATTATAGCATTTGAAATACTTACCCGGAGTGTTATGGGTCTCATTGAAACCAAAAAAGCATTACTATATGTTGTCATGTATGTATATATTAAAACAAACAAGAAATAAAACAAAGCATCATGTTTTACTCGGAATCTAAGAATAGCAATTAAAAAAATTTGCATTCTCATATTTTTCACCCACAATTGTGAGCCATCCAATCAAGCAATGTCAATAATAATAAATAAAAATAAGCCACCTAGTCAAAGAAACAAGCAAAAAAAAAAAAGAGTACTGAATACCAGCCTCGGTGAAGTTCTTGAGCAACTCCTCGTGGCGCGTAAACTTCTTCTGAAACTCATCAAACCTCTTCTTGACGGCATCGGGCGTGAACCTTTCGTCGTCTTCGTCGCTATCAGAATCAGTAGGCTCCTCATACAAGTTCAAGTCCCCAGTATCCCCCTTGAGCTTCTCCTTATCGAGCTTCTCAATCAATGGTATAACACCCAAGTAGTCCTCCTCATCTTCTTGATCAATGTCTTTGGTGTCCAGACCAGTCCTTTTCCGCTGCTCTCTTTCTCTCTGCTTTTCTCTCTCTACCTCGGCAAGAAGGTCTTGGGCCGCTCTGGATGATACTGTGGAATAATGGGTCTTCCCAGAAAACGAAAACGAGGGCTTGGGCGCATGAGAGGTGAGAAAGTGTGGGGAAGTGGAGATTTTCCGGGAGAAGCGGAGTGGGGCTTTGGTTGGATTTTTAATGGCTTGATTGAGGATGAGACGCGACCACGAGAATGCTTGTGATTTGTTCATTGCTTGTTCATCTGAAATTCCTTTCAATAATGAGGAAGCGAAATGAAAAAACAACTCTTTCAATAATGTTGGAAACCCGTATAGAGAGAAAATGAGAGAAAATCTTCGATAGTGACAACCCAGGCTAGGGTTTAGGGGTTATTTCATTTCCATTCCCTTCTTTAATTGGTACAATGGCCTGTTTCATTTTCATTAGCCGTCCAGAAGCCCAACAACTAATGGGCCACAACGGGTGGCCCATCTAGTATCCCTCTCTGTCTGTTCAGGCCGCATTATAGTTTTTTTTTTTTCACACAAGCAATAGTCTAAACTAAAAGATGAAGGGGTTTCTCACACACAATACAAAAATGTCATAGAGAATTTGAACCTTAGACCACTATTCTGCAAGTCAAAACTATTTTCCATTAGGCTAGACCTCATTGACTATAGTTTTCAGTCAATCAAGGATTAAACTTTTAAAAAAAGCCAACCGTCATTGCCTTTAAATTATTTATTGTAGTATCCCTGAAACTATGGTCAAATTCTACAATGCCCCCGAAAGTCAAAGTGGTACACATTGCCCCTTGACAAGGATTTGTTTTTCCAATTTGCCCCATGTCCTCATCTCCAGTCATAACTTTGTTAATTTTGATGAGTGGCAAGGGTACTAAGGTAATTTCGTACATGTGATGTGGCATTACCCACCTCCATCATGGACTAAAAAAATTAGTAAAAAATGCTTTACCTTTTAAATAATTTTTAAATTATAAATTCAATATAACAACGGGCACGATTGGCAGGCTGAGCTGCATGAACGACCACGAATGGCCAGACAGCCTTGATGGGCTAGGGAGGGTTGGTGAGTTCTCGGAGAGGGTAAGAGAAATTGGCCTCAAATGAAATAGATAAATACAATAAAAGAACAAGGCTACTAATGAAATTTTGATTTTTTTTTTATACATCTCAAAACTAAATCCAATAATAATCTAATCCGATTTGAATTCAATGCTTAACCGATATGGATTGATAAATGCAATTCGATAGTCCGAATCTGAAAATTCAATTATAAATGAATTGGATGAATTGAGGTATATCCAATCCGAATCCGATCCATTTACAAGTCTAGTTAGGAGTGGCTCCATTTGGAATTTTTTTTTCCTTCAGTTTTTGAACTTTTTTTAAATTTGTAATTTTAAATTAAAGAAGAAAAGTGGATGAAAATATATACACGAACATATAGTATTATTTATAAACATTAAATTGTTTGATGATAATTATCATAGCTTATTTGGGAGTGTTTGGATACCAACTCTCTTCAATACAT
Source organism: Prunus mume (assembly GCF_029339155.1). Lineage (NCBI taxonomy): Eukaryota > Viridiplantae > Streptophyta > Magnoliopsida > Rosales > Rosaceae > Prunus > Prunus mume. The sequence goes on along the minus strand of NC_142702.1, from coordinate 30,493,187 downwards.
AAGTTCTTTGTCCCAAAAACAAGTCCTCAATGGGATCCCTAAACCACCTCCTTAACTAAAATTTAGAGAGGAATTGAAAAAACTCATCTCTAACTATGCTCCATATTCAGCTCTTAAAATAAGGAAGGAGTTCCTAAATCTGAGGAGAGAGAAAGGACTCCTAGTGACTCCCTATAATTAAATGCTTCTTTATTTAATATTATTTTAAGCATTTATTTTAAGCAAATTATTTTTTATTGTTGCTTTTGTGTCTATACTTTATTCAAAAATTGAATTTAAAAACATTTATGACTCTTTAAACTAAGGAATATGATTGGAGTTAAAATTTTATAGAGAGTTCCTAAAATAGCTTTATAGTGTTTTTAGCTAAATTTTAACTAAAAAATAGAGAGCATGATTGTGGATCCTCTAAGTTCCTTTTTCTTTAATGAAAACAATACCCCTTTGCCAAAAAACTAAAATGAGCAAGGCTTTTTTAAAATCTAGGTAAATGAATTTAATTCATTAACCAAACAGCATAATACAATGAAAAAAGGAAAATAAGATGTACAAGCTTAGGCCTCTTAAAACCTCTGACATAAAAATAATAATAATAATAATAATAATAATAATAATAATAATAAAAACCCCAAAAAAGAGGAAAATCCACACAAGGAAAAAGAGTGCCTTCCACTTGCCATCAAAACCCGTGTGAAAGAGAAAAAAAAAATAGAAAACATTAGAATGAAAAAGATATGAAGAAACATAAAGATGAGGAGAAGGAGCTAGGGGCACCAACCTCTCCTCTGCCCATCGGAATTAGACCTAACAACTGCACGAGTTTGGTGTATTGTAATACAAATATGACGGAATGACTGTCACATCGAAAAATTACTCCTAGGAGATGCAGCACCACATAAGAATTTCTACCCAAAGAAACTTAATTGGAAATTTCTAAATAAATGTGTTGGTTAAAGTTCAGCCTGATTTATAATCGACACAATTGTGCTGCCCAAAAGAAAGGGGGGCTGCAAACCAGGCAGAAAACGGTGTGATTGCGTATATGTGAGGTTGCTGGAGTTGTGTTCTCGGACATTACCAAGCAGGCCACTGTAAAGATAGGACATGGAGTTTTACTTACATTATTAATTGGAATTAGACTACACAATATCATCAGACATTCTACCAGACGCATTATTCATGCCACTGTGAGGAATAAATTTCCACGCAGCTGTCCTTAGCTCTTGCCCAACTGCAATGACCGCAACAAGAATCAAGCATTGACATTGCAGTGGAGAAGATTTGTTATATCTCATGCCTTGATATTGCCATACCAGATCGCTTTAAGATCTTTTGGGCTTTTTGGCAGTATCACCTCAGACTTTTGAATTTAGGATCCAGAAACTAACTCTTTCAAAGATGTGAAAGGTGAGTTGTATCCATAGACATCAGCATCTCTCCATAGAGCCATTCCTGTAAGGAGAAAAATATCAGAGCTCGTTATGCCGAATGCTTAATCGGCCTAAGCATAAAATGAGAAAATGTTCATATTAGATTTGATTATTTTCTTTGCCGATACTATCGTTTTTCAGAGGGGGATGATGTAAGAATTGATAATACTGGAAAAGAAACAACCTATCCACAAAATCAAACCAGCTGTTGCTGCTAAGAAAAATTCCTTGCTGATACTGTTGAACCTGGAATTACAAATAAGATACCGTTTCTTAGTAGAGATCAAACTTTCTACCAAAAGAACATCAGAAACTATGAATAACCATAAATCAGGAACAATTACCAATACAAGCACACGATATTCCCATATCCATAAAACAAAGAAGCCCAGGTAGAACCAGTGAACCTGCAGTCATTGTTTACCGTTATTCTTACTTAAACTCAGTAATATAAACGCATTATTAAATCAACAGATAGATCAACCACTAGAGCAGTTTAAGAAGTACATTGAAAAAGATAATTACCAATTCAAAAAAAAAAAAAGATAATTACCACATAAAATCACGAATAAAAAGGGCACGTGGGATCATAAGTCCATTTCCAATCATTGCAAGCAACATCGAGAAAGCTGATAAACCTTTGATGTTGTCAGGATTTAGGAAATTTGTCCACTGAACAGAAAGCACCAATTGTTGTCAGATGTATACAAAAATTAACACTAGAAATTCTAAAACAGTACCATTTGCGAAATTGGCATCCACATGAAAAGAAGTGTAGCTGTCCATCCAGATATAGCTCCCACAAATTTGATGCCTTTTGCAGAGAGTTTCCCCAATCGCGCCTGCCAAAATAAGCAGATTCTAAAAAGATGCACGATAGAGTGTCCTCCTGTATTTCTATCTTAGCTTTGCAAAGAAAGTTGAGAAAATAAAAGGAAAAAGAGTTAAAAGTTTTTCTCATTTCAGATGATAAACAAACACGCATCACTCATGTTAAAGACAAGAGGTTAACTTCAAAGCAGGTCCCCTTTAATCAATTGACTATGCCACGATTCAAGTAACAGAATAAGATTCTTTGACTTAAGAGTAAACAAAATAAGCATTTTTAAGACCTACCCATTTAATGCGTCCTCTCAAAAGGCAATCTTACACTGTAAGCAAAAGTCAATTGATTATATCCTACAACGATTTAAGTGGTAAAGGTCTGTGATTAATTATTTTCATATAGTTGTCATACAATCATTATATAAAACAAAAAAGATATTTAATTCCATGATCAGAGGACTGCAATCCGTATTACTAACAGACAGCGAATAAGGAGACCTCAAAACAACTTCTGGTTCTTTTTGGCATACATACAATGATTGCATCCCCACGTTTTCTAGTCTAGTCTTGATTTTACCAGATTGTATTTAGACCTAGAAACCACCAGAAACAAAAGAGACCATTAACAGATGTACTCCACCTGATGAAACTAGGAAATGCATTTACATATAAGGCATATGAGAGATCACTTCAAATGAGTGTCTTATTTAATCAGTAAATGACAAATATTTAATCTCAGAAACAAGGAAGTTCATGCACATTTTATGTGTAACACACACTATCTACATGTTGATCACACAATTTCTGAGGAATTATATCTTAATACATCAAAGGACCAAAAGTCAATATATAACTCGACATGGGGCCAAACTTACCATAATAACAGCCACCAGAGCAACAAGAAAAGCAAATACTCCAGGCAAGATACTGTTGGGTATATACGGAACAAACGTAGACCACATAATCTGTAACAAAATTATTAACAAGAAAATCAAGTGAGAGAGAGAGAGAGAGAGAGAGAGAGAGAGAGAGAGAATCACTTGGGGAAGAACTGATAGCCCGCCAACAGTAATAAAATCTTCCCAGAAGCGCCAGATTCCAGCATTAAGCAGACCAAAGTAATTCAAGAAATTCAAAACAAGACCAGTTGCCACAACCACGGAGGTGATCACAAAGTAAGGTAGAGGCATCGCTTCTGCCATAGAAAGTTGAGCAAAAACCGCATATAAGGAAATTACGCCCAATGTCTGCACCACAATCGCCTCCTTCTCTCTCTTCTTTGCAAAATATGAAAGCAGTGAAAGGTTTCCAAGCAAACCAGTAAACATTCCCTGCATTTACAACATTCCCTCCCTTAGGAAATTAAAAGCCTATGAGCTGTTTGGTTGCTGAGATGTGTAAGAAAAGAAATATGTATGTTCAAATCTTGCACGTTTAGGCACATAGAGCTTGTAAGTATTAGAGCTTAGTCAACTTAGCCAAATGGAATATATGTTATATTGTTATTGAGACAAGTTTTGTTTCTGTCTTCCTCTTATTGTTGTTTTGGTCTGACTGTGACAAGTTTTCAGCTTGTAAGGGCATCTAAGATAATAGCCAAGAAAATAGAAATCAGAAAAAGGCGCTGCTATATTATAACAAGTAAGCCGGTGCAAAATATTACCAGCCATGGGACTGCCAAAAGTGCAGCTTTATTTCCTGCCAGAAGATTTTGGGCATTGAGTATGATCTGAGGCATTTGCAGTAACAGAAATGGGATATTTGATGCACCAGAGAATTTTGCTGTCCAGGAGTCCCATTGCTCGAAACTTTTATTGCTCTTGAATTTCACCGATCCATTGCAGAGATTCCAAAAAACAATTTTGAAACATCAGCATTTTCAACCCAAATTAAGGGCTCATATGAAATTTAAATGGAAATCACTACATAAATTGTTTGTGTATGGGTTTGGTTACTGGGAAGAGCATAGGAATCTGAAAGAAATTGAAATTATATGTTGACTTTCTTTAAAAGAGAGAATAAATTAAGAAAAAGATAGCAATAATTAATTGAAGTTTGAAATTGGAAAAAAATAACGGTTTATATTGTTTTACATAAATACGCTTACGCATAGGCAGAAAAGTAGTGAACAAGGTGCAATTGTTATGGATTACTCTTAGGAATGCATTGCTGAAATGCGTAGTTTGTGTATGGCGGGGGGAGAGAGAGAGAGAGTACCTGAACCTGATGATGAAGAGGGTGAGGGACGTCAGAGTCGAGAGCGCAGAGAATTCGGCGGCCGAAGCAAGGTGTGGGTGTTATAGTAGCATTGGGCGGAGACGGATAGAGAGTTTTGTTGGATCAAGGAATATTTGAGATGATGATGTTGCAATTGTACTTGCAGTCCAGGTGGCTTGCTAGTGCTAGCGCTACCGCTACTTCTTGTTCTACTTCTAGTTCCAGTAGAGGAACAGCAATAGGGCACCACCAGACACTTGGCCATTGATTTCTTTGATTTGATCTGAGAGAGAGAGAGAGAGAGAGAGAGAGGTGAGATTGCACCCTCAATTCAATAACTGAGCTCTGAAAAGAAAAGAGCAAGCCAACACTTGCAGGTGGAGATTGGGAGTGTGTCAGATGTGCGTATCTCCATACGACACGTGGAAAATAGATATTTGTTTCTTGCTTTTACTCCTCCTCTGGGCTTTGGTACTTGATATCGCAATAACACGATATTGTTGTCCATGTGTGTATTAGATATTTAACGCAAAACGTACGTTTTAAGCAGGAGAAAAACTTTCACGGATCCAAAAGTTTAGGAATTAGAAAAGGAAAAGGAACATGAATTGGAAAGTGGAAGGTGAAATTTTTTCGTCATTTACACATCATTCAAAATTTGAGATACATCCTTGCACCTTTCTTCCTTTTATCTGAGTTTACTACCATTTTGGGTAGAAAATGGAAAGAAAAAGAAAATATTATTAAAAATAAAATATAAAAAAACTGTTGCAGCTAATTTGGCTCGGACTCTTCCCAGGTATGTGCATGCACAGAGAGAGAGAGAGAATAAAACTTACTTGTCAATTACAAAAACTTATCTAGGTCAGACTTATCATGAAACATTATTGGTTGCTTGTATATATGAAATGAGCAGGCCTGTAGGTCAAGGCGCGGGGGAAAATCCTTATCATCATAACTAATAAAAACATTACACATAGATAGTTTCTCTCCAAAGATAATTCATGCAAAAAATTCTGGGCTCCAACTTATGAGCTCTTAGTGATTGATTTCTGGTCTTGTTACAGAACGTTTAGGGTCAGGTCATGGACCCTCTACTTCATTCTATACTATCTCAAACCTGAAAACAACTTCAAGGTACAACTGTCTCGTCCTCTCGTGTATATATGTACATGCATTGTGGTGTCTCAAATACAACAGACCAAATTAATGTTTCAGTAGCATGGCCTCCATCTCTCTTTTCCTCGCAGCATGTTTCAGTTTCTCTAGAGCAACAAGTCCAACTTGCCTAACTCTTTCTCTGGACAATCCTATACTGAAGAATTGACATAATAACATAGTCAAATCAAGTGGATGGAAAAGTTAGATGCAAGCAAGAAGCAAGTGGAGATTGCAAACATGACTAGCATTAAGACTTAGGTAGTTTGAAGAGAGAGCTAGAGGTTATCTGATTGTTTTGATTTTATGGCACACAGAACAGAGACCACAGGTGTTTCCAATCATGTGCACTTCATTCCCTTTTGCCCTTTTGTCTACAAAATATTAACATCTGAATTTAGGCTCTTGTTTGGACTCACCGTTTACTAATGTCTTCCCAAGTAAGACATTCATTTTCCAGACCATAATAAAGCTGTATGATCTCTCTCTCCCGTTCCCCAAGCATCATATTTATGAGCTTGCTTACTTCTTCCTGCAAATATATATCACTGGCACAGTTAATTTTCTCCACTACTCTTGGAGTACGACTACAGAATTTAGAATCTTTTAAAAATTCACAATTCAGAAACAAACATGTGATGTAAATGTAATACACATATAGACACACATTCACTGCCCTTTTCCCCAATCTTCCAACACACACACAAACACAACATATGTGCACACACACGTAACTCGAAATATGATCTCTCTGTCAACGCAATAATAATTCTTTTAAGGGTGCATTTTAAAAGGTGTGTTTACAACTACCCATATTCTGAAGGAAAACAAAAGGATAAGTGCCATATACCAGCTCCAGTGCCAGTGCTGGAATCCAACCAAAGAAAAGGATGAATATTCACTTTTTATTTTTATTTTTAACTCCCATTTTAATTGAAAACTGAAAGCTTCTGCGCTCTAAAAGGTGAGAATTAACATTTAAGATAAAAGTATCACTAATTTAATGAACTTTATAAGATCAAATCAATGTGGTTTTTCTTTAAGGACCTTTATTGGGATTTTTTTTGTGATATGCTTGAACTATCTCCTTTTGATTACAATGGTCACACTTTGGCATGTTGTTTTACATTTTTCACGTATTCCTCTTCTTACCTTCAATGCCCACGCATCCACCCCATGCCATGGGATGTTCTCAAGGCGATTATCTGCAATGTACTGTAAAAGATTTATAAAGGAGAAGGTCAATTACGAGGCTGAAAACTGGCATGCATGGAAATGAAAATTTACTAAACTGGAATTGCAAAAATTGAGGTGATGTAATCAACACTTACACTATGATGAGTTTCTCCTGGAAGGCCATTTAAAGAGGGGAATGCGTCCCTATCAAGTGAGAAAACCTTACTGATTGCCTACATATTATAAAACTGCATGGTGAGCGTGGAGATAACAACATAGGAATGCATAAAACAGAATAACACAAGCATTTAGTACCTCTGTAGCATTCCTAACTTTCTTTTTGGACATGTTCAGGCTTTCTGCGATCCTCTGATAATGAAGTGTAAGCACATATCAGGTAAGAGCAGAGTGATAATCAACAATATTGTGGTAATTAAAAATGAAGAAACATTGAAATTTATGGTAATCAACAATTGCTTGCTATAATAACAAAAATACTTACATCAATTGATGGAGTTATTCCTTTCTCCTCCAATCTAATTTTTGCATTTCTGATTAAACCTAACCTCTCATGCAAATGTGTAGGCAGTCTTAAGGTTCTGGAATTTTCAACCAGTGCTCTTGAAACACCCTGAGGATATAAGGAAAAAGTATCCAGGGTTAGTTTTTTCAATCAGTCAGTTTTGCATGATGATATCTGCTATATATTGCTACCCACTATAGTTACCATTTGAAGGGAAAACATTAACCTTACCTGACGTATCCACCAGTAAACATATGTAGAAATTTTGAACCCCTTCGAAGAATCAAATTTCTCAATCCCACGCAGTAGTCCGATTAACCCACCCTACATGAGAGATTATGAGATTCCAATCACGTTCTGTTCGAGTTACAGTAGTTTGGTTCATTTGTTGGATAAATATCGGGGCCTCATTGTTGAAGTAAAAGAACAGAAAATAACCTGAATAAGGTCAGCCATTTCAGCGCCCATATTATCATATCTCTGAGCAATGGACATGACCAAACGAACATTGCTCATTGCCAGCTTCTCTCTTGCCAATTTACATTCAATCAACTTCGACTGTAATTGAGCACGGGAAATCCTCAAGGAAGTTGCAAGTTGTTCATCAGAGGGCTCACATCCCAATCTCTCTTTCAGTCTGGAGATCCGAATGCAAGGATTAGGATTAGAAAGAAAAACCGCCAGATAACAACGATTTTATTTTTCTTTTTGCATGAGGAACCAGTCTCCGTAAGGGTGAACTTACTCAGAAGATTAATCAATTAAAAGTTTCAGAAAAATGAAATACACACACCCACACTCCTCACCCTGTAAAAGAAAAACTACCTGCTTTTTGTGGATAAGTTTGATAACTTAGCAAGTTGAAAGGGATTTGCTTCATGAAAAAAGCAGCATACTTCCTAGAGTATATCTAGTTTTTAAACAATAAATCAATGCTTCAGCGTTTATCCTATGATCACTTTGAAATTCTTTTCCTGGATATTGACCCACTTACTTTAGTACTTATGATTCACATGATTGAAAGGAAACAGTTATAACCTTGATTTATGCTCCTCTACGGAAAGACCAACTTTAATTTTCTTTGACAGGCGTACAACCTCAGTGTGAGTCAGCAAATCCTCACTTAGAACACCCTTCACATAACCCTTTACATGATTCTGAAGCAGCTCCGGACTGACAATGGCTCTCAAAGGCTTATTGGTGCTAGGGTGCATTACGCAAGTGCTTTTGTTCAAAGTTTTCCTCTTGGTACTAGTCATCCTCCTTTGACGAGCAGATACCCCAGAACAAGTGACTGGTATCTTCTTGTCAGTTGTTTTTGATGTTGAATCCCTTAATACTTTTTTCTCAAAAGAAAGATTCCATTGTTTTTCCAGCATAGACTTCTGTAGCAAAAGAAGTGCTTCCACTGAATATTCAAGATCAGAGCTTTCCTCCTCCAAGTCGTTGAGCTCCTGAAACCATTGCTGCGTGGCTGATGAAGGAGCAGAGGCAGTATGTACATGTTCTTTCAGAGCCCTAATGGACTGTTGAGGTCGATTCGAAGATGGAAATCTGGAACTGCAGTTGGAAGGCTTTCTGGCAGTGACAACATTCTTTGTTGAAGAGAAATGGCAATGTAAAAACCCATGATGATCATTGAGATGAAAGAGCTTTTCTGTGATATCAGAATAATAGAAGGAAGAATTCAACAGCCTCTTCCCCGTACTAAGCCCAATAACAGCAGCTGTGGCCATCATATGGCTTCTTCTTTTGTTTATACAATTACCATAACAATTTCTTAAGAAATCAACCCAAGCAAAACTTATGTTCTCTTGTTTTATGATAAATATAATATATATATATATATATAGATATAGATATAGATATGCTTCACTACACTAACGCAAGCAAAGCAAGTGGATTGGTTGAGTTGCTGTAGAATCTGCCACAAATCAATTAGTAAGACTTGCGGTTAGTTATAGAAAAGCATAAGTAAGTAGAAAAACGGAAACAAAAGAATGAAGCAACCAAAAAAAACATAAATGAAGGGGAAAAGATTTCATGAAATGGTTTTATTTTCTGCCCCAACTCACTGTATCCAATTCAACCAGATTCCATAGTAACTATGTGTTGGCTGTTGGTACTTGGTTTGGTAGGTACAACATGACACCATTCTAATTTCTAGGCGCCATAAGAAGGTGAAGAGAATATCAAAACATTTCATGAAATCTCTCGATTTCATTCAAGTGGCATTGGGATTGATGGGTGGGAAAGTGGTAGGTCTTCCTAGCTTCAAATCTTATCGTTTGAAAAAGAAAAGAAATTAAAATTGCAAGCCATGACGACTTCAAACTTTCATGCTATCAATCAGCTTTTGATTTGATTTTGATTTTGATTGCAGTGTTTTTACGTCTCGACATACATATACACATATAGACTTAGAGAGAACAGACCCAAAAAAAACTTTGAGAGAAATGTTCAATTTTAGACCATCTCGGCTCGAATAGGAAGGAAGGATTTGAGTAAATGAGAAAGTTTGAAATGAAAATAAGCGTACCTGAATTGAATGAGTCAGTAGACGCAGGTAGGGGAAGGAAATGTTGTTTCTATATATGTATTATTAGCTGACCGAAACAAGAGAATGACGGTGAACCCAAAGTTAGCACAACGGCATAACAGGTGGGTGGAGTGGGAGGCTGACAACTGAAACTCTGATATGGAAATGAATGGGTTTTTTTTTTTTTTGGGTCTTTCTTTTTTCTCAAGTTTGAATACAAATTAGAGAAATTCGATATATTGCTAAAGACAGAAATAAATAGAAATAAAAAGAAAAAACAGGGGGCGGAAGAGGGGGTTTAGAGATATGGGATGGAGGGATGCTATTGGTTGGAAGGGATTGGGTCCGGCTTTGTGTGGTGAGCGACCTGCCATTTGATTTATGTGTAGACTAGACACAACTTCTTCTGCTCTCTCTCTCTCTCTCTCTCTCCTCCTCCTCTTTCTTGATTTTTTTTTCTTTCAACTTTTGATATTTCGATTTTCTTTTTTTGTTTGTTCATAATTTGTTCCTGTGTATGCCCATGATTATTTGACATTCCAAGAGCCAAAACCATGGAGTATAACAACTGCATATGTGAAAAATGGATGGACCCGCCACTCCACACGTCACCACTTAACTACGTTAATCAACTATGCTTTACATTTCACACGCTCGCATCGCAGCCTTAAAAAAAAAAATCATGCTCCAATCCTCTTTTTGCAAATACATAAATGAGAAATTACATTACAAATTACTTTTCATAATACCAATAGCAACTCCTCAAATATAATGACTGTATCTATATTCTATCTATATCTTCTATATGGTGAAACATTTATAAATAAAAAAACCATTTATTAACTAAAGTGCTAAAAGACCACCATTTATTATTAGGGTTTAGATACGAAACTTATCATTTAAATACAAAACCCACTCACTAGATGCGGCAGTTATCCCCACCCTTCAACCCTCATTACTTTAAAAAAATAATTGTTTAAATATTAAAGCTAAAACATAAATTGGTATGATAAGAATGATTCTCATTAAGTTATTGGTGTCGTTTACTTAACAAGAATTGAGGAAGTAAGGAATCTATATGATAAGAATTATTCTCATTAAGCTGTTTACTAACCATATAGAATCAGCACTTGAATGGAGTTGATTCAAATTGTTATTGTTTACTAATTTTCATGAATGAGAACCTAAACTAAATTGATCACTAAAATGCCATGCATATATAAATATATATTTTTCACCTAAGTAACTTGTAAAAAAGCAAATTGACAAAACTTTATTTTACAACTAATATATAATATATGATACTATATAACGAGTGATGAAAAAAAAAAAGTAGCATATAATAATATAAAGAATATAATAGGAAAAAAAAAACGAATATGACACAGTGATAAGTAGTAAACAAGACAAATGGAGGCTAGCAACCACGTTGAAAAGGGAAAAATTATGCTTTTTCCAACAATGATTAATAAACAACTATTAAATTTTGCTTTTTCTTCATTTTTCTTGGTGTGAGTTTTTATTTTTCTAGGGTTTGGGGTGTTTTGGAATTATTGTAAAGTGGCAAGAGTATTTTTGGAAGGTAGTAAGGTAAAAAAATAGTTGATCCGATTCTTGGTTTTGAGGGAATCTAATTATGAATTTTGAGATGGGACCATACATTTTTTCATTATTGATTACAAGTAAACATGGGAAAGTGAGGAATAGAAATCATTTTCTTAAAGCAAATAACAAAGTCGTACATAGGATCACTTATGACAATTAATTTAAATGAAACAATATATTTTATGTTCTTCTATCTAGAATAAAGTTTAGTAAGATTCGAACTGCTAATACCACCACAAAGTTCACTTATTTTATAACTCCAGTTACGCGCGCCCTTTCAACTTTGTACTTCGAGTCGTGGTTTAAAACATAACACAAAAACATTGGGCACTACAACACTCTTATGTAAAATACAACTAGTTTAAGTTATAAACAGAGTCATTCAACTAAACAACACCAGAGAAAGAAAAAAAAACTAAATAATAATTGTATTTATCTTCATATGCAAATATGAGATTAACAAGCGGGAAATGCTAAACAAGAATAAAATCTTATTGATGCAAAGGAAGTATTGGTGTCTTGCTACAGTCGTCGTTCTGCAGCAAGTCTCCCAGATTATTGGGACCTGGCTGGAGCCCAGCTTATGAAGCAGGTGTAATACGAAGGGAAAAAAACATTCAAATGCATCGTGGTCAATTTGATAAGAACTGAATATCAGAACCATTTAACAGATAATACAGGAAAAGAAACGTATCCACCAAAGGAATAATACTCTTATGAATAAAAAAATGAATAATAGTCACTATTATTCAAACAACGAACGAACCAGTAACCACTTAAAGTTTAATAAATACATAAGTTAGCACTATTATGCCACTGCATTACAACACTGTTCTTTCACAATTTTGCACAACATGAATTACTAAATTCTAAGCTTCTTACACATCTCCTTTGCTCAAACTGAACAAATCCTCAGCATTGTTCATATTATATATCTATATATATAATTAAAAACAAATTTCAGCTTAACTTACTTACAACGCTGATTTAGCGAGCTAGTCTCACAGAAACCTCTAGTTAACCTTGGACTCTTTCTTTTTCTTTTTTTTCTTTTTTTTGGGGGTGGGGGGGAGGGAGAGAGAGAGAGAGAGAGAGATCAAATTTACACCCCAACAACCCATGGTAAATTCTGAACTTCATTCATCAATTTACACGAACTCTTGAAATTCTTTTCAGCTGCTGTAGTTTATCTCAATAACTAGGTTAAATTCCTTCAAACACATAAAAATCCATTTCAGAAGCAGCACGATATCTAAATTAAATTTCTGGCATTTGATAAACATATGAGAAGACTAAAGCCATTGAGGAAAGCAATACTAATTGCATGAAATGTAACAAGACAAAGAGAATCATTAGCCACAAATTATATTGTGCAAGCACAATGAATGAGCATGATCTGTATGTGGATTTTCATAGCATGAGCCCACTACCCATGTGAACTATTGAGTACAAGTTGTACAATGTTCTTGCCAACTCTGAGGATCTGATTGTTCACAGTAAAAAACTAATTCCAACATTAGGCAATCCTTCCATAGTCCTTTCTTCCTCGGGATGCAGGTGGAATGCTAGTGACAGGATGACTGGCTCTACGCCCTACAATAGAGTGCCACAATTAGTTTAAATGTTCTCAGCTCCCCAACCCTCCATTCAATCCCCCTTCTCCCATAAACACATTATATATTTTGACAGATTTTGTTTACTAGGATGATAGCAGACAAAGGAAAATGGAGGGTAGAATGGCTTATGATGTGAAGTCAGAATGTACCCCATGACATGCCGTTGCTGAATGAGCTATTTCCCGGAGAAAGTGGGCCACCAGAATTAAAATTGGGAGGAGAAGCCTGCACCTTCATATGATTCCAATCACCACCACGAGAATTGGTGGGTCTTCCTTGACTGGACCGCTGATATTGCTGTCCCAACCGGCTCGGAGAATTTTGTGATATATGTGGAAAATGAGAAGGTTTTGGCAAGCGTGTGTATCCAGCAAGTGGTTCATTAGTTGAAGGAGGGCTACCCACCTCTGCATGTGAATACGATTGAATGGGCCCATTTTGTCTGAAGAGATGGTAGACAATTGTAATCAATATGCAGAGGGACCAAAGAAATAAGAATAGGAGAAGAAAGAACTCTATTCCAAAGACAAGTACGGAAATGTGTCAACTGTAACATTCTGCCTCTTCTCATTAGGAAACTTGTTCATCATTAGAAACCTCCATTAATAGCAAATAGCACAGTAAAGCATTTTGCAGGAGGAAACATTTGAATATATTGTTGCAGATCCATCCCCACATTTTAAAAGAATACCGAATACTACATCAGTTATTTGCAATATACTTGTATACATATAATTTTCAGCTGAGGAAAACAAGGCAATTAATTATCTCATTGCAGATCAATCCACATGAGTTAGTGTTATTGCAGACTCTACAGACTGCATCAGTCATGTGGTAAATACTTGTATACATAAACTTGCTCAAGTAATTTCAGACTAAGTAAGTGAATAAGCTTGATAGATAGACGATACAACTTACCTTTGAAAGGATAGGGCTGCGCTTGTATTTGACACACGATTAAATCTTCCCGCCCCAACCAATTTTTCTGCAGAATTAAGATGCATGCCTTGGCTGAACTCAGTAGTAAAGCAGCTTACATCTGAACCATCTTCTTGTAGAAGAAGTTCATCGCTGGAATGAGAATGGAAAGACAGAAGAAAGAAGAATGCATATTAAATTCAGAAGAAATATGAGGTTGATTCAAGAATTCAACAAGTAAACCAACTGCTAGAGTTGAGCCTAGATGAAAACCAATGAGGAAGCCCAACGAATGGTTAGCAATGAAATTGGCATTCAACTTTAACATTCTTGCTACGTAGTAGAAACTCCCATTATTGTCAAAATTATCTATGGATAAACCAATATAAGGTTTGCTGAACCATGGAAACAATGCAATAACTTTATACTATATCATTCTTGATTAAGATGCATGTTGTTGAAAAAGTCAAAGATTACCATGACTGGCTTAATTATATGGTAGGAGATCTTATATGTCACAGTGAATTACATACAATGAAGAGAACCCAGGCTATGGTCATTCCCCAACCATGCAGTAAGCTTCATGGAACTAACAGTTGGCCCTACATCTTTGAGTTATCTGGTCTAGCGCCTTTACAAACTCAGAAAGGGGTCAGCGAAAGGCTAAAATTGGGTGAGTCATAAAACCATCATCATTTAGGGTCCTACTCTTATTGAGGCTCACAAATAAAGTTCTCTGTATGCTTGATACCTAAATTTTGACTGCAAACATCTATTAATGAAAGAAAAGCATGCAGCACACTCATAGGAATCATATCTTTGTAGCGACTAAAAGATGGGAAACTTAGTAAAAACACTGTCAATTTTTAACTTTTAGTTACCAAAAAAAAAAAAATTTATTCTTAGGCCCTAAATGGGGATTATAATAAAACTTTTACCCGGAAAGGCCAGTCTTAAAATGGAAAAAGATGAGGGCTTAGAAATAAGTATTAAACCATTAGAGGTTTATTGCTAAAATAGTGTTCCTTTTTTGGGCTTGCTACTAAAACCCCTTAGAAGATATACTGCCCACTTACCTATAATTGGGATCCCAATCCCCAGGATCAGGCAATGACAGGCTAGCCTCGGGCTTTTCATGAGCCACTCCCGTGGTATTTGGGAATTGCATATTGGAACCAACTGTGAAGGAAGCTGGCATGCTCTGAATGCCTAAGTAACCAGGAGAAATACCACTGCCTCCCCGCTGCTGCTTCCAGCTTCCAGCATTAGCGCTTAAATGCAGATGTGATGGTGAACTACCTAGTATTTGAGAGTTCCCCTCAGCTTGGTTAGAACTGGTGCCGTCAGTTGCTTGCCCTTGCCAGTGTGAAGATGAACTCTCTTGAGTTTGAGAACCTCCAGGATATCCCCAGCTTTTTCGTCTATTAAACTGGCTAACTGCTGCCATCTTTCCTAAAGGTGAACCATGACAACTGCCTCTTGCTGGAGAAGTGGGACCATAATGTCCTGGCGAGCCGGCAGAAACTTGACTGTAGGAGCTTGGTGGAGTAAATTGTGAAGGACTAGTGCCCAGTGGCAGAGGAGCAAAACTTCCTGCCGAAGGACTCATACCAAGTCCATTTCCATGTGAATATTGAATAATCCTCCGTCTTGCATCCGGGCTACTTCCGAGCATCGGCACATTGCCTTGTGCATGCATGTTCATCCCAGATGGGCCAACTGGAGAATAATAAGCGAACACATTACTAGTATCTCCATAACTTCCATAGCTGCTTCCTAGTCCAGTACCATCATTATAACTACCATGGCTTCCTACACTGCCGTAGCTATTAGCATGTGCATATGGCACCATCTGAAAATGCGGGCTGCTATGCATGGAGACTCTATTTCTGCCTGGAATCTGAAGAATCAAAGTACAGTTATAGCTGAGATGATTATTATAGACAAGCTAAAAATAAAAGCGATGGCATATTTTTAGGAGCAGCAAGCTTACATTAGGAGAGAGACCAGCAGCAAACCAATGGCCCCCACCAGGGTGATGATCCACCCTTATGTTTTGAGCAACAGGCTAAGGGAAAATAAGAGGACAAGGAGGTCAAAGACAAAGAAGAAGAGAGATAAAGAAAAGCAGGTTAGTATTATATCCTGCGGAACTTCTAACACAGCCAATAACTACTGCAATAAGCAACCTAGTTCCGGTACAAATTTCATAAGTATGGCTGAAACTCAGGATGTAGGATGAGGCGATCCTCACTCATTCAGTATGAGACTCAAAAGCATATTTACAGATGTTAAACTACAGCTAGAATATAAAACCAATTTAAAATCAACTTTTCATCACTACCTGCGTATTTCATTAACAAGCATATATATATACAAATTACATCCACTCACGAACTAAAGCAATATCAGATTATGCCAAAACCTATCACATTAATCGATGTATCAATTAAGAAGAAACCAAGCACAATTACATTTGATATCTGAGTGTGGCTTGAAAAGATTTAAATAGTTCATAAATGGGCCCACTTACCATGCGAGGGGTCTCCAAGGGAGGTTTATAAGGGCGTGTAAAAGGTTCCCCTGTAACAAAAGGGTGTTTTGAAGCCTGCAGGTACAAGTCCAACTCAAAATCCATTTGCGTGTAATTATTTACAGTGTATCAGAAATAAAGTAGCAGAGATGACAATTAGCAACCTGAAAAGGCGACCAGCGTTTTGCAGGATCAAACTCAACAAGTCCCTTCAAAAAATCAACCAAAGCTAGTCGTATTTGACTTTCTGCATATATTTGATATCATGCAACAGCATTACTAACTTCAATAAGAGAAAGCAGTTAAGCATTAAGTAGAACTGCTTCAGTTTCATCAGCTTTGAATATTCAAAAGCAGAAAGCAAACCTTTAACCACGTCTTCCTTAGGTAAGTTCTTTCTATACGGATAGTTTGTAACAATTTCTTCGAGGTTCATACGATTAAAATACTCTTTCCCGATTGATGGTCTTTTCAACTCTCTCTGAACAGAAACCAGTAAGCATAAGAACTAAAAAGAAAATATTAAAATTCAGAATATTTTTAAAAACAAAATTTATATTATGATAATTTATGAAACAAAAGAAAAAGGGGGGGGGGGTCAAGAATTACTAAAATCTTAGAATGGTTCCACCATTGTAAATTCAGAGAAATTTGAAAAGAAATATGAGTTAGACTCATAGATGAATCGAACCAATACATGTGTAATGTTCATCATTTGTTTCTCATTTCTCTAGCTCTCTATAGGATCCTTTTCTCCTAACCAAAAGTTTCGTTTTCCAAAAAAAATCTATACTATAGAAACTTACAGCTTCATATTCTTCTTCTGTTAGTGCTTGATAAGCACTTTTTCCACTTGCAGAAAGTTCCCCATTCTCCACATTGTGCACACTCCGAATGCACTTAAAGAACTTGCTCGTGTTTTTTGCCTCCTTAAGTACACAATCAGGGGGTTGTCCTCTACAATATGACAACCATACAAAATATCAATTTTGAGAAAATGATAACCAATAACTGTGCTATGCATTATTCCTTTTTAATAATTTCCCATAGCTAACCCCTTTTCTCTTTTGGTTTCTAAACAATATCCCAAGTCATTAAATGGTCTCTTCTCCCAGACGAAATCCCAGCCAATAATGAATTGGAGGCTAAAATTGGACATAAAGTACAAACTGTAATCTAAAAATTATCTATTGGTCTAAATTTTAGGGAAAACCATTGGGGTTAGGATTTCAAATAGAAAATAGGAGAAATCTTATTTGATTGGGACTCATATGGCAAGAAAATATTAACTACGGAAACTCCAGTCAGAGGTCAAGGTTGAGATAAGACGAATAACAAAGAAAGAAGAGGAGAACAAAGAGCATTATTAATATTAGGCATCGAGATAAAGCTTTCAGGTGAAATCTTGATTCAATACTCAATAGAACTAATTTCATAGGAAAGAATCAGAATTTTTCATTGGATATTTTTAAAACCACTGCAAAAGCTAAATAAGCCCTTAATTAAACAGCATTTCATGAAAACAAGGGGAATCGTAATGATAAAAAAGTAAACAAAGAAAACGTAAAAAGTCATGCATATCATAATCCTACCTAATAAATAAATGAAATTAGGTCCCTTCCTTAAATTACAAACACGAAAGAAAAAGGCATACCCAAGTATTTCAATCATTCGCCTTAGGAGGTCAAATTCTGAAGCTCCCGGGAATAATGGCAATCCCAGAAACAATTCAGCAACTATACATCCAAAGGACCACATATCAATAGAAGTGGTATATCTGGAAAGGGGTTAAGTACCACAAAAATCCCGATATAAAAACATATGAGTATAAAAACTGGACCCAAGTTTAAACATCTAATCCATCAAATATGAAGTTAGAATATTATCTACAGATACAATCATCACTCTACATTTTCAGGACCACTAGGTTTAGACATTCTTAGGAAAGTTGCAGCCTGCAAAACAAATCAAGAATATAAAGGCAAGATAGTAATAATGCAGCTCATATGATTTTTGAGGACAAAGTCGCAAGGGTCACAAAGCTTAAGCCAACTCCATAAGTCGGCAATCCAAGGTCCAGCTGGAACAACTTAGACACCAGATGTTCAGTTGGGACTGCAGTAACAACACTGTTAGCCTACTAATGTGATCTTATCAGGCTTGCATTGACATTACCTTTAGAAAAATAAATAATAAAAAATTGATAACAGAAAATAAAAGGTCAACCTTAGATGAAACCCATAGCCAGGTTGCTGATGGGTTTGATTATGATTTTTCCCAATCAAGATCAAAACCAAAGAGACAGAATAACTAGTAAATTAATTACAAAGCGTCAATTCATTTTCAAGGATACTGGTATCCAAGAAGAACTTCAGGAGATCTGTAGTAACGACTCTGCAGAACAAATGAAATGTAGCATCTAAGAGACCCTTCTATGAAAGATAAGACTTCGATAAGCCTGGGGAGTATGCAGTAATGCAAACCTGAATGTAGGAGTAAACAGTTCGATCTTCCATACATGCTGATCCAAAGTCAATAATTTTAATTTCTGCTGGCTTAACACTGTTGCATCAAGGGAAAATATGCAAAGATTAAAATGAAACAGATCTATAACAAAAATAGTCCCAAATTTATCACTAAAAGTAACTCACCTTGTGCACAAAAGAATGTTTTCTGGCTTCAGATCACAGTGAATTATCCCAGCATCTTTTAACAGAGCCAATCCATGTAGAATCTATTTTAAAGCAAATATTACCAAAAAGGGGAAAGGGAGAAAATAAGGGTTAAGATATAGTAAAGTCAAAGAGACAAAATGTTCAAAATCAAATACAAGCAAGAACTATCATACTTGTTTAGAAAACAATTGGACAATGGTCAGGGATAGTCCCCTGAAATGATTTATCTTGATAAGCTCATACCTGAATAACTGCAAAATGTCAAAACGATGTGCGGGGAAAAACTAAAACAACAATTACAATAATTAAGGGGTTAAATGGTGCATCAAGTTACATTGAGTTCAACTCACAACTAAATAGGTAGTGTCAGTGACTTACAGATTCGTATCCAGCAGTTCAAAGCAAATGCACAAATGACGATGATATACAAAGTGATCATAAATACGAACTATGTGATGCTTATCCTCAGGATCGTACTTCTTATTTAACTGCAAAGAAAAAAGTAAAGCAAACAGTAAGGAAGTGAACATGAGGGACCGACTGCAAAAAGAGAATAGCATTACCGTTGTCAAAATGGATACTTCAACCAGGGCTTGTTGATAATATGCTGGTTGATTTTTTATGATTTTCACAGCTACAAAGCTGTTAGTCTCTGGAACCCAGCATTTAGCAACCTGGCCAAATGTCCCATGGCCAAGAACATCTTTGACAACGTATCTGAAAAGAGCAAGGGGAAAAGCCCTAAAAATTAAATACTAACTAACAAGGTCTAAGTTAGTCTGATGTTGGGCCACCATGGGAAGTACAGATTACAACATAAATTTGTGAATACATTTGCTATCTCTGCCATTCTTTTATAATTAACTACATGTTCCCATTTTTGTTAACTTTTAACTGTGAGACATCACAAGAACAAACTTGATGAATTTTCAAGCACAAAGGCTTGATGAAATTTGAAATACTACCATGCTAAGCGCGCTAGATAACTTATTGCACCATAAGATTGGTCTAAAAGGAAATGGGCTCAACAATGTATATTAAGCAGCACGAAATAGCACATGGACTATGAAACATAGCATTAAACTGAATTACAAAGAAAAGAAGTGAAGCACACAAGATGCTATAATTCTATATAGAGAAGTCGCTCTGGTACCATTTTGGAAAACCAAAAAACAAGATCAAATAAGGGATTAAATTTGAAAAAAAAAATTACCTTGAAACACAAAGCAGTGAAGCAAAAACGAGGAACAGGTTCCTTTAAAGTCAGTCAACATAGCATGAAAAGAAAAAACACAGATAAGAACACACCTTCGCTGCATGTCTAGATTGACCAGGACAAAGTTTACAGTCAGAATAAGATCTGAGTTAACATTATCATAGCCATCGTTGAGTACTCCAATTGATGGGCTGGTCAAATATCTCTTTGGATTCAATTCTTCTGAATACTTAAACTGTGGATTGCATATATGGTATGTTTCAACTATGTCCTTGGTTAGCCTAGCCACAAACTGCATAATACAATGTTCTGTGTCAGCACAAAAATCTTCTTCAAATAATTTCAAGTTGAGACATATATACCCATGTACAGAGAATGAGATACAATGACATAATACATCAAAACATGCTAAACGAAATTATATCAAAACAATGCGGCCACTGAAAAAGAATTCCCATTGAAGGTACCAATCCTCAGGAATAAACAGAACTCAGAGGCTATCTGTGTTTAAGTATAACAGCAGAATACCTACATTTTTTTGAAAAGGAAACAAATTTTATTGCAATAGACAATAAAATACAGAGATGGCCAACGTGGCCACGAAGAAAGAGCAACTAGACTGAACAAAACCCTAAGCTACCAGCAAAAGAACCCCAGTAGCACACACACAACCTATAGCTAGGAAATGGCTGCTTTCCAATCCAGCCAAATAACCCTGAAGGAGATATCTCTAAAGACTGAAGAAGTCGAGGTCCATAGTGAAGAACATAGTCTAACTTTCTCCCATAATTCCTCTGTTTCGCGACCTGCTCGGTCCTCAAAAATTAATCTGTTTCGTTCTAACCAAACCACCCAAAGAACAGCCAATACACTACAAACCCATAAAACATTGGCTTTCTTCCCGTTCCTGGGGATTCTGTGCATATCGAACAAGAAAGACTGCTAGTCCCTGAACACGACCCAACTGACTCCGAACTCCCTAAACAAGCAAAACCATAGGTTCAAAGTCACCGGGCACTGTAAGAAAAGATGGTCAGTCGATTCTAAACGGTTCTTGCAAAGAATGCACCACTGCAGCAGAATACCTACATGATTCTGTAAAGAATTCAATATGTAATTTTCCCCCTTAAATAGCAATTATTTGATACATATGACTGAATAACATTAACAATTCTAGTTGGGGGAAGGTACATATAAACCCAAAGTTAAATATAGTTCAAGAATCTTCAGCATTTTTATCAAAAGTTATAATCAAGTGAAAGATCAGAGTTGGCACTTTTTCAGTCCTATCAAATGAAAATAAATTTGTTGAAGGATCATGCCAGCCTTGAAACTTTTTACTTCGATAAATTCACATGCACCCTGACCCAACCAATCTGATCCATTTACAGCATTAGTATCAAACCCAAGGCCAAAAATGAAGGTCCGTGTCTCAAAAGAGATACGGAATTCACAGCTATTCGTAGCAATGGTATACTATTAAAAGGTGAGTACAAAACTTGTGCAACACATTTGCCAACCTACTTTTTATTTTATTACCTACTCAAAGAGTATAACAAACAAAGAACCTTCTAAAGATTTCTGCAGTTGGGGTAAAGGAGAGACAGAGTGATAAGACCAACGATTTCTGTAGTTGGGGGAAGGAGAGACAGAATACCTTTTTCTTTATGATAGACAGAATCTAATTTAACAGAGTGATATAGGACCAATAATGTGAAGGGAGGAATGTACTTAGTACATAAGATAACTGATTTAAGCATCAACAATTGTGTTACAAGTCAGCATCTGAGACTTCCTTTCAGCAATTATAACAAGTTAGAGGAAACATAGGTAGTTGTATCCCGTCACATAATTAAAAGCAAAAATACTACAGGACTGGAATAGGACATGGGAGGTACACAAAAGTTCATCAATTCCTCTCCTACCATATTCAACACCTTAAACAAAGCAGCATAGCATTTAAAATGGCATCTCTGCTATGCCTGCCAATTTGCCAAACCTCTGCATAGGATTATCCTTTGAGCTTCTCAACTACATTATTACCCCTTTTCCTCCCTGCGAGTTTGTTTCCTATTTTCTCTTTTTATTTCACTTGTATTTTCGCATTCTACATTTTCTTTTTGGTATGATAGGAAACGCACTATCCTCACATTTCCAGGAAAGGCATTATTAGAATCAGAGCATCTCCTAAACTTTCCCAGTACACCCACTCCACCCAAAACAAAATTAAAAAAAACACGGTTGTCTAGCAGGCTAATTCTTCACCCATAAGAATGTAAGCTCAATTTGTAAATATATAATTGTACATGTATGTATGTGTATGAACGGGAGTTTGCGGGATGCAAAAGCTTCCGAAGATGAATTCTATAGCAAAGAGCAAGAAATGAAGTGAACGACTCATGGCACCACTTAAAAAATTGCAAGGAAGAAGGGAAAAAATACTTACGGGTTTTGTGACAACGACACGCAAAGTTTGGGACTTGCTGTTGGGAGCTTCACTCTGCGTCTGCGTGGAATAGGGACCAAAGACGAGCTGACTGGGACGCCACGAAGAGGCAGCCGAGTCTTTGGACTGAGGACTAGGGCTGAGCTCATCCATTGTCCAAAATTGAAAATCAAGCGCCGACCCAGAAATCGCCCATGCCCAGTGCCTCCATTGATCAATATGAAGATGATGATGATGATGATGGTGATGGTGATGGTGATGATATCATATACATATACACAAGACAACAACAGCAACAACAAACACACTTTTAGTCTATTACTGTGCTAAGGATGTTGAATCAGCAATTGGACGGACCTTTTGGATGCTCCAATTAAGCCCAAGACCCCACCAACCGATTCCAATCCCATCCTTCATTTCTCAATCCCGCAACATTACCAGCCCATCACCAGACGATCCATCAACATACCCAAAAATTATCAGATGATTCTGATTGTTCTGAGTTGCAATCAATACTCAGGGATTGGATTGGAATATACGAATAGAGCTAGTAAATACGAATCGGATTTCTAAGAGTACAATCTGACCCTAATTGTATACGTTATACATGAATGCATTTACTTATCGGACGACAACAAGATATTAGTAGCAGCGGTCAGATAGATTATTGCAGACAGATGACGAGAGTCGATAGATAGAGGAAGACGATGATAGAAGATAGACGGAATTGCGATTTGGGGCTTACAAGAGCAAATAGCATACAAGGCATTAGAAATTTGTGTTATGTGAGGGACAGCCACCGTCTTTCTTCCTCCGAATGGGAGTTTCGGATTTTCTTTTTCTTTATTCTTTTATTTCAATATTTGTAAATTGTAAAATTAACGAGTAAAGAAGAAGGGACTTCGCCGCAGTTGGCTTTTCTTCTATTATCTCCACTAGCATCTCAACACGCGCTGTGAGTGTTTTTTTTTTTAAATAATTTTATTTTAGAATTAAAAAGATAATGGATAGTTGTGTTTTATAAAAATAGGATCTATTATCTGATTTTTTTTTTAATTTTTTAATATAAAAGTATAAATTTACCATACTATCCTCATTTAATTAATAATTTCAATTCTTAATGTTTTGAATTAATCAATAACATTTTCTGGTATTTTAAATGTTTTACCATTCTCTGTCTTTTGCTTTATATATATAGATTACTTCTTTGATTTTTTTATTATTTTATTATTTTCCTTTTCATTTCATTTTCTTCTTACGAAATTCCAATTAAATGTTTTTCTAATCAAATTAATCCAATTAAATAATAGTTTATCGTTTATCTTTACATTGGTTTTGTAGGAACTTATAGTTTAAAAATTAGGGATAGTGGCCGATTTTCTTCAAATAATTTTGGATACATTTTAATCAAATTACTATAATTAGGGTTCATTCCCAGTTAAATAGACGAATGATGATGCATATTATGTGTGGGATGGGAACGTGTTGAAAACTAGGGTACAACCAAGGCCTAAATATCCATGATTTTGGAAATATCAGTGGTCTGAAAACACGGAAATTTCGATAGAAATATCAAAAAATTATCGACATTGGTAAAAATAAAAAAATTAAATAAAAACCATAGTAGTGCTTTTTTTATAAAGACATTTATAGGATTGTAGATTTTCGATGCGGGGTGTTCACAAAGGGCACCTCAAAAGAATGCCTTCAAAGTATAGTCGTGTGGTTGTACTCTGAATAATAGAATATTTCAAAAGTCCAGCCGCGCGGCTATACCGTTTATCTAGCTCTCTTTTTAATTACTTTGATTAGTAGTTATGTTTTACTTAGTGAATATTAAAGGAAAAAAGAAAAAGAAAAATTGAATTACTATTTATTAAGTAATATAATTCATGAAGTTAATTAATAAATTTAATACTAATTATTTGCTAAGTAAATAATAATTAAAATATAATTACTAATTTCACTAATTAAATCATGCAAATATATTATTTAATTACTAACAATAAAATTTTAAAAAATTAATTAACCTAAACATCCTAAGTTTATATTTATTTTTTTGTAAAAGACCTCGACAAAATTTTTCGTCGGCACATGTATTTTCATCAGGGGAAACCTAATCCGGCAAATTTTGCCAGTATAGACCTGTGAAATTTCGTCACGAGAAGTGTTCATTTTTTTTTAATTAATTTTAAAAATATAAAATTAGTTTCTTTACTTTTTATTTTGGCCAATTTCCTTAAGTTAATGAGTAATACTAGTCTTACCACATTTTTTATACCACATGATGTGCGGTTGATGTGTACATACCACATCATGTAAAATACTAGTTTCTGTTTTTCTAATTTTCTTTATTAAAATACACTTCATTAATTTAATTGATATGACATATGATATGGACATGTCACATCATATAGTATAGAAATGTGGGATAATAATGTGGTAAGTGTAGCATTACTCATTAATATATGTAATTAAGTAATATCTTATCCTTTTTGAATTACTTTAATTAGTAATTATGTTTTAATTATTATTTCTTTATTGAATATTTAAATATGTTACTTATTTCATAAATTGCTCAATAAATAGTAATTAAGTATTTTAAATTATTTCATGCAATTTTCAAACCTAATTTCATTCAAATTTAAATTGAAAGGATATGTCAAAAACGAAAAAAATTAATTGCTTATTCTCATTTGGGTGTCTTAATTAAATTTTTCCAAAGCCCAAGAGCCCCAAGGCTCAAGTCTTTGATTAATATAATGATTATTAATCAGCGCCAAATCCAAAGCCGAGTCTATAGCCAAGCTCATTACCCCAACTCTTCAATGTTAACCATACTTACCAAACCATCGTAGTACTTTTTTTATAAAGACCTTTATAGGATTGTGGATTTTCGATGCGGAGTGTTCACAAAGGGCACCCCAAAAGAATGTCTTCAAAGTATAACCATGCGGCTGTACTACAAATAATATAATATTTTAAAAGTTCAGCCGCGTGGCTATACCCTTTAAGTAGCTCTCTTTTTAATTACTTTGATTAGTAGTTATGTTTTACTTAGTGAATATTAAAGGAAAAAAGAAAAACGAAAAATTGAATTATATTTATTAAGTAACACAATTCATGAAGTTAATTAATAAATTTAATACTAATTATTCGCTAAATAAATAATAATTAAAATATAATTACTAATTTCACTAATTAAAGCAGGCAAATATATTATTTAATTACTAACAATAAAATTTTAAAAAATTAATTAACCTAAACATCCTAAGTTTATATTTATTTTTTTTAAAAGACCTCTCCCAACAAAATTTCATTGGCGTAGGTATTTTCGTTAGGGGAAACCTAATCCAGCAAATTTTGCCGGCATAGACATGTGCCGACGAAATTTCATCTGGAAAAGTGTTCATTTATTTTTATTTTTATAAAAAAATTAATTTTAAAAATATAAAATTAGTTTCTTTACTTTTTCTTTTGGCCAACTTCCTTAATTTAATATATGTAATTAAGCAATATCTTATCGTTTTTGAATTACTTTAATTAATAATTATTTTTTAATAATTATTTATTTATTAAATATTTAAATATGTTATTATTTCATAAATTGCTCAATAAATAGTAATTAAGTATTTTAAATTATTTCATGCAATTTTCAAACCTAATTTCATTCAAATTTAAATTGAAAGGATATGTCAAAAACGAAAAAATTTAATTGCTTATTCTCATTTGGGTGTCTTAATTAAATTTTTCCAAAGCCCAAGAGCACCAAAGCTCAAGTCTTTGATTAATATAATTATTATTAATTAGCGCCAAATCCAAAGCCGAGCCTATAGCCAAGCCCATTACCCCAACTCTTCAATGTTAACCACATTTACCAAACCATCGTAGTGCTTTTTTTATGAAGATCTTTATAAGATTGTGGATTTTCGATGAGGAGTGTTCACACACCTCAAAAGAATGTCTTTCAATTATAGCCGTGCGGCTGTACTACGAATAATATAATATTTTAAAAGTTCAGCCACGTGGCAATACCCTTTAAGTAGCTCTCTTTTTAATTACTTTGATTAGTAGTTATGTTTTACTTAGTGAATATTAAAGGAAAAAAGAAAAAGGAAAAATTGAATTACTATTTATTAAGTAATATAATTCATGAAGTTAATTAATAAATTTAATACTAATTATTCGCTAAATAAATAATAATTAAAATATAATTACTAAATTAAATCAGGTAAATATATTATTTAATTACTAACAAAGTTTGAACTCGTTTTAACATCAACTTTAGGGAGCCAGTTCATCTACCAACTTGTCCTAAAAAATAATTCTTCTCATTCCCAGTGTATAGATCATGAAAAAACTGTCAAAATGAAGCAGTTCCTAACTATTGCGTTTAAAAATCACTAAAAAAAATCATCCGGGCAAAAAAAAAAATTATTAAAAAAAGATACATGTTAACAGCCCATGAAATACTATACCAGGAGTGATAAGTGCCTTATTTCTTATATTTTTAGACACATAGGGAAAGTTGATTAAAAATAGCCTTATCAGTTTACTTTCCTTATTTTCAGCTTTTCTGCGCTCTTAGAAGGTTTATGAAGGAAAATCAACTTTTCGGAGGAGTTTTAGTACAAGGCCAATTGGAGAAGAAAGCTAAGACATTGAAGTCAAATTTTCATAATTTTCTATGAAGTCAATTGTTCCAGAATTGCAAGTCAAGACAGCCAAAGTTGTAATCCTGTCAGAACTGTGCTGCTATGTGAGATTGAACATTTGAAGACCTTCCCGATTTTTCTAAGTGACGTGTAATATATCCTTGGAAAGCTTAGAGATAAAGCTAAGTTTTCAATATTTTTCCAGATTTTTTTAGGAAGTTGAACGACTCCAAAGATTTTGTGCAAGTCAGCTGACGTGTCTCCTAATCAAAGAAGGATTCTTTCCTAGTTTGTTTCCTTAATTGTTTATGGTTTTGATTTTGTTTTAGGAGAGTTTTTCCAGGTCTTTTGAGATTAGAGTTTAGTTATTTTTCACTATATAAGGTTGCCCTAGGTGATCAATTATAAAATAAAATAAATTGCACCCTAAGTAATTATATGGAGGAAGTTACTCCCACTCCACCCACAATCGTCATTTTACTCCCCACTCCACTCCACCCACATTTTTTTTTTCTTTTTCTTTTCAGT
Organism: Prunus mume; assembly: GCF_029339155.1. Lineage (NCBI taxonomy): Eukaryota > Viridiplantae > Streptophyta > Magnoliopsida > Rosales > Rosaceae > Prunus > Prunus mume. The sequence goes on along the minus strand of NC_142702.1, from coordinate 30,465,127 downwards.
TTTTTTATTTATATTTTTAAATATCTATATGTTTACACGATGTAAAAAAGAAAATATATTTGCACATGGAAAAAAAATATAAATGAAAAGGTCAATTGGCAAATGCATGTGTCAAGAGGCTAATAATTATTAATTGAGAGCAATATAGTAAATTAATAATATTTTTATAAAATAAAAAATACTATGAGAATATGACTGCTATTCACATGAGACACAATTGAATTCATTTTGGTCTTTCTTAATTTTAAACTGAATTACAAGAGAAAAAAAAAATCAATTGGCGCGCAGGCTAGTTCTTATTTTTATATATTAAGTTAATGAATTTAAAAAATATATAAAATTGAAATTCATACCCAGTTAATTATACCGGACGCGGATCGGATTCAGATACAAATCCGATTCATTTAGATATAGCGAGGGTCCCGTGAGGAAGGGCAGCGTTCCACTGAGGTCGATTACATGATTAACATTTTCTTAACCTATATGATCTGACTTTGCGGATGTGGGATCATATTCTCTCCTTCTGTGCTCTGCCTGTTAAAGGATATCATCAGCCAAAAAGCAGCAGAAGCAGCAGAAGTCTTCACAGGCAGAGATAATAAAAAGAGGAGATTAGTTTTGTTTTAGGGAGAGAGAAAGATGGAAGAGGCAAAGGCATTGGCTCAACACCAACAGCAACTAATGCTACAGCAGCAGCACCAGCAGCAGCACCAGCAACACCATCAACACCATCAACATCAACAGCAACAGCAACATCAACAGCAACAGTTATTGCTCTTACAACAACTACAAAGGCAACAGCAACAAGCCCAACAGGCCGCGGCCATTTCCCGTTTCCCTTCCAACATCGACGCCCATTTGCGCCCACTCCGAGGCCTCAATCTCCAACCTAACCTTATCCCCAACCCCAACCCCAACCCCAACCCCAACCCTAACCCTAATCCTAATTCTGCTCCTAATCTCCAACAAAATCCTGTTGCGAACCCTCAGCAACAGCCCCAACAACAGCAGCAGCAGCAGCAACAGCAGCAACAGAGGGCCATCCGACCCGGGAACCAGGCGGAGCTACAGATGGCGTACCAGGACGCCTGGCGGGTCTGTCATCCCGACTTCAAGCGTGCCTTCTCTTCCCTCGAAGACGCCTGCGAGAGGTTAAGTATTTAACTGATTAAGGTTTCCATTTCATTAATATCAAACTCAATTTTCATTTGGTTTCGGTTGCATTTTCTGAGTAGGCTTCGTGTGCTTTATTCTACGTTGTTTTACAAATTTAGATCTATACATATACACATACGATATATCCTTATTTTGCATACAATATTTTTTTTGAAAATTCTGACTTAATTCATTTAACCCTTCGAATCCCGTACAATGGAAACTACCCCGACCCCGTTTCCGTTCCATGTACCCTCTCGTTCTTCGTACCAGGTACCTAACGTTGCACTACATCAGTGCATTTTAAGTTACATGAGTTACATGCTAATTGCTGAAATATGCATCATAGTCGTATTTTGGCGTGGACTAACACCTATGTTTCTTCTTTTTTAAATTTTTTATTAGTAGAAAAAAGCATTCTTAATATCCATAATTATGCCTTGGTTTGATATTTGGTAGAATTAACATTATGCCAAATTAACTGTATGAGATAGCCCTTGTAGTTCTGGTTTTTCAGTATCATGTCACTGCAGCAAAGCTATACTGTCATTTTTGTAGTTTGCTTTTAAGAGGAACTAGTTGTACAATTTTTCATCTCTTTGATTCAGTTCGAGTGCTTCATCTTTTATCCACACAAGAGAGTTAGTATTTTGTATAACAGTATATTATGCATTGAAGAGGACTCGAACCTCCAGGCTCTTTAGCACGAGATTTTGAGTCTCGCGTGTCTACCATTTCACCACCAAGGCATTTCATTAAGATATACTGTCTTCCCACCATATAGAGAGTTAGTATTTTGATTTCTTTGATTCAGTTCTTGTGCAACATAAGTTTTCCTCTTCCAGGTTCCCTTCCCACCATTGGGGAGCTTGGCAACCTACTTCATTAAAAGTCAAACCCATGACCTCTCTCTCTTCAAAAGGATGGTATCGTTAGTGGATGAGGAACCAACATGACTTACCACTATGGAAGTTATGTTGAAAGTTCTTTAACATGCCTAAGCTAAAGGATACTTCAATACTTATTTAATATTCTGTGCAGTCCTGTGGACATTTCTGTATAGGTTTTTGGATGATTGTACATTGTTTCTAAACTGATGTCCCACTTATTTAATTCTCGTACGTTCTGTACGGTTTCTTTTTCTTATATTTTTTTCTTTATGATTTGATTTATCTCTTGTGGATATTTCTGTATAAGTTTTTGGATTATTGAACATTGTGTCTAATCTTCCCACTCATTTTAATTTTCTTAACTTCTGTATGATTTCTTTTTTAGGAGTTGTGTGCCTCGTGCCATTATATCCTCCACTGCATAACAGAACCAAACCTTGGACTAATTTGAAAGTGGTAGGGGTATAATTTTTGCAAGAAGAATATTAGATTAGGAAATGAAATATAAAGACTTGGAGTCTTGTGTGTCAGATGTCATGTAAAAGCTACTCTTTACAGCTACTGCCTCTTATAGGATAGATGGAATAAGCAAATTGAGACAACATGTAACAGCCTTGGGCTATAATTTCATTTACTCTTAATTTTTTATATTTATTTTATCCTTCATCTGTTAGTCTGCATACTGCATACTGCTACATGAAGTTGATAAAATATCATTTGAGTCAAAGAGGTTGGTTGGGATATGATTGCAGGTGGCATATAAGTCTTTTTCCCCTGTAGTTTACCATGATCTGAGGGATGACTTGTCCTTTCTTCTCTTGATTTAAAAGGTTTAGCTGGCTAATTTCACATACCTTAAGATTTTGATGGATTCTGTTCTACATTTTGTGTTTCTTGAGGACCTTTTCTTTTGCCTCTTTTTGCTAAATAGACCACATGAACATATACCTTAATTTCAGATACCTAACTGGTCAGCATTCTACGGTGTCTTAGTGTGATGAGAAATCACTGATATGATTTCATTCCGTTATATAAATGTTGTTTGGAAGTTCTGTTAACGTTTGAGTAGTTTAGGATGCATGGTACAGTGTCCAGAATACCATTATATCAATCCAAAGTCATTATGGCCTTTAAGAAGCATTATGACACCTCAATTTGCTTTATTTTATAAACGGCCATCTTTTCTGGAAATCAAGTAGAAGGCATATTGGTCATCTCATCAAGAACTGTGGTTTTTCTAACTGATTAGTTGAAGTGATTGATCACATGGCTGCCAGCTCAATATAGTCTGATGTTTCTGTATACACCAATACATTAATTATGAATCTATGATTGTATGCCGTGTTACCTTTAAGATGGTGGTACCAACTTCTCCTTTGAATTATTCCCAGTTGCTTATTGAAAGTAGTTAGCTTTATCTCCGTGTGTTTATTTAAATTACTTGTGCTTGACCTTTTGAGAATTCGTGCACTTCTGAAGATTTCTTCTACCTTTTTTCCCCATATGGCAGGTTACTGCCTTATCATGTAGTGGCAGATTATGAGGCAGAGGAGGATGACAGAATCCTTGACTCTGACACAACAGGCCTGATACCATCTCGCTCTCAGCAGTGGGATCACAACATATCTGCTAAAGTTGCAGAGTTTACAGCAACGTTTGAGAAACAGGCACTAGCCTTTAACATAATTTCTCGTAAACGAGCTTTGGGGGAATTTCGTTCTGAAGAGAGACTTATGGTTGAGCAGGCACTTTGCCAAGAAGAAAAACGAACGTGTCTGGAATTGAAAGCAGAGCTTGATTCAAGAGAGAAAGCTGGCCGGGAAGCTAAATTACGAATGGCAGCAATCGTTCAGGCAGAGCAAGCTCGGGTTGAGTCACAAGCGCATGCTGAAATGTTGGCTCGGGCCCCAATAAGGGCAAGTGCACTTGGGTCTCAAGGCAATGATGTTGCTATTGGTCATGACATGAGAGAGCAGGAACACGGGGTGAACCCAGAAGAGATGATAAATGGATGGGGAAATAATATGCAAAGAGATGAGAAGGAACCATCTGAAGATTTTTTGAATGATGAAGAGACTGAGAATGGATCCACGGGCATGCAGGATGGCTGGCGTGAAGTTGGGGAGTTTGATTTGAACACGCGTTAAACATTGGAGGTCTTGGCGAATAGTACTAGATCATGGACAGAAAGTCTGTTTATAAACTGGAGAGCCCATTACATGGAAAGTGAATTGGCCGAGGCCTGTCTTTGATTAGTTGTGTATTTCGTGCAGCATGAAATTGGGGAAAATGCTTCCTGTTGAAATTAAAATCACAAATAGAAGAAAAGATCATTGAAGCCACGTACTGCAGTTACTATGGGAGATGGATAGCTTTTATGTTAGCGGGGTTGCTCTTGCAACTGTCAGAGAGCAGCACGTGGGTACAAGAGGTTCTCCTTTGAGAGATTCAAGTTTTTATATTTTGATCATTTCTTACCGTTCTGTATATTGGTTAAGCTTACGAATTTACTTGTACTCTGCTATTGAAATCTGGAATTGTGTGCCCTTGAGTCAGAAGAATCAGAGGCTTATAGTCCCTCCAAGCATGAAGAATGGTTATTATTATGGGTAATGTTAGAGAGAACATCTTTTTTGTACCACAATTGCATACCATCTGATCATTTAAAGTTGGTATGCAATTGTGGTACAAAAAAGTTGGTCTCCCTAGCATTACCTCCTATTATTATTGACTTTAAAAAAATAATTATTTTATCCATGTTCAGTTTTCCTTCCATCAGTGGGGGTTTAGTCTGAACTTGGATTTCTCTCCAGTTGTTCGCAGGATTCGCTTATCAGTCCAAAATCGAAATGCCATAACAATGTTTTCACGCTGCAATTCAAACATTTGCTTGAAAAAAGTAACTTCCAGTACAACCCGAGAAAATGGCCCTACCAAAACACCAAACTCTCATATTCATCCCGAGTTGCATTACATCACCAAAGACTTTATCATCAAGAAATAAAGCTAAACTAGGTATGGTAAGGAGAGGAAGGAGGAAAACGAAGCTTCTGAGCAGGAAGCCTCAAATCAAAGAAGATGAAAAAAAAGAAAAAAGCAAAAGAATACACATGAACTAAAAGTGGCTACAAAATATTGGGGAGTTGAGAATCCAGTCTCTGCTGCAACTCATTGATTTTCAAAGCGAGCTCGGATTTTTGCACCTTGTAGCTCTGCAGCAAGTACTCCTTTCCTTCTATCACCTCCTTCAATTCTCCCACTTCCCTCTTGAGCATCTCAACCCTCTCCCCATCCCCTCTTCCTTTTTCGGTTGCATCAAAATTGCTTTCCCCATCAAGATACCCATTTGCATGACCATTTGTTGCTTCAGGTTGCCAAATAGTGACTGGCGATGATTTGCCGTTGGGGCTCACATGTCCCACACAGTGATCTGCAATTGCCTTCCGAAGCCTTTGAATTTCTCTCTCGGAATCAAAAAAGTCTCTGTTTGCTGAATCAAGTTGTGACTGCAGATGGGTTGAATGTGCCAGCTGAGCATTCAGTGAATTCTGCAGTTCTACAATCTGATCCTGCATCTCTAGTATCATGTCATCTCTTCTCTTTAATTGTTGCCTTAGTTTTTGTATTACATCCCGCTTACTGAAGATGTCAGAGCCAGACTCTGAAACACATGGAGAATCTGAGCAGTTTGAATAGTGGAGGAATGGCTTTGGAGGCAACTCAAGGCGATCAGGAGAAGATGCCCAGACAATGCCATTCTCCTTGTTAAATTCAGGGGTGGGAACTGTAACTAGAGGCAGAGCTCCATCAGATTCACTCAGCATCTGGCCATTGGGCAGGCACTTCATCTCCATCATGGCCTCAGTTCCTATTTCAAATCCAGTACAAATATGAAACAACGAGATTATCATCATAAAAAACGGACTGTCAAATTTTTTATCATGCTATGGCTCATCCAGACTACAAAGAAGTGAAACTATGCAATGAGGAAGAAAGTAATGGGCCAAGATAACTTCCCAGTCAACGAGGTCTTTGAATGAGAAGACCACATAAGATTGTACTAAAAGAATCTGGGAAATTATCTAGTGAATGGTATCACTAACTACATTATGTTTAAAGTTGGTAAAAGTAAGAGAAAACCGCAAATAGATTGCAACAAGTATAATACAATTCAAATCAAGCTCAACTAGCATCAATCCTAATACAGATAGTTGTTTCCCAATAAGACTGCTCATACAGATAATTAACTTCTAGGTCAAGCAAAAATCTAGAACACTTTTTAAGTTTTTCAGTCTTGCTCTTTGGAGAAAATTCAACTGCTGTCATTTGCAAATAAACCAAGTTAGAATAGGGTGCAGCTTTCAAAAACTGAACACTCAGTTCCTCGTTATCTTATTTTCTCAATATAGTTGTACGTGTCATCATATATCATACAAGCTCCAACACCCTAAGGGGCAATGAAGGTGATCAACCATCAGACCAAAACTAATTTTGAGTCCTGAACAGAAACTAACAGGTTTAACTCTCAGAAATTTTCGAGAAAAGATGAAGTATTAATCATACCTGACATGCAATTAAAGCAACTGCCATCACTTTGTTGTGTAAAGGAATAAACATTTGAGTGCACACGGCACTTCCTTCTGTCAGAGGATTTTCCACTTCCTAAAGTTGATCACAATGTCAAAAGTTAGAAACAGGCAGTTTGAAGAAATAAAGTTATACATATTAAAAGACAATTCAAACCATTACTAGCATTCTCCTGGTGCTTTGTGTCAAGTGCTTGCTTCAGCTTGTAACCAAGACGAATTGACAGTGTACTTAACAAGGCACCACCAGCAATAAGAAGCCAATTAGGTCCATCACCCTGAAAAGGTTTGGACTTCTGAGCTCTGGGTACAGCAGTTGTTTTTGGTTTCATTTTAAGAGCTAGTGTAGCGTCGAAGGAAAAAATTCTGAATCATCCAAGAATGACCTATATCAACAATACACCAAAAGTCCATCCTATCCATATGAAAGACATCTTAGGTCAAACTGAATCAAGAAAGAGAACATAATTCGATTTTCAGAAGAAAAATAAAATCACTGCTGCATGAATACCAACCAAAACAAATCAAAATACAGTAAGCTCCAAGATTTGGACATGGAGCAATTAGAATTACTAAGATGGCTGGAAGTAGTATATATATATATATATATATATATATAGAGAGAGAGAGAGAGAGAGAGAGAGAGAGAGTCCAGATGACTGGAGGCTCCGATCGTCCAAATGCATACACCGATTGATCGTGACTATAATGATAGTCAAATGCACCCGTTTAGAGCTTAGAGTTTAGGTTTCAAGTTTTAAGTCTTGGACTTTGGACGTTATCTAGGACCTTGGCTTGGGCATTAAAACCTAAACCCTAAGCCTCAAACGGTTTCCACACGCTAAAATTAGCCAGCATTATCAGTCAGGCGTCCGGAATTTTTAAAAAAATCCCAAGGGTTCTGGTAGAGATATATTTTCTGTGGAGTACAATAAAACAATCCCAAGGGTTCTCTATTTTCTTTTTACAAAGAAGACGCAGAGAGATTAGTGGTTATATTTGAAGAAAGAAAAAAAATATGCACAGAGATAACTATCATTCGAAGCAAAAGAAACCTACCTCGCTTATGCGATTCGTGCATTCATGGTAGCCATTAGGGTTTCTGATATTCGCTCATTCGATTCGAAAAATTAGAGAACTGACTGAGTCACTCGGTCGTTTAACCCTTTTTCCGCTTTCCCTCTTTAGAACCACAACAAAAGAAAATGCAGATTACAGACTTGTAAGTGAGGGTTTTGAAATGGCGGCTTTTACATATTTATTTCTAAAAGTAATTATCTATGGTTTCTATTTTATTTTATTTTTCTTTCGACAAACGGGGACGTGACTGCAAAACGATTTACGCCACGTCACCCATTCATCCCCGGGATTGGGAACTTGGAGCTACAAAATTTTCTGAAAATTCCCATAGAAATAGGAGACTTCTTTTTCTACACAGAAAAACATAAATTTGTAGAGAATAATATAATTTGAAGAGAATTTCTTATGGATAATCAATAAATTTCTACCCTAATTTCACTAATCAAGTTTAGCTAAAACTACCGACGAGCATATGTGAGTTAAATTAGTTGACCAAAGCTGTGTGTTCTTTTGCACTCAAATTTTTATGAGTAATCTAGAATATTGTTTTATTAAAAAATCACTTTATTATTGTAGCCTAAATTCCAAATATTTAAATTAAGCAATTTAATATGGTATATTAAAGGGAAAAATAGCAGTTCCCTATCATAATAATGCGGTAAATTGCCGATGAAGGAATATGATTTTTAATTTTACAAATTTATAAATAAACTCAATCCTAGACATGTATTTATAAAAAAACACAAACACTATTTAAACATAGAAACACACCCAAAATCAACCCCAAAGTCAACTTTTTGGGTGTGTTTATAAATGGGTTTTGAGTGTGTATAATGATGGGTTTTGGGTGTGTTTATAAAGTGTTTTGGGTGTTGGGTTTTTTTATAATTTCAACCTCCATTTTGGGTGTTTTAGTGAAACTCCCTTTTAATTTCTAAACAAGGAAGTGCACCTGCCGAAGGAGTTTACTTCTTCTCTCGAGTACAAACAAAAACAAAAGAGTTTGTTTCTTTTCATAAGAGTAACTCCAGCGGCATGACAGAGCCTCGGGCTAGGGTAAAAAATGCCAAAATCCGTTTCATGAGGAGCTCAAGCCTGTGCACAAGGTGGGATCCAAAGAACTTATAAGAGCAACTCCACCTATTTGCCCTTAGCCATGGCAAGGGGGAGCTAGGCAGCCACTATTCATGTGAATAGTGGTTGCCCTTGCAAAATCCAATTTTGTGTTTCCACCGTGTCCTTGCTAAGGGCAGTTACTATTCATTTTTTTGTTTTATTTACAACTTTTTTTACCTCAATAATTAATTTGGATAATATTTTCGGATAAGATTTTCGGGTTCCTACGTGTCAATACTATTCATATCTCATAATCGGATAAAATTTTCAATTTCAAATTTCAGATAAATTAAAAAAAGGCTGGTATTTATAGAAAAAAATTCATTAATTTTTGGGTATTTTTTAAAAAAATTTCCAAATTTTTTCCAGTATTTTATTGCAAAAATTTGCCGTTGGATTGGAGGAAAAATCAGATCGGAGAGCCTGCATAACGCCACGTGGCAACAGGAAAAAAATCAAATCGATGATCAGAAGTCTGTAGCAAATCGTAGTGCTACAATAACCCCTCATTTTGGACCTCAGTGAACTTGCCTTCGGCCACCGAGGAGGTGGGTCCCACACCACCCCGTCCCCCCCTGGGCTGCTCACTGAACGCCATTTTTTTTCCCCCCCTAACCTCGGGCTGGGCTGCAACGGTGGAAAGGCTCTAAAATGGAATGATGAATTTTAGCATGTTAGAGATTTAGAAATTAGAAAAAGAAGGTGATTTTATATTGTAAAATGGAAAATACGTTAGCTGGCTCTAGAGTTGGGCAAACTAAATAGAAAAAGAAACAAATGAACAGGATTGTTGAGGTTGGATCTAAACTGCTAAACTAAACCACACAACAATGGTTTGTTTGATTCGTTTTCATCCGTAATTTTAGTTAAAATACCAAACCAAACCAACCAGTGGCAGTTATATGGTAATTGGTTTGGTCATATTAATTTCTCCTTGTTTTGCCTTTGCTTTACCTTTTTGTTTAGCACAAGATATACTAAAGAAAGAGGAAATTGAAAATTATATTGTAGCCTACTTCACTCCTTCATATGCACATTTCTTTTTCATGTGGTCACTCAATCATGTGTCATCTTACCAACATCAAAACGATGGGCACTCTCTTGGATGCCGCATATCTCAACTCTTAGGTCTCAAAACATATGAAAGCATATTTGAACCCATTACCAACCTCATATTTAATTATAACATTAGTAACCGAAAGTATTAATTAAGGGGAAAATTATGAGCCAACCAAACTTCATATAACTTGTCACAGGCCAAAGGCCACTCTCTGCACAGAGTCACGACGTTTTTTGCTGGGCATCCGAATGAGGCCTGTAATTTGTAGTTCGGTAATTGCCCTGCAAAATCGGGCTCTGTGAAAAGCAAAGTTAAGGATCCAACAAAAAGGGAAAAAAGAAAAGCAAAGTTAATGATCTTGATGCACATCCGACTTTTTAATTTTAGGCAGTAATTCAATGAGGGAAAAACAAGAAGGAAAACACAATGCTTGATGCAGGCAGATGTAATGAACGATATGCACCTATAACACAGCAAAACCACGGGGACTTCATCAATTCTCTGACTCGAAACTTGGTTTGTAACTAGTAATTTGATCTTTGCATACAACTTGGGAAGATGGTCAACTCACAGAAAACGAAGATGTGCACTGTGCAGTATGAAAAAACAAAAGGATACTGAATAGATGCTTCGCTCTTGTTTTCAGATTCGTTCACGTCCTTTCGTCTTTTCGGTAGTGGGGACTGCTTCAACTTGCACTCCCCTTTCCTACTGGGCTGACTGGCAATTGTTTTGAAAGACTGGAACCAGTCATGAAGATTGATAAGATCGCCGTGCTCTTGAGCCAAGGTATACCTACAAGATAAAATTAACGTAATAAACTCAACCTTAAAGTAGCGGCCACTGCAGACTTCGAACTATGATCAGAAGTAGACAGCTAGAATGAAGCAAATTACTCATGTACAGTGTTTTAAGTCACATTGGTATATCACATTGGAATTATGATCAATTACCAGCTACTGATCTTATGATTTAAACCTATCTTGTATTGTACGCCCTTACTGGTAATGGATAACCAAAATTCTATCTATTATCTAATATTTGGTCTCTTGATCATCCACAAAGGCAATTCGAAAAAAATATTACCCAGAGATAATAAGTTATTCTTTGTTAGAAAAGAAACTTTCGGAAGAAAATATATTTTAACGTCCAAACAGGAATGGGAAAAAAATGAAAGATCTCCAAAAACACAATGATATTAAACCAGAAGACAATTTGATTTTGCGTCTAATAATGAAGGCAAAATCCCTCCAAGTCTAGACCACTAAGTAATTGAATAGAAAGCCAACGCATCTTACCATCAGTTTTAAGAAAGTACAGTGCAAACTTGAATTGGGACTTCTATTAGCCTCCATCAGCGTTAGACAATTTCAATATTATAGCTACGGTTATACTCACACAATTGAGGTATCGGGCATGGATGACAATGGAATGTTGCCACTCCTGCTGCAGCAACTGCATCGTAGGATTTTATGGAACTCCAAAAGATCCACTTGAATCCTCTTTCTTGAATCTCCAATCAAAGCCTGAAATAAGTGTGAAGTTAAGAACAGAAAGGAGATTTATTGAGTTTCAGGATTCAGTTACAAAACTTTCATAAGTGGCGGGCATGCTAATCAACTAATCTGATAAAAGTAGCCTGTCAAAACATTAAATATCAAACATCCAAGAGTTTGCTTGATTAATTATAGGTAGTAATAAAATCCTATACAGATTTCATGATAAGTTGCTGGTATATGTAAATTAGTCAGAGCAGCCATTGCAATGCTTACCGATTGAAGTTTTTCAACATTTCTAAAGCAAACAATTTCGTGACATTGTATGCACTCAATCGGCCTCATGAAATACCTGTCATGGAGAAATAAAAATAAAATATAAAAAGGAAAAGATATTAACCCAGGATGCTTTTCAATAACCATATTAAGCTGTAAAATCATACGAGATAATAGGTATTAAGAAACTCCATTTCATTTGAATGAAGGTGATCTTACACAAAAGGAGTCATGTGTGTTTGCCAAAACCTTATCACTGCGAACAGAGAAGTCAATAGACTCAATACTTCAAGGATGCATGAGAAGTTGTTCATTCTAAATCTTTCAAGAGGAAAAGTTAAATTCACAAAATTCTTTGCTGTAAAAAGAAGCATTTCATTACTAATTATGTTGTTACTGATTAATATGTAGACTTAAAGACCCACTTTTAGAATTATTAAATTAAATAAGGAAAATAACCTTGCCTGCTGACCCCATCCTAAAAGAATAGAACAATCATTTCCATTTTCTTTTTAAGTTGTGTGAGTTGTCTTCAAATTTCAGATCTAGAAAAATTATATGCTTGAGCTAAATTTGGGAAAAAGGGGAAGAAATTTTCAGATCTTCAACACCTCTGCAATTTTTTTTAATCTTTTAAACAAAACAAATTGCTGTGGTTGAAAAACAATTGTTAAAACCAAAGCATTTTGGTTCCATACAACAATTAGCTCAGAACTTGTGAAATAATCTTCTGAAACTTTTGTCTAGCCTCAACTTCCAAGTCACTTCATATGAACGCATAGTATAAGCAAAGCCAATTGGCAATATAAGTACAAAATATTTGCCCAGGATAGCTTAAGATTGAGACAAGTTATGCAGAAGAGTTTGTCCATTGAGTCAAGAGTATGGACTTTTGTTCCAATGCTGATCAGAAAATAAGCACTAAGTTTTGAAAGAAGGCAATGGCAAAATTATAGTAGTTACCTAACCATGCAATCAACTAGTATAGCAGCTTTTCCATTTATTGATTGTGACTTCCCAATTTTTAAGGGACTGTGAGATGTATGTCTCCTGTCACATGAACACTGTCAAAACCAAGCCACTAGAAACTGAGATCCACCAAGTTTAAAATATAAAATATAACATGGGTGGGTCAAAGCTATTGAGAGAGAGAGAGATATATTACCTGGATATGTCTGTAAAATCTGGTTTACAACTTCCTCCCTCAAATTTCAACAAGGCCTGCAACTCCTTTACCTTGTCGTGAATCTATTCCAAGCACATAACTGATGATCACTCAACTGATATTATATGGACTTAGTAATCAACTACTATCACTGCTTAAAACATGTCAAAGTAACAGCTAGATGATAAGGTAACAAAATTACAACAAAGCTTAGCATCTATAAGGCACACAGGGTACATCATATATAGACCATTGAATACTTTAAAAGGGTATAGGCACAAATGTTCAGGTACAAAATATATATTGAATTAAGGAAAAGACAAATGATGAGATGTACATCAGAATTCCAAATTATTTTCTGTGCATATTCAATTGTTTGATTGGTGTTCACTGATAAAAGAAAGAATATTTTCCTTAAGGAGTCCTGTTGATAATTCAGGTTTAGTTACAAAATTTCAATTCCTTCTGCTCTCCTAAAGGCACAGCATCAACATAGCTCTTGTGAAGCTACAGTACTCATCAAACCACACATGCAACCCAAAGATATCTAACCATCACTTAGGCCATGGAAACAACAAAAACAAGGACCAGGTCCTACAAATTTGGGCTACCAATTGATTAGAGATCATCCACAAGCTCACTAGTCATTACAGAAATCTATCAAAAGCTCATAAGAAAATAAAGAAACTCATGTCTTTAATTTTGTAAAAAAACTGTATTTGCATAACACAAAAATGTGTGACAACAAAAGGACCCTATTGCAAATTTTAGATTGAAAAGGCTTACCCATAGCTAAAGCAAAATCTAGTAAAGAAAAGTATTCATGCCCACTCAACTAACAGGGATAATCTCCAATTACAGAAATGAAAAAGTAAAGTATTAAAAAGGATATTATATAAATAACAGCAAAGCACAACAAAATTCGTATTAAAATTTCAGCAAACCCTGAGGCTAAAATGAGGTCATACCTCAGGAACATCCACAGTGAGAACTTCCCAACTTTTGAGCAACTGACAGAGCAATGCTGCAGGAAGATCCCTGGTCAATTTCAAAGTTTAGACAGTTCGGAAAACAGTTTATGGGCGAAGCAGAGAAATTTAAGTTAACTAATGAGCAGAACTTCTTGTTTTAGTATTTCTATGAACATAAATGGAAAAAATAAATTTTAAATGATATCTAGAAAAACATGGAACATCAAAAGTGACGCTCATCTAAATTGACTCTAAGTAGCATGATGCTTGGATAAGAATAAATAGAAAATTAATTATTAAAATCAGAACTACACTAGAAAACATAAGAACTAAACCATGTGTGCAAAACTATAGTTGAGAGGAAATAAGTCTCAGCAGGTTGGATGGTAGAACGAGGAGAGGGGGAGGGGAGAGGCAGGGCTCGGAGAACGAACCCAGACCAGAGTCTGTATCATGGTGAAGGTAAGGTAATGTTGTATCATTGTATTTTATTCTTGTTTCCCCACTAAACCCTAAACCCTGACATGAGTTTCTTTATTTTCTGATGAGCCAATAACTTGAACGCGTTCGAGACTGGGACTGAGAGAGGTGTTTAATTTTTCTATCAGAAATTTCTATTTTAGTTGGTCGCTGCTTCATCCTTCTTTCATTAGTTGACGTCCTCACAAACCAGAGTTCTATAAGGAGATGGCCTTGATTGGTTCCACGAACTCTGTCCCTAAGACTACCTTAAAACATCTGACCACTTCAACCATCTGCATTCTTTGAAACTCATTACTTACCTAACTTTGCGTACTACCTGACAAATAGTTTGTCCCTTCTGGAAGCTCAAATCTTGTTCAAGCATATAGCGATCACTTGACAAAGATGTAGCTAAACTTTCTCCAATTCCAGTGGGATTATCAGAAGCCAATGAGGTGTAAATATCTGGATCAAGTGTCTCACAAAATAAGTCTAACAATTGAATTTTGCCACACTTCCCAGCTTCATATAAGCACTGCAAAACACTTGTGTGTCAAGATGCGGAAAGGCCAATTTGATGATATGAAACAAGAAAGGTACAAGGCCTTAAAAACATAAAAAGAAGACGAAAAAAGTTAAATTTTGTTCTTTCACTAATAATTAACATCTGTATAAGAAAATGAAAGGAGTCACCAGAACAATAGAGCTCCAGACCATCTGCAATCTCTTCAACTCTGTCAAACAATGAGCTATAGGGATATCAGTTTGTTCAGCCATTTGATCCCTGATGACAGATTTTCCAAAAGATGTCATCATATTTTATTTTTTATTAAAAAAATTTAAACTCATCCTTAAACAAAATGAGTAAATATTGTTGAACTTTATGATTACCTTGCATGAAGTAAAATTTCGGATGCCCCCTTAACCACTTTCTCACTCTGAAATCCCTTCAATGGTCAAATAACATCTTAGTAAATTATGACAAACATTGCTAGGGATTGGGTGGGGGCAGGTAGGAGAAGGCTTATCAAGGATGCATATATTAGCAAAAAAAAATTAAAAAAGAAAACAGGGAGTTATAATTGACAAAGTTATTATTGTTGCTTTATATCTGATTGCACGTATATACATCAAGGCATAAACCAAATGTTCTGCGTCAAAATAATTTTCGTGGCAAATCCAAAAAAGGGACCGCGGTGGTGGGTGGAGGATCAGTTGCCAACTAACGACTTTGTTACAGTTCATTAGACGACAAAAAGGAAAATCGTTTTCTATTTTATTAAATGAAAAATCTGAACAAAAGATAGCAGAAGATGAATGTGAATATAAATTTGGGCATGAGTTATGCACCTTGACTTGAATGCAATCTACCTATGGCATTGTAAACATGATAGCCACAAAGAGGACAGATAAAGTGCATGGATGCTACCTTGCTGTCTTCTTTAGCAAGCAACTGTCCAAGCATGAAGCTTAAAGGCTCCGTGGAGAAATGTTGGACACATGCTATCTGAAAAACACTTTGTGACATCAGCAGGGACCTAGTCATGCTGGCAGGAAAACATGAGAGGAAATGCAACATAGTGTAGAGAACATTGACAATGTGTTCATAAAATCTGAAAACAACTTAATTACCAACCTTCAAAGCTCTAAAAAAAGATGTCAATGTACCATCCTGATTTAAGAAGTAGTTTCGCAGAAAAATAGCCACCTTTTGACCAACAGCGAAACCAGAACACTGCCTCACAAGAGCAGCCTCAACAACTGCATCCATCCTCTCAGCCGGTGATCCCAATGTGAACTTGCAAGGGCGCAACTTCTTCAGCACATTTGAAGGAAGTATGTTACTTGGGGCATCCAATGTTGTTGCAACTCCCATAATTAAAATGACTGGGATCTTGACAATCCATTCACTGATAGAAACAAGGGAGCAAGTTACAAGCGCAGGTAAGCATAATCTTGTACTCTGAGAGAGAGAGAGAGTGTGTGTGTGTGTGTGAAAAAAGATCTGGAAACTTGTTGTATAAGCCACATATGAGGGTTGGGGTTAGAATACCTCAACATAAGAATCAAATCAGACAAGACAGGACCACAACATCGTTCCATATCGTTTATAATGACAACCACTGGAGAACCATAGTTTCCCTGCTGGCTGTACCATGATGCCAATATGGACATATCAGCTGCCTGCATAAAAAGGCAACGCAGAATTAGAAGCAATAATGGAATTCGAAGAAATTGAATAAGAATACGATTCTTCGGAAATTTTAACTGAAGGAACAAGGAAATGTAAATACATCAAAAGTCCGCATCAAAAACTGTCTCAATAAACTTGTGAGACAACCAGCAATGCCATTCTTGGGAGAAAAGTCGAAGGAGGAAAGGTTAGCCACATGGCATCCATGAGATTTCAAGAAGAGGCCAAGCTCTTGAAATGTCAAGAAATCATCAACAAACTCCATATTCTCTGCCAGTAACGATTCAATCAAGTTAGATCATTGATGACGACTAACATTATCAACTCACTCAACTCAATTTGAACAATAGATGTTGGAGACCATACTGGTGAGAAGGAGCGCAGTGAAGAGCTGGTGGGTGACAATGGGAGAAGGTGGCGGAAATGGTTTGATAGTATTCGTATTGAAGGAGTCCCGTACCCAGCTGTGTATGTCATTAAATACACGAGCATTCATATTCCTCAGAACGTCCTTGATAGTGGAGTCAATTCCAGACCAAACCAACTGAAAAGCTTCCATTCGCAAGCAGCGCTCATCCCATTCCTTCTTCTCAGGCTTAAGCTTTGTTGGGCTTAGATCAAGCCTCTTTCGGGCTTTCCCATTACAAGTTAACTTTTCAGATGCTTTGTGAAGAACAAAAAAATGCTGTTTATAAATCAAATTACAAATTAGAGAGGAAGCCCCAACCACAGAGCAATATTAAACAAAAATTACAAGATATAGAAATCGAAGCACAAGAACGGAAAATAGGAACGCAAGGGACCTGGAGGTTGTTTTGGGTGGTATCGGGGCTTGAGGGAGGTCGTGAATCACCCGCACTTGCAGATGAATGCGCCATTAATGCTCTTTTCTCTTCTACACTCTACAGAATTAGCCAATTTTAGGGTTTCCTTCCTACCCCGCCCAATTGGCGGTATTTCTACACTCTACTTTTTTTTAATGCTGGGATGTCCGACTCTCTTTCTTTTGGCGGGAAAATAAAATAATCACAATCTCGCGATAAATTGATTTTCTATCTATTGAAGTGATAACCCGATAAATTATTGTCTATATACTCAAAACCGTGATCCAACCAAAAGAAGTCTCTTTTTTTCGGTCGATATACCTAAAAAGAGTCTTTTCGACCAAAAAAAAAATAATACCTAAAAAGAGTCCTAGTCCTATGAAGGCTAGGTCATTTCTTGTCTATTAAAAATTAGGATGAGGTCATCCTATAATCCTACTCCTAGATGATTAGGTCATCTCAAACAACTATGATCTAAAGGCTACATGACTCCTCTTCAATCTATGCAATTCTAAGTACCATAATATCTTGTATAACTTAACTTCAAACACTTGACTGACTTAAGCATCATAGGGATTTTGATCGACATCACACCAAGATTCCCCGTTAGCCTTCCTTTTTGTATGTTTTTTATGACGATTTGGTTGGTCACGTTGACTAAGTTTAGACAAATTGTCAAACATCTATTTCCATAAGTCATTTTGCTATTGAGATCAAATTTAGGCATCAACAAAAACATATATGAAAACAACGTTGATTGATAAAGAAGAGGAACAACTGACATGAGGAGGGTGTAGAGTTAAACTTAAAATCCAAACACAGGTGAGAAGGAAAGCGTAATTTGTATGTTGATAAAGTTGAACTTAAATATAACATTACATCACCATACTATGCTAAATTCAAGGACATGACTCCTACTAAATTAATCTATTACTGACACTACTAACAAACTGCTTCACTACTGGGAAACTCCTAAAGACTTGGTAAACATAACAACGTGCAACATGACTTCCTACATAATAGGATAATAAGTTTATTTAATTAAAAACAACTGCTGTAACTAGATAAAAATTTTAACATAGGGTGGAGAGGAGATTATGAGGTATAAATACACGGACTATATATAGAGATAGGGATGGAAATAAACAAAATTCATAAATATTGATTTTTAAGGAATAGGGAAAGGAATGAAGGGAATGGTGACGAGAGAGATGAGGTGTTGAGTGTGTAAATGATTGTAAAAAATAGTTGGTTGTTTAAATCATTTCATTTACTTGTCGTTTTTACTAACAGAATTCATATGCTAATGATAGAGAGATTATATTTTTTTTGGTTAAACATAGAGAGATTATATTTGAATATCTTATAACATGGCAAGTGATGCATGATACAACCATCTAATAAAATTATTTTTTTACAAGTTAAAATGAGATGTCACTTATTGCATAAATGAAACCTGGTACAGTTTTCTAGATAGCAATGCATCATATTTTTAAGGCCCGTTTGGTATCTTATTAAAAAAAAAACTCAAAAAAAATATATATTTTTTACCATGAGTTTTTATATATTGATTTTAAGATCTAAAAACTTGTTTGGTATTGAAGTCCAAACTATTTTTAAGATCTAAAAAAATTGAAAATAAAATTAGAAAATCAGAAACCCTAAATTCTCAAATTGAAAGTAACAAAGGAAAAGGGGAGAGAGAGAGAGAAAAAAAAAACTGTAAAACCTCACTTTTTTTAGTTTTTTTAAAATGAGTCTTTTTTAGTTGTTTTAGGGTTGAATTTTTGAGAAATTAGTTTTTACCAAATGTGAATTATAGATTTTGGACCCAAAATTTGTTTTTGTATTTAAAAAATTGAATCAAAGTAGGATACCAAACGGGTCCTAAATTTCTGATGAACAGAAGGATTGAAGTCAGAATTAAACCACCTCATGTCTTGCTATATTCTATAATCACTCTACTGAACTATTGAACTTTGTTTTCTTGGATAAACTACTGAACTTTGTGATGGGACCAAGCCCCTTCAAATTCATTATGCCAACACATACATAATATAGGAAAACCTGGTCACCATAGAAGGAAAAAATACGTAGGAAAATTTCAATGTGATGTACAAAGTTACACTCGCTCAAAATTGACTGGAATGAGGAACTATAGTGTAATACAGTAGTATAATTACGTGATATAATTTGTTTACGTGACCATAACTACAGGGTATATATCAAATTATATCATCATCTCATATTATTATACGTTTACAAACTATACCAACCATTCTCTAATAACATTCTACAATTTCTCGACTGGAACAGCATTAGGGAACACATTTCTCGCATTCGCACTCGCACATAGACACAACTTTTCGGCAACTAGACAAGCCTACCTACTTGAGAGTTGAGAGTTGAGAGTTGAGTTGGGACACCACCACCATGTCCGTCTTGTAATTGTAATTAAGCTTTAGACTTTACTTAATAATAACTAAACTTACCCCAATAATAATAAAAAATAACAATAAGCAAACTTAATACTAACAAGCATCCCTCCCTCCCCCAATAAAATTAGACCAGAGCTTGGTCCTTGGGGTTGTTCCTTCCACAGAGTCACAGTCACAGTCACAGACGCTGCCCCCCTTTCTCAACACAAACGCACAGAACAGAAGACAGCGAGAGTGAGTAACCCAACATCAACATGCTCGAGTCGAAACTGAGGCTGATCTAGTGTGTCCCATGTTTTTCTCTGTCGTCCTCGTCGTCGGTAATGTTTGAGCTCCTCCTGCCTGGGTCCTGGAGCTGGAGGTGAATAGTTGTTGGTTGGGGGTTGCGAAGATGAATACTTGTGCTACTGGAGCTGGAGGTGGAGGTGGAGGTGGGGCTGCTGGGATGACGGGGATGAGGTCACCTTTCACAGTGTCTCAGTGGCAAGAGCTGGAGCATCAGGCTCTGATCTTCAAGTATATGATGGCAGGCATGCCCGTGCCTCCTGATCTCGTGCTTCCTATTCAGAAGAGTTTTGAGTCCATTTCTCAAAGATTGTTCCACCATCCTACCAGTAAGCCTATCTCGCTCTCTCTCTCTCTCTCTCTCTCTCTCTCATTTTTAATTTATTGATTATTTTTTCACTCTTCAGATTAAACGATTTAATCTGAAGAAAATATGTTTTCTTCCTCGGTGTTTCTTTTTGATTTTCCAGTTCTTCAAATAAGAAACCATGGATATATATGTTTATACTTTTTTGTTTATATTTATTTTGAGAAGCACCTCTTTCTTTTCTTCTTGTGGGGATTGTAAATGCCCATTATGAAGTTGTGTAATACTTGTTAAATGCGTTTTAAAACTATTTGTACTAGTGTTTTTCTCTATGGTTCAATCAACCAGGGATCTTATATTTCTTTTCACTCCAAATGAATAGACAGGGAATCGCCTCGCCCTTTGGACTCTGAAATTATTTGACTTTGAAATGCGGTTAGGATTTGTGACTTATGCCTGGATGTGTTCAATTTAATTTCAGGAGTCACCTTTTGATATTTAATGGAATTTCCTTGCTTCTTTACTCTACACGTTTTCTTACACTAGTTTTTCAAGTTCATCCTTTATTTATTTACCACAAAAAAATAAAAATAAAAAATAAAAAAAATCCTGCGTTGGAACAAACACTTCTTGTTGTTCCTCTGGTTTTGAAATTTCTAAATTCGCTACTTTCCTTTTTGGCTAATTCCATATTACATATTCTTTGTTTTCTATGATATATATATATATATATATATTCCTTCTGTCTTTGTTGCTGATAATACATCATAAGACAGTCAATATTGTGGTTTTGCTGAAGATGAAGTAGAAGTAAACATATCACTTAATAGATTCTGGATAAATTTTTGCAGTGGGTTATTGTTCCTTCTACGGGAAGAAGGTGGACCCTGAACCGGGACGCTGTAGAAGGACTGACGGAAAGAAGTGGAGGTGCTCCAAGGATGCATACCCGGACTCCAAGTACTGTGAGCGCCACATGCACCGTGGCCGCAACCGTTCAAGAAAGCCTGTGGAATCACAAACCATGACACAGTCATCGTCCACTGTGACATCATTGACTGTCACTGCAAGCAGCAGTGGAACTGGGAGCTTCCAGAACCTTCCACTGAATGCCTTTGGTAACACCCAAGGAACTAGTTCTGGAACCAATCAGTCTCATTATCAGATAGACTCCATTCCTTTTGGAATCCCAAACAAAGATTATAGGTATTTCATTCTCTGCAATTCACTTTTACTTCAGTTCATTGTTAAAAAAATGCTAGTGAAGAAAGTAAACAAAATGTTTGAATGCTTGCAAAATGGAAGTTTTACAACTGGCTAGTCCAACTATAAGTTTATCGAGTTGAAACTTGATTAAATGGAAACATGAAGAGAAAGAAAATGAAGATATGATAATCGTCTTTCCTTGTGTTTTATTTCCGGCATTGAGAGAGAGTATTATGTGATGCAAACTATTGGATGCATACGCATGTTTTTAGTCTTGCTTGGGCCCGTATTGTTAAAATTGTGTGGTAGCAGCAATATTGGTGACTTCCTGCCATGTAGGTATTGGGGTTCTTGCAGATAGATACTTTTCGATTTCTGTCAGATCCAGGGTTCTGGGCCCAGATGTGCTTAGAATAGTTGCTTAATTTTTTTATGTCTTCACTGAAAGTCTAGGCCTTTTTGCAGTCTTCTTTCTGGCTTGATCATTTTTCATTTTGTTTTCTCTGCTAAATTTTCTGCAGAAGTCTAATAAGTGAAAAACTATATACTATCCTAAGTTTCTGCTGAACAGAAAGATAGGAATGGTAGGCCTACGAGTTCTCCAATTTCTATATTTTTTGGGGTAATAGGTTGCCTGAAATCTGTTTAAGAAATGCATATATCAGTTTCTGAATATTTTTGGTCTTAAAAAAGTAGTTGTAAAGAGTTAAATTTTTTAAATTTTAAATTTAATCATTTGAGCATCACATACAGCACATCAGATCAGACTCTCATATATGTAGATGGCCTTATACTTTATTATTGTTTCTAATTATGTTAGCTGCTATTTGGTATATCTTATATTGGTGCCTAAGTCGAGTATCTTAAATTTTTATGGAAAGCTTATTGTTATATCTAGTATTTGCGGGATCGTTTATCCATTTATGAAATGGTATGGTGGAATTGATATGGAAAGACTGCTGACATCTATATTGAATGTCTAGCAAAAACTTTGTGAATTCCTGTCAACGCTCGGGCCCAGAAGTCTGATGTCTTTCCAGTGAGGGCCTTTTGACAGCCATCCTTTGCAATTGCTTCTATAGATTGCATTCTCTTAATTCCTGGACGAAATCAGACAGCATTTAAGTTGTGCTGAGTTAGTGGCATCTTATTCACCATGCACGGTAGCTATTGACAAGGAATTTTGCAGAAATTTTTTGGTCAAAAGATTTTATGTATTTATTCTCAACAGTGGCAAAGGAATTGATCCCCTGCATCTTTTGATGAAAGGATTGAGTGGAGTTCATGTTACTTACCTTAATATATTGATATAAACCATATAGAATATATAAATATTGTTAGAATGCATGGTATATACATATTATGCATGAATGTCAGGTACATATTATGCCGTTTGCATCCTGCAGCATCTATGCCTATAGCTGTGTAAGAATTGACCTTTTATTTGTTTCCATTGATCATCTGAAACTATTTCATGAATTCATGGGCTTTCTCTTACGCTGTCGCTCCTCTCTTAATTTTAAAAAATGTTTAGATTATTTCTTGTACCTGATATTCTGTTGTCCTTGCCCTTTTCTTTTTGCTGGTTGCACTTGCTTGTTTCCTTTGCGCTTTGGATGCCTTAAGATCTTCTGTAACTCCTGTAGTACTTGTCTGTCAATTTCCATTTTTTCTGATGCAGTAACGGAGTTGGGACTTGCACTGTGATGTAGAGGATGGGTTTATTAGGTTTAGGAAATGAGATTAGAAAGATGGTATTCTAACAATTCAGGGGAAAAATTAATTAAGTTTTTTTCCTAAAAAAATGTAAAAACTACACTTCGTGGCCGTGCATCTTTGTGTTTACGTGATCAATATAGTGTTTTTGGTGGAAGTTTTTTTTTCCCTGCACATAAGCTGGCAACACCAACATGAATCAGTTTGAACCGTACAACCAACTGTAAGGACATGTTGGATATCTTAAAATGATGCGTACAATATCATTTGCATTTGAATGCAGTGGTGTGGTGCCATAACATGGGGAGATGATAAAGTTGCTGAAGGTGTGTAGAGATGTGATCATATGAGAACAAGCTGAGTTTTTTAAGGAACAAATTTTCAAACAGTTATTAATTCAGTGATATATCAGAAGTAGTTGAGATTCCTTTTCATTTAGATATGAGATATCCATAGAGCTGTAAACACATCATTCACTGTTATTTACTATGACAAAAGATGGGAACACCTCATCTAACAGCAAATCAATCACCCTTCACTTTACTACAGGTATCTTCAAGGACTTAAACCCGAGATTGGTGAGCATAGTTTCTTGTCTGATGCTTCAGGAAGCAACAGGGGTCTCCAGATGGACTCACCACTAGACAGCACATGGCCTCTGATGCCATCCAGAGTTGGCTCATTTCCTGCATCAAAATCGGGTGATGGCTCCATTTTGCATCATGATTATCCACAGCATTCATTTTTCAATAATGCATTCCCCTCAGAATCTGTGAAACAGGAAGGTCAATCTCTCCGACCTTTCTTTGACGAGTGGCCTAAAGGCAGGGATTCCTGGTCTGGTCTTGAGGATGAGAGATCCAACCAGACCTCATTCTCCACCACCCAGCTCTCAATATCAATTCCAATGACTTCATCTGACATCTCTGCAACAAGTTCTCGATCCCCACGTGGTGAGTTTCAACGTGGGAGGGTTTCGTGCGAATTAATTGATGATTCTAAATATTGTGGTTAAATTGTAATGTTTTGCAGATAGTTGAGAGAAGAGAATCATGCTTTGGGAATTCCAGGCTTGGGAAAGTCGTATGATATGCTTCAGAGAGTGCTTGAAGAGTCACTCGTGTTTGTGAAAGCTTTGGTGGTTACCTATATTTGTTTAAAAGTACATTTGCAGACTCGAGTTTAGGTCTGAATAATTCAAACAACATGATTCACAAGTATGTATGTAGGAGGATAAGGATATCCAGAACATGAAAGAGCAACATTTGTCGGTCTTGGCTTTGATTTGTTGATATATATATCTATATTCAATGAACTGTCGTAATTTTATCAACTCATAGCCTCGTGGAATAATGAGAATTGATAGACAGGTGATTTGAATGGAGGTCTCTTCCTTCCTTCCCTTCTCCCTTCCTCCCTTCCTCCTCCCTTCCTCCCGTAACTTGTATGCATTGCATGCCTGGAACTTGACTTGAGGTCTCATCTGTTTAGTTGACAAATTGAACTTGCAAATTGGTACCCTTCATTATTAAAAAAACTACATAAAATTGAAGAAATCAAAGAAAGGTGTAAATTCATGACGTCGTGAAGTTAGTGGCAGAGATAATATCGGTTTCCAGAAGTTCTTCCTCCAAAAAGTAGTTTTTATTTCACCCTTGTAATTCGAACAACTATTTTTTGTATTTAAAGGTAAGTATTTTAAGAATTGGCAGGCTTAATTTTTTGGTCAAAACAACCGTCCCTTATCACAGACCAAGAAGTTTAGAAAAATCTACTTCCTTCAGCAGCACTCCTCACCCTCAGCTAAAAAGAATAAGGGAAACGAGAAGAAGAGAAATCGTTCGCAGTTGCCAGTAACGTCGTGAAGTATTGGTGTGTGAATCAAAAAGTTAAAAAAGTTGAGCCACCCCATTGCAAATAGGATAGTCAGGAGGATCTGGTTCCTCAAAGTCGGTCAAAACAAAAACAAAAAAAGTCGCAGAAGATATATTGATGGGTTGGGGTTGGGCAATCTACGAGGGAGTGGTGGCGTTGGGATCGCTGGGGCTCCTGGGATGGGCGGGGCTGTGGTTCTTGAACCGAAGGCTCTACAAAGAGTACGAAGAGAAGAGGGTCTTAGTTCAGATCATATTCAGCGTGGTCTTCGCCTTCTCTTGTAATCTGCTGCAGCTGGTCCTCTTCGAGATCATCCCCTTTCTCTCCCAAAGGTATGCTAAATCCCTAATTGCTTGCCATTGCCAATGCCAATGCCATCTGAATGGGATTGTAATAATAATAATAATTCATAATTATATACGGTTCGGTGCCATTTCATAATTGCATTTGCTTTCTGCAACAAATTGTATTTTGCAGGGCACGATGGCTCAACTGGAAGCTCGATTTGTTTTGTCTCATACTATTACTGGTTTTCATGTTGCCTTATTATCATTGTTTCTTAATGCTCTGCAACAACGGTACGTACCTACGTCTAAGTCTGGCACTATGTTATTTTAACGAAGAAAGAGACAATGAATGCTTATCTGTTTCTTCTTTTCCAACTTCAAACTCCTCCTCTATTCATCTCAGGGTTCCCGAAGGAACGCGCTGCTCTTGGATCCGTCTTGTTTTTGCTCGCCTTCCTTTATGCTTTCTGGCGCATGGGCATTCACTTCCCTATGCCTTCCCCGGATAAAGGCTTCTTCACCATGCCTCAATTGGTCAGTCGGATTGGGGTCATTGGCGTTACTGTCATGGCTGTCTTGTCTGGTTTTGGAGCTGTCAATTTGCCCTACAGTTACTTATCTCTCTTTATCAGAGAGATTGAGGAAGCAGAGATCAAGTCCTTGGAAAGACAGCTAATGCAATCCATCGAGACTTGTATTGCTAAGAAAAAGAAGATCATTCTTTCTCAAATGGAGATGGAACGGATTCATGGATCAGAAGAGGTCCCTTTAGCAATCCTATAATTTATCTTTCTTGTCTTAAAATTTGGAACTCATCATCTGTTTGATGCGATTGACACTTGTTAAACATCTACTTGACATAGTCTACACTTGTTCAATTTTGTCTCAAGTATAAATACATGCGGATCTTGATTTGTATATTCCAACTATTACTTGCATCAACATGGACACTCTACGATAATCGTTTTTGTTGTTCAAAATGATTTTACTTGGAAATTGTATTTGTATTAGCATATGTATAAGATTTTAGTTACTAGCAGTGTTATAAACCCAATCTGGACTTGCGCCTAATTAAAGTTATATGTTGCAGAAATTAAAGGCTAGATCTTTCTTTAAAAGAATTGTTGGCACTGTTGTGCGATCTGTGCAAGAGGATCAAAAGGAGCAAGGTTGGTGTTGTTTGATGTTTTTCCTTGGGATAAAATCCTGCATTTTTCCTTCTAAAAGATTGTTTTTGGTCTTTTATCGATGATTTTTAAAATTTTTACTTTTCTTAACTACTTCTCTTGTCATGTTACTTGCATGCATCGAGAACTATTAAATATGTTGACTTATTGAGCTTTCCAGACTATCAACATTGTGCCTTTACTTTGTAAAGATTTCGTCGTTGTCTTATTTCACTTATTTCTCTCCTATGTTCTCTCCCTCCCTCCCTCCCTCCCTTCCATTCTTGGGTTACGAAGATATTAAAAACATGGAAGCAGAAGTGCAAGCATTAGAAGAGC
Source organism: Prunus mume (assembly GCF_029339155.1). Lineage (NCBI taxonomy): Eukaryota > Viridiplantae > Streptophyta > Magnoliopsida > Rosales > Rosaceae > Prunus > Prunus mume. The sequence continues at coordinate 30,438,233 of NC_142702.1, read as the reverse complement.
TTTCAAAGCAGCTATTCCTGGAAATTTATGAGCTTCGTCAAGCAAAGGTTCAGTTCCAATTATGTATTATTGTTTATACTATTTAATTTCAAATGTCTCCTTTCTAGAACTGCTGCTCTATGTGAGTACTGAACCATGCATCTGTTCTTTTATGTACTGGGTGGAAAATTTGTGCAGGCTATAAAAAAAAACAATTCCATGGGCCATTAAAGAGTATAGTGGATGATAGAAATGATCCAGTTGACTAAAGTTAGAACATCATAATGCTTACCTATATTTAATGCCCATTCTGTGCCTGATTAGTGGCATATAAACTTAAATTGTTATTACTTTACAGGAAGCTGCTGCTTATTCTCGAACCTGGAAGGGTCATATGCAGAATCTACTTGGTTATGCATGTTCAATCTACTGTGTATATAAAATGATTAAGGTATGGGTTGCATTTTTTTGCCCAAGGAGGTGGTATGAATTAAAGTCAGTTTAGATACATGCATGTCAAATTTAAAATTATTTTTCTCTTCTTTGAGTAAAACAAGTTTTGGACATTACATTAACATATACTGTGTACAGCTCTCAAACACATCAGAACCCTTTGCTGGTCAATTTTTATATTATATGCTTATCGGTTCCATTTTCCTGGAAGGTTTATTCTTTAATGATTATGAGATCTTATCATATATTTGAATCTTGAGTCTTGCGTCAAATACTAAAGATATTTGAGTCTTAAATCTTGAGTTTTATGTCATAAAAATTATATCATCACACACACACACACACACACACACACAACATATAAGGACTTGATGCCTCTTAATGCGTGAATCCCTGATATAATTATACTATCTAGTGTAGGCCGACATGCAATCTAAGACCTGTTAGGTTACTCCGAATTTCGGTATACAAAAGTACTTTAAAATTCGCACCAGAATTTGTGGTGTTTCTCTCTCCAATGTAAGAGTTTCCCACTTAAAATTTTCTCACTTAATAGAATTTTTACATCCCATTTGTAAGAAAATATGGGGAGTCATCTGTGGGATACAAAAGAAAATTCTGTCTGCAGAAAGGGTTTGTATTACCATATTTTTTTAAGCAAGCAACGTCCTTCATTTTTTTTCCTTCCTAGTTTTGGATTTTGATTTTTGAAAAGTGCCTGATTACTTTTAATTGCTCTCTGCAGTCTTTGCAAAGCGTTGTTTTCAAAGAGGTATTACTTTCATCTCTCACTTATTACTTTTGACACTTGCTTATATGTATGTTTCTGCTTTCTGGCTATTAATTTCCAATTTTGTATTGGATAAATAATAAAAAGTTCTCTAACAGGCTGGCTCTGTGGATCCTGTTACAATGACAATTAGCATATTCTTGCAGTTCTTTGACATTGGTATCAATGCAGCATTGTTGTCACAGGTTAGGCAGCTTAACATTTACACCTATATTGGTTGACCCTTTGGTTTAATATCTGAAGCTGCATGCCTGTGGTCTTTTCCCCCCTCAAAGGACAAACTTGCAGTTATTTAATGTATTACCTTTTGCAATAATTTAGACAGCCACCTCGATCTTATTCCTGTTTTGGATGAAGCTCAACAATTTAGTGGATTACGAGAAATGGGTGGCAGTCCTGTGATTTTAGTAGCACAAAATATATGCAAATTCACAGTCATTAAAACAATTAGACTCCTGACTTTGGCCTTATTTCCAATATGTGCTAGTTTCTGAATGATATGTACTTATAATGCTTGATTGGTTAGACTATTGAACACGTTGTTGACACTTCTTTTGTTCTCATTGTTGGCAGTATATTTCACTCTTGTTCATTGGAATGTTGATTGTTATATCAGTTCGTGGATTCTTGACAAATTTAATGAAGGTAATCCTTCTTATGCCTGCCTTTTCATTTATTTCTTATTTAAGTTGGAGAACCACAATGCACTGATTTGCTTTCTTCAGACTGATTACCAAAATGCGGTGTCCAGTCTTTTTAGAAAAAGAAAAAAAAGAGAGTTCTGAATGCTTGCTTTTTTACTTTTGACTGAGTTGCAGACAAACTGGCAAGGCTAAATAGCCGAAAGTTAAAACACAGTTGTTTTGGATCTGGAGTTTATAACCAGATACTTCTTCTTTTTTAGGTTGTACATGCTAGTGCTACAATTACATGAATAAAAAATAAATTGATCTTAACCAGGTCTTAATCCCATTTTAAGTCGTTTTCTGGGAATACACTGGTTGTTCTTTTACCAGTCTTTGGATTATTAAGTGGCATAGTATTTTGATATGACCTATATGACCTTTTTATATACATGCCTGGTGCAATGACATCAATGACATCAATGCCCTCAAGCTTTTTCATTTTTTGTTATCTTTGTTAACGAGAAACTGGTGGAAGGATAAATGGAGCATCTTTTTTCATTGTTTTCTGATATCCTATGGCTTAGCTTTCTGTCTTTGCTGTGCACAGTTCTTTTTTGCAGTATCAAGAGTTGGGAGTGGATCTTCTAGCAATGTTGTACTGTTTCTGTCTGAAATTATGGGAATGTACTTTCTGTCCTCTATTCTTTTGATAAGAAAAAGCCTGGCAACTAAGTACAGGTATGCTGATAATTGATGTTTGTCAACATTCGTCTTTGTTTTTGGTTTTTCTTTCCTTGATGTTGAATGGTCTGGACACTGGTTATGTTTATGAATTTTGGTCAGTTGTATTGAGCTTAAGTGCTAATTATTTTCACTCTAGTGTGCATACCGCACCTCAAATTTCCTAATTATTGTATTTTGTTAAGGCAAAAACATGCTTCAAAACTTTGAAATGAATTTGATGCACATTTACAAGAAAACAAGAATTTGCCTCTTTTCTCAGTTTCAGAACAAAAACATTGTCCTCTTCTTAACTTCATAAGTATGGAGGGCTCGGGGAAAAATAGAAACCGACCAAAATACTGTCTTACAAGATGCATCCAAGTATTGACAACAGTAATGGTGCGAGGAATATTTCTTCTTGTAATTGTAGACTACATTTACAGTATGTTGGAATAATACCTTATTATTTAATAAATTGAAATTTTGAACTCACAAATTAAGAGAGAACTATACTAATATAAAAACAGTATATTACACTTGATTATTGACTGAAATTGTTACTTTAGCCATGTTTTGTCTGTCTGGAAGTGCAGATTTCCAAATGATGGTCGTCAAACTTTGTTACGTCTTGTGTCATATAAACTTGATTGCATGTTGAACGAGTTTTGGATAGAGATAGAGTATTGTTGCCTGAGCTTTTATCTCCTGGCAGGATGATCATAACAGATGTATTGGGTGGAGATATTCAGTTTGACTTCTATCACCGGTGGTTTGATGCAATCTTTGTGGCCAGTGCTTTTCTTTCTCTACTTTTGCTTTCTGCACATTATACCTCTCGGCAGGCTGACAAACACCCGATTGATTAATGTAGTTTAATGCCAACTATGTAATGTAACTAACAGCTTAACCTTTTCATAAAAATTCCAAAAAGAATGCGATTTGAATGATTTGATTCATACCGCATTTTTTAGGTTTTATTATGAAATTGCGGGTGGTTTAACTTAACTATGAAGTGATTTGCGTGGTAGGTACCCATATTATTTGTTTATTTTGTAGCATGCCACTTGTTCGGCATATCATCTTCGCTTGTCCGCATAGGAAGATAATACGATTTGAACCACAAGGAAAGATGAATGCAGATCAATATCCATCCAAGCCTTAGCCTTCGTGATTATTATTATTATTAGAGATAATAATAGTAGAGATCATTTTTTATGGGTGAAACTTATGATCCAAAAAAGAATGGTTGACTTTGTAATAATAGAGATAATACCTCTATTTACACGTTTTCTGAAAAGATAATTTTTTACGAAGAAGGTCCGCGACATACGTCTTTTTACGCATGCCATATTTCTTGTTTGTCCTTACAATTCAACTTTTTATTTTCTATGATCTATGTCAAATTTGATCCTTGTCAAATTTAATCTATTAATTTGACCAATTTTATAATTTAGCCTTTATTCCAAATCAAATTCAACTACAAGTTAAATTTTTCAAAGTTAAAATGGTGTAGTTCGTAGTAGAAAATAAGTTAGACTAGTGTGGAAGAAGTGGAACTTTATAAAATAAACCAAAGACCTTTTTCTTTTGGGTTTGGCCATATATGGTACCAACATAAAACGTCATGTTTTGTTTTTAGAGGAACCTGATCTCAAATTTTTAGTTGTCAAATTATTTTTTTTAAAAAAAAGTAATGCTACACTTACTACATTTTTATTATATATTTTTATACCAAATAAAGTATGTCACATATTATATGCCACATCAATTAAATCAATAAAGTATATTTTAATTTAGAAAATTAGAAAATTAAATATTAAAAATTATTAAATAATTTTTATTGATGTATGATTGTCCACCTTAATTATCATATAAATACAGCATAATGTGGTAAGAGTAACATTATTCGTCAAAATAAAATAAAAAACTAGACAGGCCGTAATATGGTAGACCAGCAAAAAAAAATGTCAGGACCCCCAATTTTTTTAGGCCCGCATTTAAATTCGAAATATACGAAACTTTACTCATTTACTCATTTTCCGTAGAAAATAAAATTCCTGGCGAGATTTAAGCTGCTTAATATGTAGATGGATTCCATTGCAGGATTTTTTCCCAGATCACAGAGAGAGATAGAAAAAAGTAGAGAGAGAAAGCGAGATATATATTTTATATATAAATAAACACAACATTTTATTTAATCAGATTCTGTGTGGTGTAATAGAGTAGATGGTCATGTGGTTGTTGTCTGAGGACTTGATTTTGGATACCATTTGCTGGGAAGTTAGGGTTTTTAATCGAATTGAATTCAACCGTGAGGGAATCCTGCAATTGGAATAGCGGAGTTTGGGTTTGGATTAGATTAGGGTTGGGACTGGTTGTCATCTTGATGATGTCCTGCCGGAAGGAACGGGCAGTCGATGAGCTTTACAACGCCACGCGGATTGTTATGAAACCAGAGGCACGTAATTGTTAGCCGACTTGGTTCTTTTAACCCCTTCTCTTTTGGAAAAATTTGATTTTCTTCAGTATGATCGGATTACTCGCTGAATTGATTGCCAAACGGTTGTATTATTCATGATAGTGTTGATTTCATGGTTAGGGTTTTTGGGCCTATATTTTGTGAAGTTTCATTCTGGGTTTGATTGCATCACTTTGTACATATATATGCATATTAAATTTGTTAGCTTGATATGAGTCTCTTTGCCTCTAAATGGATTTAGTTTTCAGCCATTAATGTTAGTCCAGAGTATTCCATAATTGGCTACCGGAGATTGGAATTAATGTAATTTTGGTGTCCCCTTTTAGATCACACCAGTCTTGAGAGGGAGTCATCGTATGCAAGGGCCTGCTGATGAGACTGATCATGATATTAAGAAGAATATGGTGAGAAAACAGGGTAATTTGCCTTCTTTCTTTTTCTGTTTATTAATTTTCAGCTGTCTTTTCCTGTATCATGCAGTAGTGCGTATTTCAAAGAAAAAAATTGAAAAAGAGAAATAGACAATTAGGCTTTTGGGAGTTTATTGTTTTTTTGTTGACTATAAGGAACAACGTTAGAGTTATAAGAATTTCAATAGACATTTCTGAATAACTAGGAGTGTGGCTGTAACGGATGATTGAATCCAGGTTCTAGGAACTGTGCAGGAATTAGTTTGTGCTGCAAACCATATGCATTTCTTGCTAATAACTTCATTGGACACTTCTCGCTGACTAGGAGTGTGGCTGTAATGGTTGATTAAATCCATTCTAGGAACAGTGCAGGAATTTCTCTTATACATTAATCTAAAAGTAATTTTTATTTGTGAGAATGTTGACGGGCCAGTGGAGGGGATTGTCACATGCAGCTTCCTGCAGTTGTAGTTACTTGTTATCCCTCTTTGTTTGGTAGTGGAGGATGTTATTCAGGTGCATTTGGAGGACATTGGTAATAATGAGCATTAACAACTCAAAATAAAAGAACGACCATGAGAACATTATTTCTCATATTGAAATCTGGTTTAGTGTGTTATTTTCTTTTATCAATACTCCCTTAAACTGAGAGTGACTTTTGGTGTTGCCTCTGTCTCATCGACCTGATTTTTACATTTTCCATGCCTAAATATGGTCACTGTTGAAAACTCTGGAGTTGTCTGTACATCTTTCATAAGTTTTTTTCCTTTTTCAATTCTCCATTGTTAATTTTTGTATTGTATCCGTTCCTAATTGATTTATTGTATTTATTAGGTGTCATCTCAATCTTTAAAAGAATTTGGTAAGCATTCTATGAGTAGGAAAGTTCATATGAGAGGCGAGTCTGGGGCTTGTAACCTGTGCTCTGCTCCCTGTTCATCTTGTGTGCATTTTAATAGAGCTCTTATGGGGTCAAAGGCTGATGAATGTTCTGATGAAACCTGTCGTGTTAATGCGGCTAGTCAATATTCTATCAATGTGGGCGATACTTCAGCCTCTTTTAAGAGCAAGGCATGTGACAGTTTACAACATACCACCAGTGAGACTAGTAACCTACTTAGTGTTAATTCAAGTCATGATTCTTTGTCTGAAAATGCTGAAAGCAAAGCACCCATAAGGTCTTCTGATACATCTGATGCTGTAGAAGGTTTTGAGATGCTTACAAATACGTTTGAGGATTCTAAAGTTGTTGAAGTCAATGACGATAACATTTCATGTATAAGTAGAGTCAATGATGCAAATTTAGCAGTCAATCACCATAACAGAAATGTAGAACGGAAGAATTTGTCTTGTAGTTTTGCTTCAGTTGGTAGTGTAGATCCAGAAGAAGTTGAAAAGGCACACAAGTCAGTCTTGTCAGAGATGGTAAAAGCTGCAGATGCTGGTGATAGCGCAACAAAGGTGCAAAGTCGTGCTCCCACTCACAAATTGGTGCATCATGTTCCTTTAACTTTTTATTTTTATTTTTTTAATAACTGATTTAGGAGATGATGCGTCTTCTCATTTGCAGGGAAAACTGCCAGAATGCTCTGGGAATACAGATTCATCATTAATAAAAGAGTCACCATCTGATATTGTCGTTTGCCAGAAATTTGATTCTAATAAAGGTTTGGGGGCCTCTACAAAAATCTGTCCAAAGACAGAAGTTGAGACCAATGGTAATGGCCAAGACCTAAATGATGAAGCTTTGAAATGTTTAGATCATGGTGAACAAGATGTGAAGTCAAATGAGTTGGTCGCAGTAGCTGAGAAGCAGCCCTTGCAATCTGCTTCTGGAGATGACAGTGATGAATCTGACATTGTGGAGCATGATGTGAGTTCCCCCCCCCCCCCAAAAAAAAAAAAACAAGTAAAATTTGTATGTATGACTTGTCTGCATAAAATTCTTGTTATCTGTGTTCTTTGGTCTTTTTTTGGGGCTTCCCCTAAGTCCCTCTATATATGTTTTCGGATAGAATGATATTTTCTTGCTAGTTGTTAGTTCTGAAGGTTTGTAAATATAAGCCTCTTGATTTATGGTTCACAGAACTGTGGTCCCATGAATTGTCTGTTGTCATTAGCACTCAATTGATTGATCAAGCCTAATGTTGATTAGCATGTTTTCAGAAAATATTGAGCAATCAGGTATTTGCAGCTTTTGTCAGTGTGATTAGGAACGCATCCGTCTTTGTTTGTTAAGAATTTGTCAAATGTTTGCTATTTAGTTTGATACTGATGCCTTCACATTTTCGTTTGAAGGATGATATGCTTGATGTATTCAACTGTGTTGAGGCCTGTAATGGCTTCTTTTTACTTTAGGTTCTGGAGGATCTGTATTTTAGTAGAAGAAACTTTAGCCTCTTATTTCTTTAGCTGAAGAACTAAAATTTTCCTTTTTTTTTTTTTTTTTTGGTTCATAAACAGGTAAAAGTATGCGATATTTGTGGGGATGCAGGTCGCGAAGATATGCTTGCCATGTGTAGTAGGTGCAGCGATGGTGCAGAACACATGTAATAGTCTTTCGCCATACTTTCTGCTGTCAGGTTTTGATGGTGATATTTTATGTTGATCCCATGCCTGTGATCAAAATTTGTTAACATTATTATTGCTAAAAGCAGCTATTGCATGCGAAAGATGCTTCGGAGAGTTCCTAAAGCTCAATGGCTGTGTGAGGAATGCAAGTTTGCTGAGGAAGCTGACAACCAGAAGCAAGGTAAAGCAAATTGAGTTATATTAGTTTTCTGAAAACAGATGCTAACATGCTGTTATTTGTGAAATGCACTGATTTTTTTTTTCGACATTTGAATTATTAAGGTTCAGATATGGAGGGAAAAAAATGGATAAAGCCATTTTGAATACACAATTCTCTCATAAGAGACTAGCAGAAAATATAGAAGTAGCTCCTGCTGCGAAAAGGCAGGCTCTTGAAATTCGTGTGGGATCACCAAGGCCATCCAGCCCTAAGAGAATGGGTGCTCTATCACGTGAGTCTTCGTTCAAGAGCATAGATAAGGATAGATTGAGGTCAACTTATCAGAGCTCACAGTCCATTAATGATATATCAGAAACTGCACGCTCTCCTTCTAGTGGTATACGGCTTCAAACAACCAAGGGTGAGTAGTTATTGCTGCATGGTACATGCTCCATCTCTATCCTTCTCTTTTTATTGTATTGTAGTTCTTATGCTTTGTGATGTCTAGGTGGGGTTTCTTATTTTTCATATTAACATTTTTGTGGAGTTTTATATTTAAAAATAACAGTTCATCGTATTCTGTTTGCAGGTACATTGTTAAAGTCAAATTCGTTCAACACCTTAACTTCCAAACCAAGAGTTAAGACTGTAGATGATGTTCCTCAAAAGCAAAAGGGATCTAAAGAACATTCTTCCCTTGATATGAAGGAGAGGGTGGCCAGAATGATGGGCAAATCTGTGTCATTCAAATCTGCGAACTCAGGGCGTTCAAATGTGTCTGAATCAAAAGTTAAAATGCTTTCATCTAAATTTAGCCATGTTCAAGATCTAAAAGGATTGAAACAAGCAAAAGAGCGGAGCACAGTTGAAAGAAAAAATTTGTCCAAACTAGACCGCCCCCTTGCTAGTTTTCCCGCAGCTAGTCCTATTGTTTCAACACCTAAGATTGACCCAGCATCTCGTGGTGAAACTAGTTTGCTTTCATCTGTGAGCAACAATCGAGAGTCGAAGGTCGTATTACCTGATGGAAAATTAAGTACTATAGCAAAATCTATTGGTAATCTGACTCGTAAAGGTGTTGAGCCTCAAAATGCTTCAGGTAGCTTTCTTGCCTTCTTGATGGTGGAACTTATGTTTTTCAAGCTTGTGCTTGTGTCCTATGTTTCTCTCTATAAATTGTTTGCTGTTGGTACATGTTGAAGGTAGTTGGTGTTACTAATTTAAGGTATGACCAATGTGTTTGCTGTTGCAGTTGGAGGTTCGTCTACGAATGGAATATGTAATTCTGCTTCTGAACAAAAGTCAAACCAAGTTAGCTCTAAGGATGAACCCTTGTCCAGCTATTCTGGGATTGTTGAGAAACCATGCTCTAATGTTGATGAAACATTAGAAGATGTGTTCCCGCAATCAGTGGAAATGACAAGTCAGGCTGATAAAACCAGGGAGAGCTCTGCTCGCTGTAGGCCTACTGTTACAGCTAGTCCAAAATGTAAAGACATAGGTCATACTGCGGAATTTTGCAGAGCTGGCATTTCACAGACTTCTGGTACTGATGCTTCTACTCCAATAAGTTCTAGGGAGGATATGCCCAGAGGTAATAGGTTGAAAGATGCAATTCACGCAGCTTTGCTTAGAAAGCCTGAAATATACAGAAAAAAGAGAGTATTCGATCCATCTGATGAGTTGTCCACATCAAATGTCGACTTAAGTTATGAAGTAGCTTCTCAAGAGCAATCATTGATTTCAAATAAGTTGAATAATATCACGTGTAGTGAAGGATCACATGATGGACAAACAGTTCTTGGGACTTCTACTTCTGACTCTTACAAGAATACAACTGTCAATAATTTAAAGCAGCATACAGTGCAGCCTATTGATTCTGTGTTTCCTTCCAAAGTGACAGACTCTGTTTGTGTTGTTCCTTATCTTGGAAAGTCTACAGTGAAAGATTTGCATAGTCATGCTTCAGTGGCGATGTATGTTCTTGCAAAGACAACAGCCATACCAGAATATGAATACATCTGGCAGTAGGGTCTCGTGATTTCTATTTGTTATCAGTCTTGTCTGCTTCATACTCTGCATTTTTTTTTTCTTCTTTATGCTTCATCTTGACAATTTCTTACGAGATAGGCTCCTCTTATTTTCATGCAGGGGGAGTTTCGAAGTGCAGAGAGGTGGAAATTATTTGGATTTATGTGGTGGAGTTCAAGCTCATTTGTCAACTTGTGCATCGCCAAAGGTTCTTGAAGTGGTGAACAAATTTCAGTTCAAAGTTCCTCTGAGTGAAGTACCTCGCTTGAGTGTATGGCCTTCACACTTCCATCAAAGTGGTGCTAAAGAAGATAACATTGCACTTTATTTCTTTGCCAAAGATCTTGAGAGGTAACGATAAGCATACTTGTTTTTTCATTTTATATTTTGAGGGATTTTTCCTTTCTGTAGAACATATTTTTCTTTATTGCTTAGTATGCAATCTTTTTCAATTTTCAATGCAGTTACGAAAGAGACTACAAGATCCTGTTGGATGCTATGATCAAGAATGATTTAGCCCTCAAAGGGAATTTCGATGGTGTTGAACTTCTGATATTCCCATCAAATCAGCTTCCTGAGAGATCACAGCGTAAGGAATTCTGAAGTTTCATTATATGGGGTTAGGTGTTTAATCCAGTGATAATATGCTTGATATGGTTCTGTTTTGTGCAAGTTGGCTCATACGGCTTAATGCATAAACAAGTGCCAATGCTGATATTGTGAGCCTGTACTTATGAAGAAACGTATAAAATGGGGTTAATGTTGTATGAGGGTGCCTTCTTTAAAATCATTGGCGGCTGTGCTCGTCTTGCTGATATTGTTGGTTATTTGTTCTGTAATTGATCTTTGTTTGCTAACTTTTTGTGCCATCTGGTGAAATTTATTATCTGTTATTGGCAGGTTGGAATATGCTGTTTTTCCTATGGGGTGTTTTCAGGACAACGAGGGTGCATCGTTTGGATTTTACTAAGGAGACATGTGTTCCCAGCTTGAGCAACTCATTGGATAAATACGGAACTTTGTCAGAGAACCTATGCATACCTGAGCATATAGATGAATTCTCTGCTTCTGACAAATGTCGTGATGTAGCGTCTGCAGCCAATTCCCTTCTTCATATGGGTCCCACAGTTAGCAAGGATCATGTGAGCAAAGATACTTATCCTGAGGAGGTACGTTCAGGTTCAAAAGTGAACTTGATGGTACAGAATAGTAGGCTTGACTCCAACACAACAAACAATGCAGGCTTGTCTGAAGGAGTTCCATGCACCGCTTCCCTGGTAATTTTTATTTTTTCAGAATGTATATGGCTTGATAAGCTGCTTCTTGTTGTTCCTTGATGTTTCTGTTCAGTTCATTTGGGGTAAAATTATATTGTGGCTTGGCTGACATGTTTCTACAATACTCTCACATTCAAACAAGAGTTCTCTCTCTCTCTCTCTCTCTCTCTCCCCTCTGCTTTATGTGTGCACACTCGATACAAGCTGACATTAATTTCAGTCAGCATTTTTTTGCACCATGGTTATATATTTTTAATTTCTGAACTAGACATCTTGATGTTCTTGAACCATGTGGTTTGCAGCACTTATTCTCATTCCATATGTCTCATACTCTTTTACATATCTTAATATGTGACATACTCGTGTGGTTGACAATTTTGACCTGTGTTGCTCCCCTGTTCGAGATATTTTTTTACATTATGATTTTCAATATATACTGTTGTGGCTTGCATTTCATTTCTTTTTTGTGTATCATGAGTGGAATATGTTGCTACTTGAATTTTTATCTAATGTTACAATAGTGGTCACAACCTGAAAAATTATTGCTTAGTCAAAAGATCCTTATTTGCTTAGCACCTGCACTTTGGCGCAGATGGCATTACTGGTGTCACAAAACTTGACTCCTCAATGATCATGCATTGGACTAGAATGTTTATTGAATCCCATGCTATATATTGAATCGCTGAATGACATGTCCTATGATGTATTGTACTCTACAAATGAACTGTGTTGTAGAAGGACAACATATTAGGAAGGTGTGATATTTGAAGCTTGGCCCTTGTCTTGTGGTTCAATTTACTTTCCTAGTAAATTTTTTTGTTTTATTTCTGAAATATAGGTACCTGATGTTTATATATTTTGGGGTCAGTTTTGTTTTGACATTGAGGTTCTGTGTATTACTAAAGGGTTATTATCTGTTTCAATGCTCTCTCATTCTGCAGCAGCAGGAAATTTGCCTTCGAGGGAGCGGACTTGGCACAGAAATTAAATCTTCTATTCCAATAACTGGGTCAAATAGCTCCATCAAAGGTGAGAAGAGGCAAGTGCATTGGGTCACTTCTGGTGATAGAGAAGGTGCTGAGTCTTTGAAGATTCGTCCTATTTCCAATCAAGAGGTAGCCATTGCTGGGAGTGTTGCTGAGGAGACAATTCCAGATAGAAAGAAAAGGGTTGGTCTCGCAGGAGGCGTTGAGGAGGTGATTCTGGACGGAGTAAACATAGAGAGTGTTGAATGTAAACAAGATAAGGAATTGAAGAGAGATTACGGATATAAGGAAATAGAAGCAGCTTTGGTGAGAGACTTGACAGCAAAAGTCAACTCTTTTCAGTCTAGTAAAAGAAAACATCCTCATATAGCTCTTTCAGAGACAGCAGCTTCTGCAGCCACGAATCAAGAAATGTCATGGAATGAGGTGAATAGTACACAGATAGATGGTGAGGGTGATAGTAAGAAGCCAAAAATTGGTTCAAGTGGATTGTATGGTCGTAGCACATCTAGGGGTACAAATGCTGTTGATGATGGTTTTGTCTCACATAATGATATGGGTCCTTGTTCTTTGGTCGAGAAGAGATGCGTTGAAGCCTGTGAGGAGAAAGTTATTCCAGAGGACTTGGGAACTACTGAGAGATACTTTTTTCCTGTGGATTCACGGCATGTTCAGCATTTTCACACAGTTGACAACTCTGTGCCTTGGAAAGGTTCCTCATCAGGAGATGAGGATAAGTCTCGTGATGGGTTCCCAAGTCTCGAGCTTGCTCTAGGGGCAGAAACAAAACCGCAAAATAAGGGAATCCTGCCCTTCTTTGTTGGATTAGCGGACGAGAAAAATAACCAGGATAAGCCTTTGGATGCCGTGGTGGATGAGAAAGATGATGATGCGTCTGCCTCCCTTTCCCTCTCCCTTTCATTCCCATTCCCAGACAAGGAACAGCCTGTGAAACCTGTTTCAAAATCGGAACAGCTTCTGCCTGAAAGGCATCATGTGAATACATCACTGCTTCTCTTTGGGCGCCTTCCAGACAAATAAAGCGAGAAGATGAATTGTTGCATTGTGTACATTATATTTCGTCAACTGCATGTGGCAATTATGTCTGATGATCTTGCCTGGGTGCCATACGAGACCCCCCTTTTCCTCTTGTTCATCTCTCATATAGGATTTATTGATAATTTTCTTTGTGCATTGTTTAGCCCTTTGATTTTTGAGTGCGTTATTATTACGGCCGTTTGTATATAAAGAGAATATATATAAGCCACCATAATTTGGAGATGTCATTAGGAATTTGCAAACAACGTGCTGCCCAAGTCCTCTTAGTTTTGAATGGTTAGCTGCTGTTATCATATGGTATTGACAGGTAATGCTCAAACTTTTGGAATGTAAGAGATGAAGTGATGCATAATGTGGTACATAAGTGTGGTTTTTCCGTCATTGTTCTTCTTTTGACTATGACATTATATGGAAAAAAAAGTCATTTTTGGTCCTTTTAGTTTATCACTTTTACTAGCATTTCAGTTCAATCTTGCAGCCCCTCCCCAACCACCCCACAACAATCCAGCAACCCCTCCACAACCACTTGATCTCATCCCTCCTTCCCCTCTGACCCAACCTTCTCCTCCTAACTCAACCCAACCACCCCCACAACCACCATATCCCCTCCCTTCAACCCCCCCGGCCCAACATAATGCTTTCCTCCCTCCACAATCACCTTTTTCCTCACTTTTATCAAATGCCAAATCTAATTCCGTGTATTGCCCAAAACCTCTCCTCATGAGCCCAAATTTCCAAAAACAAAAGTCAGAGTTTAAGACTTAAAAAGTCGCACAATTGTTCATTCAAGATTGAAAGTAATAGACTTTGAGACGTGAAAGCATAAGAAAAGTTACATGGGGGCTACTGGGGTGGTTGTGGAAGTGGTTGGGGAGGCGTTGCAAGATTGGACCGAAATGCCCCTTTTAATTTGACAGAAATTGGAGATTATCTTTGAATTGTTTGAAATTCAAACTGCATGAACAAAATTAATCAAATTGAAACCACACATACCTTAAAGATAAAAATAAGGGGTTCTTAGATCTAGGTCCAAAACGATTAGTTGCCATTGGGTTTAGTCCAAGCATTTTTTGTTTTAAATGTAGGTCTTTTGATTTTATTATTCTTTTTATTATGCCGATTTTACCCTTTGAGGTACATAAGGAAAACATTGAAAATCTAAATTTAATGAATTATTTACTTGTAATTAAATTTTAAAATTTAAATTTGGAATTCTTTCATTGATAATATTTACCTAATATATGGGTAAAATACAAATTAATCAATTGAAGCAAAGGCCCACATATTATACTAATCAATTAGGCAAGCATCCACATTAAATTATGTACCTAACATACAGGTAAATAGTGTTCTTATTAGCAACGAAAAAAACTTAGTGATAAATCGTGTTACTTATAAGTCATGAACATAAATTAGAAGACTACCTATAAGTCAGATACAAAAATAGATAAATAAAATTATATGTTACCTATAAAAAAATGTATATAAAATACTATTATTTATTGTCTAAAATATGAAAAAACAAAATAAAAACAAAAAACAAAACAAATATATACCTATGCAATAGGCAATATGACAATATACCTACACCATATGATAATTTATCTACAAGAGTATATACTATACATCTACCATAGGGTGAACAAAAATAAAAATAATGGCATATAAATTCTCATCTTACTCATTTTAGACAATAGGAACAAAAAAAATTTAAATACAAATCAATTAAATAAAAAAATTTGAATCAACATGTCAAAGATTGAATGTAATCTACGTGGCAAACTCGTCAAGGAACTTGTATTAATAGACAATAATTCGAGGACTAGACCTAATTATTGATTGAATTTTTGGACCTCCATCAATTTTTTTATAAAAAATAATAAGCTATAATGACCAAAAATGACTTTTTAAGGTTTAGATAATTCCGAAGTTATTATTTGTACTTTTAGATCCACATTCATAAATGCATTACACAAACGTAAACGGACAGAGAAGTGGGGTTTGTCGAGATAGTCCGAAGTAATGGACGGTGGAGTGAACGGGGGCGGAAGAACCAAAGGCTGAACTGAACGTCTCCAAACCAAAACAAAAAAAACAAAAAATAACATTCCTGTATTGCCCTTTTTGGTCAAACTCCCTTGTTGAATTAGGTCTGCACTGCTATATTACCAACCAACCACTACATCCAAATTCCCATTTCAAAGTATCAGGGGGTCACGACCAAAAAAAAAGAAGTTATCAGGGGTTAATTAGAGATATAAAAAAAGTTAAAACTATTTGCGTATATGTGTATTATCCTAGGCTACAGGCTTACAACTAGGCAAATCATTTCATTTCCAGGTTTGGTGAAATAGTTTGCATCGCCCTTTCCTCCGCTTCTCTCTCTATCTCTCTCTTCCCCCTAATGGCGATCTGCTTTGCTCCTTTATCCGCCTCATTTTCAGGTATGTCTTTCCTCAACCGGCAATCTCAGCTCAGGTTCTCATCTTGCTTTCGTGTTCGGTTCCTCAGAAAGCTTAGGACTTTCTATTTAAACCAAAAAAAAATAATCAATTTCTTCGACCAAATTTATTTGTAATTTTCCAAAGAAAAGAGTGAAAGAAAAAGTAATTGTAATTTCGTATGTTGTTTCCTCCAGTTTAGACTTTCAGAGTCTTTAGACTGTATATATATAATCTCTGCAGGCGGCGGATGTCAGCTGAAGGCGCGTGAGATGTGGTGGTCCAGCAACAGTCGGGCAGAATCAGCAAAGCTCACTACCCAAAGCCCAAGGAAAAATATTCAACTGCGAACCAAACGCAATTTCGCTATTCGTGCTGAGTACAGGTATTCCATTTCAGTTCAGTGATGAGTTGATGTTCAAGACCATTTTTGTTTTTGTATAATCTATCAACGTTGATTGATTCATTCCTCTATATGCAGCAGTGATGATAGTAGGGGTGGAGGTGCTGATTTTCTTGCTGGATTTGTCTTAGGTGGTGCTGTCTTTGGGACTTTAGCTTATGTTTTTGCTCCACAGGTGGTTCCATATTAAATATTATTAATCTTCTTGCCTTCAGTATTCCAATGCACTATATTCTACTTGTGTTCATCATATCCATCTCATATGGTTTAATCTTCCTTCTTCACACATGCCAGCTTTATGCTTACGAAAAGAGGTTGTGTTTAGTTGCGGTTACGTTTTAATCAGTTCTCAATTGTACATCAAGGGCGTTGTTATACTTTGTCAAGACAACAAAGAGGAATGGTTCCATTTTTGTTTTCATTGCATTACCGTGCTTCCTTGCGATTAATTTTTGCTTCAATTTAATCAGTTTTCTTTGTGAATATATTTTGCTAATATTTTAGCAAAATGAAAGAAAAAGGATATTATTTTGTAGAAGAAATCCATTATTTGACTGTTGTAGCATGTTAGTATGTTGCAATCAACTTCCATTTTTCTACCCTTGCCGTCTATTTTTTGACTGTTGTAGCATGTAATGTAGAAATTTGTTGCTCCTACTTTGTACTCATGACATGGCCAGTCTTATTTTTCACAAAGACTGGCAGCTTGTATTCCTTGTTGGTAAATTCCTATCATCTGTCTGCCTTGCTCTGTATATGGTCTTGATTCCTGTTGGCTACATGTCTTCTCACAGTGATCCTTAAAGGCATAGGATGATTATTCTGCATCATATGTTATTTCATTTGGGTTTTGATCCTGGTTTGCACTTTTGTCATATGCAGATTAGAAGATCTCTACTTAATGAAGATGAATACGGATTCCGGAAGGCCAGAAGACCAATATATTATGATGAAGGTTTGGAGGTAATACATCTTCATGACTGGACATCCAACCTTTCCCACTTGTTGGAGATGCGATGTGTTCTTTTTATTTTTCTCAAAGACAATTGATCTGACTTTTCCTTTTCCTTTTCCTTTTCCTTTTCCCTGGGAAGCAGAAGACCAGGCAGACCTTGAATGCAAAAATAAGCCAGCTCAATTCGGCCATTGACAATGTCTCTTCGCGTTTGAGAGGTGGGAACAATGTGCCGACGGTGCCAATTAAAAGTGATCCTGAAGTAGAAGCAACCATGTGAGATTCATTTCAGTTTCTTAGGTACCAATGGTGCTTATTAATGGACTTTATAACTTTGGAGATCAGATGTATGCTTAAAATTGGATGTGTAACTATGTGGTCTTGCCATATTTTTCTTTTGGAGGATGGTGATTTCAATACTTTGGTTATAGCGCTCAGGCTTTGCTAAAGCTACCATACGGTTCATTATTTTGATTACAAGCTAGTGGATTAATAAATGGATTTCTAGCCTTTTGAGATTTGTTGGTAATGGGATAAAGTCCTGGTTCAGACTCTTGGACAGAGCTGAATAACAAATTGGTGTCTTTTGTTCCACCTGGTTGCTCTTTTGAAGTACAGAAGCGCAGTTAATAGGCTAGTCAGCTTCCATTAAAATAGTCCCATGCATATATATCATCTGGTTTGGCTTGCATTTCACTACAAGGTTCTGGACATGATTAGAAAACAGGCCTTTAGGAAAGGCAGCTTGCCTTAATTAGTGGTGTTGTAGAGTTGTGTCTCTAGACTTCAGTGTTGTTCAACATCAGATCAGACTGGTTTCCTTCCATTTAGCCAGCCATGGGGTCAATTTCGATTTCACCTGCTGTGTGGTTTTCTTTATATATTATTGAATGGCAAAGTATGATTATGTCTGTTATTTGGCTAGATTGGAGGAGAGCAGCAGTTAGGGCTGTGACTGGATTCGATCTTATGTCTGCTTGGTTGAGTTGGGGCTTTCTTTTGGGAGTTTTCTGCCTGCTTCTTGTGCTTATCTCTGCATAGTTCCCTGTTGGAAGCCTTTGTCCACCTTGTTCTGTAATGTCATCTTGGTATGGTACCAATAAAAGTTTGTTTCTTTTAAGGAACAAAATGAAAACTTGTAATAATATTTCTTGTAGGAAAAATCTTGTCTTTCATTCTCCAAATCCCTTTGTTTTCCCGGATGAAATGAATCTTTAACAATGAGTTTAAAATCAATAATTTGTCAATATTGTTTCTGAAAAAAATCAATAATTTGGCACCCCTCTTTTTTCTAATGGGGTGTGTTAATTTACCATCCGTTTGGATGGAGGAAAATAATTCAGAATTTAGTTAAAAGTCAGGAATTGAAGAGGAAAAGTTGATATTTTCGTTGTTAGGTAACTTAAGAAGAGAAATGATTAAATGACACGTAGAAAAAATCATGGAAATTGAGGGTTTTGAAACTAGCAAAAATTAAACAGAACCCATACATGATACATGAGATGAGAGAGTTAAAACCAATCAAAATGTTTGGTTTATTCCTTTATATATATTATATCATATGAATCTCATCATTTATTTCTTACGAAGATAGAAACAAACAATCAAAATCAAATCTTGATAAGAACCTTGATACAGTCTGGATGCTTTAAAAGCTCAAGTGCTTGGTTAATGTCTACCAGAGGAACTTGATGAGTCAAAAGTTGGTCAAGTTGCATATCCTGTGGGGCAAAAACAAAAACAAAAACAAAATTGGAGTATTAATTTACGAAGTTTTAGCGTTGAGTTAAAAGCTTAGGTTGGCTTGGCTAGGATTGTAGGAGGAGTTGGTTCACCTTATTCATGCATTTCTGGATTATAAGGGGAAAGTCGGTTTTGGTTTTGAGCCCTCCAAACATGGAACCTTTCAAGGTTCTGCCACACAATAGGGAAAGGGAATTAATTTGAACGCTTGTTATATTTGAGGTTCCAATGACTATTGCTGTTCCTTTTCCCTGACACAACAACCGCACAATATTAATCAACACAAAATAAGATTAATTGCTACAGGATTATATATATATATATATACACACACACAAGGGATCCCTCAAATAATATATAAGCTTTCGTTGAGTTGAGAGATCCCTCAAATAAGGACACCATTATATAGTCCACTCCGTATTATATTTCCCTAATTCATACTGTCTATTATGGCAGAAAAAAAAATGTATATTATATGAATACCAATTTTGTGGCCTCAAGGGCTTCATTGATGAAGGGTGCAAAGCCGGTGCACTCAAAGCAATAATCAACACCCATTCCAGCTGTCAAGTCCTTGATCAGCTGAGAAACTGATTTATGATGATGATGATGATGATCAGGGTTTATAAAATCAGTCATTCCAAAAGCTTTTCCTTTTTCTCTTTTCTTGTCATTTTTGTCGATGCCAATGATCCTAGCGGCACCTTGCACTCTAGCGCCCTCAACTGCCTGCACTTGTTAGATTATAATTAATAATACAAAAATGGAATTAATTACTTAATTATAGTATATTAATTAGGTAGGTAGCTAGTAGTACCAGTTGTCCTAGTAGAAAGAACATGTATGCAAGATATATACATACCCCTAATCCTACAGCACCAAGACCAATAACAGCGACAGTTGATCCTTTTTCAAGCTTAGCTTCCTTCCAAGGAGCCCCAAATCCAGTAGAAAATCCACAGGAGAGGAAGCTTGCGTGGGGGAGAGGAAAACTACCACTAGTGATCATCGTGGGAGGAAGCTTGACAAGGTAATTAACATTCACAACCATGTACTCTGACCATGTTGAGCAAGAAAATACATGGTACAGCTTCTGTCCCTTGGCAGACATTCTTGAAGTGCCGTCCGGCATGAGGCCGGTGAACGATAAGGGATATTTGAGGCACATGTTTGTCTTTCCCGACACACAATTCTCGCATTCTTGGCACTCTGAAACAAACGTTGGAATTACCATGTCTCCTTCTTTTATATCTCCTCCTTCCTTCCCGATGCTCTCTACCACACTAGGCATGCCGCATGCGCAATTTAAAATTCCATTACTCTTCCATCCAGATCCAGATAATTAAATAGATACATAATACTTTACACAGTGAGAGTACGTACCCGACGCCTTCATGCCCAAGAACTCGAGGGAAGAGAGGCTGTGATAAAAGAAAGATGAAAATAATAATCAATCCACAAAAATTATTATTTCAGATCACAAATAAGTAATAATATTACTATTACTATATACTAACAATTGGGTGGCCCTTGGAAATCAAGATGTCAGTGTGACAGAGACTGGCGTAGAGCATCTTCACCCGAACTTCAGACGCTTTTGGAGGCTCTACTTGTATCTCTTCCACCATCCCTGCTTCTCCTATTCCCCAGCATACCACCGCTGCATGCATGCATGCATAATATTCATTCATGCTCAATCCCACATATTATATTAATTACATACATTAACCATACCAGCTAGCTAGCAAGCACCAAGCACGCATACCTTTGCATGTTATGACCTGTGAGTGTGAGCGGCAGCTGCTCTCTGTCTCTGACATTAATTATATCAATTTCTGGAAATAAGATAACTACCCACCAGCCTCAGCCTGCCTATCAGCTACTATATATATTGGGATTGGGAAAGAAAAGAAAGATACAATCAAGTTGTTTTATTTCCTGTCTTCAATTGAAAGGTGGGAATGAAACTGCATAAATTTTTTTATTTTATAAAAAATAATAGTAAAGAAAAAAAGGATGCCTGCCCTCCCTTCATGCCTCCACGGTCGGTCTTACTTTACAATTTATAGTCGCATATGGAGGCTCATCTCATGTCGTAGTTGTTGTGTCGGTGCCAGGCCATCCCTCCCTTAATTTAGTGGAAGATGTATAATTATTGCACAAGTTGCACGTACGACATAAACTCCATCAAATCAAGTCTAGATCCATTCAATCCAACAAACAAACTAACCAAGGCTCGTCTAGTTATCGATTGTGTAGCACTTGTACTGTATGTATGTATTGTCTAGGAGAATACTTAATACTCCAATTTAATTTTGTTCAAATCTTTTTTCCTAACTTGTGGCAAATTGATATTTATTGGGATACTTCTTGTCACCTTCTAGGAAAAGAAATATTTCTTCTTGCAAATCATAGTTTAACACTTGTGCATCAAAACCACAAAAAGAAAAACTTATGCACACATGTGCCGTGCATGAGTTATTTTTTCTCTTTTTTTTTACTTTTGCTGTGCTGCGTGTGAGTTCCCACATTGACTACGTGCTGTGCAAAGAGGAGAACTAAATGAGGTTAGGTTATTTAAATTGGGTGAGAAAGAATTTTATTTTTTTGGCTAGAAAAAAGAAGCCACCTGGGCTATAACCCAGGTTTGCCAAACTAAAGGTCGGTCCCCGGATGAGCGAGGATTTTATTTTTTTGGCTGGAAAAAAGAAGCCACCTGGGCTATATAGCTTAGGTTTGCCAAACTAAAGGTCCGTCTCTGAGTGAGTGCCACAATTTTAGATGAGTTAAAAGATGTGAAGCCCAGGTTTGTCAAACTAAAAGTCCGTATTTGAGTGAGTGCCACAATTTTAGATGAGTTAAAAGATGTGACTCATTTGGTACTTCTATATCACGTAATTAATATATGACGAATGAAAAAAATAGTTAAATTTAGGGAATTGAATAGACTTCTGAATCTCTGACGGCATGTATAACATTTAACTAATATGCAATGTTGGACCAACAACAGACAGATTTATCAAATAAATATCAAAATCAACGATTTCTGTCCTTCGACGTCGTTTACTTTACAAGATCGAGTTCGAAATTAAAGGATTTGTCCCAAAGAGAACCCTAGTCAAAGTCAAACACGTGCTTTTGCTGACCAACCATGTCATCCCGGATTCCTTCAATATCAAAAGCTAGCAGACATACAAAAATGGCTCACCAAGTTTGATTGATATGCATATATATATATATATATATATATATATATTCCAAAAGGAAAAACTACAAAACTAGGATGGTAGGAATTTTTAAGTTTGAAATTGTTGTCACTTTTTAAACAAGTTACTTCTGATGTGCTTTGAAAATGATCAACTGTCAAGTAAAACAGTTCCATATTTGGTAAATAATATCTTTAAAATGATGTTAGTATAAAAAGTAGTGTCAAAACCTTGTGAAAGTAGCTTTGAAAAGTAACCTAGATGCTGCTTTTAAAAGTTGATGTCAGAAAGCCATTGCTTTTAAAATAATCAAAATATTTTATTTTTATCAAACACTATAATAGCATGTTTACTAATCCGTAATTGGATTAAGAGGAATTGAATTGAGGAATAGTTGGATTGAGGAGAATTAGATTCCGGATTCCTATTGAAGTTGTTTACTAAACCATATGAATTGAGGAGAGTTAGATTCTAAATTCTTATTGAAATTGTTTACTAAACTATATGGAATTGGGGTAGGTTTGGTGCTAATTACTAAAATGTCATCTTTGTTGGGTTAAAGTATATGACAAATTTGAAATTTTTAGAAATATGTAAGGATATAATGAGTAAAAAAGATGAATTTCTAATGGGTTAGTTATCCAGGAATTAAAATACCACCTCCCACCAAAGAATTGAATTCCTCCAAAATCAAGAATTCAATTCCTAATTTTATGTAGATCCTACTTACTTTTTAATTCATTGATGTGAAGTAAAACATGAATCCTCCATAGGTGGAATTCAATTTATGATGAAAATTTAAATTTCTACTTAGTAAACACACCATAAGAGAAAAGCAATTCCAAATGGACCTAAGAGACCAATTAATCAGCGAGAGTAAAGTATTCATGTTCTAAAAATGGAAGGCATGAAAAGTCCAGCCCAAACAAAAATGAAAAGCAGCCCACACCCACATAAATTAACGAAGCAGGTCCTTCCTTGGATTGGACTTTTTGGATTTATCAACCTTAACGGGGCTGGGTTCTTTTTCACAGATGGGCTACCTATGTTTGAACTTTAAAGCAATCCTTTCGACCCAAATAAAAAAGGAAGTAAAAAAAGAAGAAGCAAGACTTTCAATTCAATTCAACGTGGCCTCTCAAAATTCCTCAGCTTATCTATCTCTCTTCCTCAACGATTTTTCTAGGGTACTCTCAGTCTCAGCTCAGCTCATATAGTTGATTCATACTAGATAGATGGATAGTAGAATCAATCACACAGACAGACGGATTGTGACACTCAATCTTTGAGGTCCGAGTTTTTCTTTATTCCTCCATCCGTCATAATCCCACCACACAACAAAACAAACTTTTCCGGCTTTCCTTTTCTCTTCTTCGTTTCTTTTGTTTTTTTTTTCTTTCCTATTAAGTAGTCTTAGTGGAAAATATATTTTCTAAAATTTAAAGAAAAGACCTCTGACAACTTGGGTTTGCGTTTGCCTTGTGGCTTCTTCTTCTATCAAATGAAGAAGTATGCGGACAAACATCCGTGCACCAACCTCAGTACCATAGCAGATGGCGGGCAGTGATAATATCAGCACCCACAGCCACAAGGTATTTCTAGTCCCATCCCATCACGCACGACTCTTCGTTTTTCGTTTTTCATTTTTCATTTATCGTTTTTCGTTGGGTTGCTTCAGATTTTGGTGTAAATATGGAATGAGATAGAGTTAGGATTGAGTAGCAGCCGCAAGCAGCACAGATGAATTGTGATGTTGAGGAGGATAGTAGGATTACATGCTGCAGAAGCGCGTTAATTAATTTCAATTTCAAGGACTAGGACTAGGATGGATGAGATGGTGGTGTTCTTAGTGTGCATGTGTCTGGTGCCTGACCTGAGCCCCTTTGATTAGAGATTCCCTTCTCTGTTGTCTTTCCCTTTTCTTGTCCTTGTAACGATATACGCAACGAACTAACAATGTTGGACCGGAAGAATCACTCCTTTACAGTGTTTTTACTTCGCTTAGTGACCATCCTTTGTACTATCTAAAACACAATAAGAAAGAATCTGGTGAAGGAGCAGGAACTAATAATTGACAAGAGTGAGGCGTGCTTGATGGGGCATTGACTTAATTGTTTGTTACATGCTTTGTGAACCCTACTGGTCCGGTTCTCCCACTTTTCTGCTACAAATGGTGTAGGAAATTAGGACCAGCGTATGCAAAATTGTTTTATATTTTTTCCTTCCCTTCTGGCCTAACAGGGGCTTTTCAATGGCTTCAGTCGTGTCATTCCAATAATGGATAACCTGACCAATCAAAATCTGATCATGTTCTGCATTGGGTCCATGGAGGCATAATCTCAGCCTGAGCCGTTTGGCCGCGTACTAGGTTAATACTATGGAAATAAAACAAAATCTGGCATTAGTACTTTACTGTACCAAGTTATATTATCATTGCCCTTCATGGTTTCTGCTCTTGCTTAGTTTGTTGTAGTAAGGTTTTTGTTCATATTGAATGAGTTTTTGGCACAAATCTGTATCCCTTATTTCTCAGACCTTGAGATTGTACATTTTACTTTTTCCAAGGATTTCTACAAAGTTTTGGAGGTTGATTATGATGCAAATGACGAGAAGATCAGATTCAATTACCGAAGGCTTGCTCTGGTTTGTCATAACACTTTTTTTTTTTTTTGCGTAATACCTGGATGGGGCTTTAACATTACTTGATTGTGAATGTTTCTTGATCTGATGCAATTGAACTCTGGGAAATTTACATGATTCTTCTGGCTAAATATAGAAGTGGCATCCTGACAAGTACAAGGGTGACAGTGACGTTACGACAAAGTTTCAAGAGATTAATGAAGCTTATGAAGGTAATTTTCCTTGTAGAAAGTGTGAAGTTCTGTTTCCATGTTTCTTCGTCATTCCCTTTCTGCTCAGTTGGTGACTTTGACTAGTACAGAATTTGCAACCTTGAAACTTGTAGTTGGACTCTCATCTTAAAATTTTAAAAACCTGGGATGCATAAACAATCATTTGGCTTCTTTATGAAACAAATTATATATTGCCAAAAAGCTGTGTATTAGAATAGGTGGTATTTTCATTTTGTGGCTAATCTAGAATGAAAGCGACTCTATGGATTTTCACTCATTGTTTTTCCCTTTATTCATTCTTGTGCAGTGTTAAGTGATCCTGCTAAGCGACTTGACTATGATTTAACTGGAACTTATGAGATTGATAAGTACACTTTACGGGTATGAACCTTTGTCCCTTTGCATGTCATCAAATCTACCATTGTCAATCTCAGTTTTGATAGGTTTCTTTGGGGACCAGGATAGTTGGTTATATTACTGAATATAGATAATGTTATATGGCATGGCAATTCAGGAATATCTTGCCAGATTTAAAGGAATGATACTTACGTGCAATGGGCTGGGTATTGGCCATACATCAACATGGTAATGTAAATGCAGTTTTCTGTAGTAAAATTTTGACAGAGTTACATTATTACATATGAAATGATATGATGAAGGAAAAAAAACTGACAAGCTATGTATAATTGCTTTGCTTCCATAACGATGCAGCACAAAACAAGTGATGGAAACTGATGGCTTAAGCGAAAAATAAGGTTTAAGGTATGGTGCAGTGCAGCTACTTGAACAGGTCGGCTTCTGAGAATCTGAGAGTCTTATGTTGACAAGTAGAATTTATACCTACTACAGTGTAATGGGGCTTTGTTAATGGATCACTATAATGAATGAAGTTGCATGGCATGAGTTTAGTGTAGGCTCGGGCCAGTTTGATTTGAACAGTAATATCGTACGTCTGTGGATCTTTCTAGAAGTAAAATATGACGCTTTATAAACGTAAAAATATGATGCACAAGTGTATACTTGTTATATAATACGAACGGCATTCATATTGTATTAATGCTGCACAACACAACCATCTTGGTTATGGTTCGTGTGTGGATGGTCAAATGTTTTGATATATGGTTTTGTCATGTTGCCTTGTTGTTGTTAAAATGTTATGTTCTTGCTACCTACCGTCGTCGTTTCGTTTGGATTGGAAGCATTTCATTCAGATTCATGGCCTGCTTGCCTCCTAATTAATAATTTAGTTTAAAACAAAAGAAAAAAAGGGAAAATCAAAATCAATTTGTTTATTTATTTTAGACTCCGAGTCTGTCAAAAGTAATGAGTGAGCAGCCCATGAAATGATCAAACAATCATGAATTCATCAATCAAGAGGAGGAGGAGGATGAGGATGAAGAAGACAGAAATAGATGGATGTGGTCGAGAAAGGTGAGATGCTGCGGCCTATCTTGGCGCTTGACGTATCCCCGCGCCTCTTTCTCCGAATACGTGCTCAAACCCATCCTCCCATTCTTGATCCACAGCTCCATCGCGTAGCTGCTGTGCGCAAAATAAGCATTCGCCGCCGCCGCCGCCTCCTCCTCAGCCTCTAGCTTTATGGGGAGCCTCTCGTAGTGTCCGCGACTCGTGCCCTCCAACTCATCCATGCGAGCCAATCCGTGACTCGACACGGCGTACAACTCGCCCATAACCCGCTGACCCAAGCCTGGCAGGTTCAGGAGAAAGGGCACCCGGTAGGGCCCACACACGAGCGGGTACTTTTCTTCGCTTCTGTAGTTTCCCAAGAAAACCGCGTCTCCGCTTCTCATCAGCTCCTGCATTAAGCTGTGGTTCCAAAATCCCCGCTTCAGGGTGCCGTACGTGAACACCCGCCTTCTTCTACCTTTCTCGTCATCAACCATCTTCTTCCTCTCCTTAAATTTTCTTGTTTTCTTTTTCTCACTTGTTTGTTTTCAAAGTTTGGATTTGGAGAGGGACGTGGTGGATGGAATTGGAATTGGAATTGGAATTGGAAATGCCAATGACCCAATGGTAAGAAAAGGACTCTGACTTGGTATTTTTAACCGGATATTTTTCTTTTCTGCTTTGCTATTATCATATTTGCTTTTTATTTATTCATTTTTTATAATGGTATTATCATATTTCTTTTTTGACTGAACAATTTAAGATCAAATTTCAACTTAGTTTTGTATGAATGCCAAATTACGCTTTTTATCCCTGTAGTATGAGCAATTTTCCACCTTGGTCTCATAGTTTCCAATTTCTACAATTCTAGTTTGTAATTTGTTTAATTTGTAATTTTGGTTTCAATCACAAATTCATCGCACTTATGTACATACGACAGCATGAGATTGTTGCCGTCAACTTTAACGGAGTTTGCGATTGATACTAAAATTAAACAAACTACAATATTAAAGTTGCCAAAATTGAAACTGTGACACTAAAGAATTTTTCTTTTTGCCCAAACTACGTAAACTAAACTATTTATAGCCAAACCAAAAGTTGCTTCCCGGACATTCTCATTTCTACTGAAGAAAATAGAATGCCGTATTTTAAAATATGTTTTTTTTTTCTTCTGTTACGACAGTTTCTACTGAAGAAAATAGAATTTCACGAGACCAAGTCAGTCACCATCAGATTTGGACCATTGCACAATAATTATCTTATATAATGTACAAACATATGAACAACAGGTACATCTAACGAAAGAATTTTGGGAAATTAACAAAGGGTCTAATTAGAAGCTCGATATGTGATCGGACCCAATGTCTGACCTAATAGTGGAACTATCAAGATTGAATGCGAATGATTCTGCCAACTCTACTGCATCTTGAATCCTAAGCCGAGTGCCCTGTTGCCCCACAACTGTGGCTGCAACCCTAGCTGCTAATGTACCTATTCCTTTCAAATCTGACACTCCCCGTAAAATACCATACAAAATTCCAGATGCGTATGCATCTCCGGCACCACAAGTGTCCACTGGTACACATGGAGAAGGAGGGATATATACAGCTTCCCCTTTTACACCAATGTATGAGCCTCTTGGTCCATCAGTAACCGATGCCAGGGGAACAAAATGGCTCAGATACCTTGTAGCTGAAATGGGGCTCTCCTTTGAGGAAAAGTGACAGAAAGCTCTTGCTTCGTCACTGTTTGCAAAAACAATGTCTGCATAGTTTCCAACAATTTCCCTGGACAAATTTTAATAAAATTAATATAAATTTCAGGAGATAGAACACTCCAAGTCTTAACCACCATCCGTGCATGCTGGATGTCACAAATGACGTAAATGGAATTTATACGTCAGTCTCAAATAAGGAAAGAAATTCTTTCAAAGAGCTTACACACAGACCAGATGACAAATAATAGTTTATCATCAGGTTTGTAATGCCTTCATCATTTCAATTTTTTTCCCCCAATATATAATGAAACAGAAATCATAACATTGCATTCAATTTGTGGAAAAAAAACATGTAAGCCACTATATAGATTCCATTATTTAACTAAAATAATCCTTATTGGAAACAAGTTAGAATTAGTGAAATTGTTCCTTCTCGCTTTCTTATAATTATAAAGGGGAAAAGAAAAATATGCTAGGCAATGTCATATGTATAAAGTATAATGCAGTAAACAGAGTAACAATACCAGAAATCATCATAGTGTCTCTCAATGCAGGAGACGTCTGACGCTGTTACTGCAACCACAGCGCCGCTCCTGCGTGCTTCTTCACATGCTTTTGTAATTGTTTTGATTGTATCCGGAAGCTCAAATAGATACCCTTCAACTACGAGTATTTTTGTATTGCAAACTGTGCTAGCCAAGCATGGATCATAATTAACAGTCGAAGATGTACCCTGGAACCATTAAGACAGATATATAAGGGGTCTCATTTGATTTATCTCAAAGACCATATACATGACTAGACCAAATGAAGAAATCACAAATACTGACCAAACAAATAACAGCTAGAAAACAGAATCCTGATTCACAGCACAAAATCTTACAGCTTTCAGACATCCAAAACAGATCTGACCTGATATGCAAGCATTGTACGCTGGGCATCTGAAGTTGTGAGGACTATTACTGTCCCTGTTGTCCCATCCTTGATAGGTGCAGAAAGAAAATGCAAATTTGCCCGATGTAACTTTGACCTATACATACATTATGAAATAATCCACATTTTGTCAGATCAGTCAAAAGAAAAAAGAAATTTTAAAAAAAAAGAGAAAGAAAACCTGCAGAACAAGAACCAAAATTTCCAAATTGTTGACAAAGTAGAATCCCTATGATCAATTTAAATACCTCTGACAGTGCCAGAGATGGGAGGCCAATAAAATATGAGGGCACACTCTAAGAGCACACTGATAACACAACCTTCAGTTATGTGATGATTGCCATATTATAGGCAGATTCTAATAATAAAAAAATTAATCCCTATAATTCATTGAAAATTGAAAGGCAAAAGGTACATGTTTCTAAACAGGTGTCATCTCTGTTGAATTCATCCAGACAAAAGAATAGGAGAAAGGAGGAGGAAGAGAGAGGAGAGAGAAGAGGGGGGTGGGGGCGTTCAGGGTTGGAAGAGCCTGACCTGTAGAAGCCACCCAATGGATCACTCCCGACACTCCCTGCCATCGCCACATTCAAGGGAGAGCCTCCAATGGACCTACTACCAAGCCTTGCCAAGGCCACTAGACTGTTGGAAAGAGACCCACCAGCAGCCGCCTTATAGCTACAACCATCCATAGCTCTCAAAACTCTACCTCTTTCTTCATGATTCACAAGCTTTCTTGTTCCCTTTTCTAATCCCAGTTTTTCCAAAAACTCATCATCAACAATGCCAGAAAAGTCCACCTAGAAAGATATCAGAAGAAATGCAAGAATTAGTTTAAATCTTTGCATACCAGCTTCAAATCGTGGAAGTAAATGTTAGAGCTACTCTACAATTTCGTGCCAGTCAATGGTAATTCTTTTCCCTTCCTTTGTACAAACAAACATGCTAGTAGAACCTCTACATAGCTCAACTTAGTGATACAACTTATTCAAGGAAAATGATTGTATGATCTGAAGAATCATTTTAATTCCAGTAGGAACTTGAACAGCATGAGTTATAACTCGCTTGGCTATCAAATAAAGACAAGACTTAAAATTCAGCTGACCTATTTGGCCTAGTCGGGTAAGCTTGTTTGCTTTAAAACAGGATTGAAATTATCATAATGTTCCTTATTCTTTTCTTAAAAGAAATTTGTCATATATCAATTATCAAACAAAGAGGGGCTATACAAGAAAAATAAAAAGAAATTCGTAGTGCGGCATAAGAGGAACAGAAACAAAGATGAACTGGTAATATTGAAGCAAGCAAGCAGTCAAGCAGAAAACTGGAAATACAATGAAAATTACCATGGCTTGTCCAAGACCCAAAACGTCCCATCTCTCAGGCAAAAGAGAAGACCCAAAATCTCTCCCTGCTTCTTCTTCTTCAACTATTAAGTCGTCGTCGTCGTCTTCTTCTTCTTCTTCTTCTTCTTCCTCATCAGCAGCACTCTTATCTTGTTCATCATCAGCGCCGCTCCCAGTCTCAAATTGAGCACCTGTATCACCTCTAAAGCTACAGCAGGAAGACGCCCTGAGAAACCCATGTGGCCCTCTCGTCATGGAAGCACTGCTTAGCCTCTTTGCGGCGGGTGGGTGATGGAGAAAAGCAAAGGCAGAGGCAGAACTGGTGGAGGTAATGCTATTACTGTGACCATGTGGATGTGGTAGAGGAGAAGGAGAGGTAGTTGGTGGGTATAAAAAGAAAGAAATGCGAGGGAAAGTAGGAGAATAGAGCGGTGGAGAGGAGACATGGGGCGGACTGGTGGGGGCGATTTTGTGGGGAGGAGAAGAGATAGGACCAACGACAAACGAGCAGGAGAGAGACATGCTCGTGAGAGCCTCTTTTCTTCTCTTCTCTCAATCTCTCTGCCTCTCTATCTTCAGCTTCTTTTTCATTCATTCAATGAAATCAATCTTCAACTTTCTTCACTCTTTATTTTCCATACATGTTCTAATTAATTAAAAGAGAATAATAACTCAATTTAATTTAATTGGGCTTGGTTCTATAGGATTCAAGTTAGATGAGTCAATAGGATGCTAAGTAGCAGCTTTGTTATTTGGGCTTTGGCCCAAGAACCCATTGATAATCCCTTATGGTAAAGATACCGTACCCACCACGAGTCGCTGTCTGATAGGGC
The DNA here is from genome assembly GCF_029339155.1 of Prunus mume. NCBI lineage: Eukaryota > Viridiplantae > Streptophyta > Magnoliopsida > Rosales > Rosaceae > Prunus > Prunus mume. The sequence goes on along the minus strand of NC_142702.1, from coordinate 30,406,853 downwards.
CACGTAAACAAAACGGTTCATCTCTCTCTCTCTCTCTCCTCTCCCTTCTCTAACTCATCTCTTTCCTGCGTGCGTCCTGAGTCCTGACGAAGCCACACAGATACAGACACAGACAGACACAGACACAGAGGTGAGCCTGATCTGTTTTCTCATTTGTAGCTTCTACTTTTACTCTCTCTTTTTCTTCCATTCAATGAAAGTGAAGTGAATCTGAGTTGTGGGTTGTGGAGCCTGATCTGGTTTCTCCATCTGTAGGTACTCGAATTGGTGAAATTGGGAGATATTTTGGACTTGTTTTTGTGTTATCAGAGCAGCAATGGACCATGCTGAGCTCACCACTGAACAGGTTGGTTTCATCTGAATTTGAATTTGAATTGGGGATGATGCTGTTTGATTGTTTGGAATTTGCCTCTTCTCCCTTTCCATGGGAATTACATTTCATAAATCTGAATATTCATTCTTGTCCCACTTTCCTTCCTTTATCAAGGTTTTGAAAAGGGACATCCCTTGGGAGACATACATGACCACTAAGCTCATCACTGGAACGTGCCTTCAGCTGTTAAGGCGTTACGATAAAAGATCCGAGAGTCACAGATCACAGTTGCTCGATGATGTAATTCCTCCTGCTCTTTATCATATTTACAACTTTATGCCCTCCTCCTCTTTCTATCTTATGCTTCAACTCAAACACATTTTGATTTGTACATTCATCCCAAACCATAATGCTGTGTGCTGCCTTCTTATAATGCTTCACCTTAATCTTAGTGGAGATATCTTCTGAATTGTCTGATAAGATTGACTTGTTTTTCTTTTTCTTCGGCTGTGTATCTCACAATGATGTTGACAAGGTGTTCAAATGTGGCAGGACGGCCCTGCTTATGTTCAAGTGTTTGTTGGCATTTTACGTGATATTTTCAAGGAAGAAACAGTAGAATATGTCCTTGCTTTAATTGATGAAATGCTTGCAGGTAATTGGAAGATTTTCTGGCTTTCTGATTGCACGCCCATTGGCAAAACAAAAACTAAACATAACCTTTTTCTTTCCTTTTGTCCCAGCTAACCCAAAAAGAGCAAGATTGTTCCATGATGGTACTATTGTTGATAAAGATATTTATGAGCCTTTCTTGAGGTAAGCACTGATTCTACAATTCAGTGATACAAGTTATATTTTTATCTATTTAAAAACAAACAAACAAACCGTTGAGTTTCTTTTCAGGTTGCTTTGGAAGGGTAATTGGTTCATCCAAGAGAAGAGCTGTAAGATACTTGCTCTAATAGTGAGGTACTCATACATGATGCATTTCAAAAGTGAAATCCAAATAACCAAGGAGTCAACTAAGCACAGTTTCTTGTGTGGTCTCCATCTAAAACTTTTATTAACGGCATTTATATTTGTTATTGTTTTCTATTTTAATACAGTGCCAGGCCAAAACCCCAAGATGGCACTGTTGCAAATGGAGAAGCCTCAAATTCAAAGAGAAAAATTACTACTATTGATGATGTGTTGAAAGGATTGGTGGAATGGCTTTGTGCACAGGTATGCTTTCAGCTTTTGGTTATAAGTTCTACTGAATGCAACTGGGTGCCTTTCTCTTTTTCAATGCCTGGAAATGGAGTCTTTTAGTAGTTGTTGAATAGGTGTTGACACATCTCAAAGGGGTAATGCACTGGAAACCTAATCACTCCTTAATATTAGAGGAGAGGCCATTTGGTGCAAAGGTGATTGGTGTACGGAATGTCTCCATCATACTGCTAACGTTCTAGTTTCAAAGATGCATCTATCTCTGGGCCTTGTCAACTAAACCATTTATCATGAGCTTGTAATTGGGAAAGTTCAATTATACTCCATGGCCATTGGCCACCTTGATGAGATGCACACACTTGTTCTTTTCTAGCTCCTTGGAAATGAAAGCATTATTTTTGACATTTCAAAATTCAAAATGCAGAATGTGTAATCATGGAACTCCTGTTCTGAGATCATGCTTTGCGAAAATTAGGAAATTACGTCTGCAGAAAATATCTTATTGTGTGTGCTATTATGGAAAAGAAATAACATTTATCCCTTGGCTTTGATGTGTGACCTTGTTTAGAAATATTTTCCTGTAATACAGTTGTGTGGTGCATATTGTGTCCTTCTCTTATTAGTCCTCAAGTTCAATCAGTTATTTTGATGATATCACAGTTATCACTTGGTGGTTTTTAGTTTGGATGATATTGGTTGTCAGAGTATTTTTCTGATGGTAGATGTATTTTCCAGCTGAAGAAGCCTTCCCATCCTAGTCGCGGCATCCCAACTGCTGTCAATTGCCTTGCAACCTTATTAAAGGAACCTGTGGTTAGATCTTCCTTTGTTCAATTAGATGGGGTGAAGTTGCTTGTTCCCTTAATTTCTCCAGCTTCCACCCAACAATCTATTCAGGTAACTTTTTTTTTGTACTTTGGACATCTAACAAGAAAGAAAAAAACACATTTTTACACCCAAGCTACACAGCCCATTCCTGTCAGTTGACAGGCTAAATAATCATCTGGTGCTTCTAATCACCTGCAAGCTTCGAGTTATGGAACTAATTACTAACTTCCATATTCGTTTCTTGACTTTTTTATTTTTATATTGACAATGGATTATGTTTGAAACAGCTTCTTTATGAAACATGTCTATGTATCTGGCTCCTATCCTATTATGAACCTGCGATTGAGTACTTGGCCACTTCTAGAACTCTTCCACGACTCATAGAAGTTGTCAAGAGTTCCACAAAGGAAAAGGTGAGGATCTTGTCCTTTTGGATGCTCAATATTTTCATAGCAAGAGTAATTTGTGTATATCTTGATTCCTCCTGTAATAAGTTTGCCTCTTTCCACACTTTTTATTCTTCTGATATTGATCATCCATGGGGAACAAATGTGACACCATCCATTGCATTTGTGACTTCGTCCATGTTATGAGTAATGTTTGTCTTTGTATCAGAGGAGCATATGTTAAATGCATCTTTTATTGGTAATGTGGATTTGCTTATTCCTGGTAGGTTGTCAGAGTTGTTGTTTTGACCCTGAGGAACTTGCTCTCCAAAGGGACGTTTGGTGCTCAAATGGTGGACCTTGGACTGCCACAAATGGTTCAGAGTTTGAAAGCACAAGCATGGAGTGATGAGGTGAGAAATTTTAAGACTGCTTTTTTTGATAGTTTGCATTTTATTTGTTCAGACCCAGTTTTATTTTTCCTCTTCTTTTGGGCCGCTCGGTTACACCAAGTTAAATTATGGGGCCTTGTAACTATTGTTAATTTTCTGCATTTGTTATTTTAAACTGTAGATCATTGGTTATGTGTTTTTCTAACTAATTGAAGTTTCTCATAGGATCTCCTGGAGGGATTAAATCAACTGGAAGAGGGTCTGAAGGATAACATCAAGAAACTGAGTTCTTTTGATAAGTATAAGCAAGAAGTCCTCCTTGGCCATCTTGACTGGTCACCCATGCACAAGGATCCAATATTCTGGCGCGAGAATGTTACCAATTTTGAAGAGAATGATTTTCAGGTACTTTTTTGTTGTTTGCCCAAGATTTCAATTAGATTATTTGCTTAGCAGTTGTGTTGCATAGTTTGTCTATTGGTCTATCGTTCTTAGTCAATTCAGTGGGACTGAAAAGATCCTTAAAATTATTTGGGCGTGCCAAAAGATGTGTCTCCCATGTTTTGTTGGCATCAGTGCCAGTGGGGCCCCTTTCATGAGTCCTAGGATTATGCTAATACTTGGTAGTAGATACTTGAGTGTGCATCCGAAGACACTCGTTAACGCTTTAAGGGATTTTGGTTACTGGACTACTCAAGGTCGGCCTAGTGTTATACTTCTTTGTGTTTTCCTGTAGCTCTGTTTTTGCAAGACAGCCTTGGCTTCCACGGAAGAGTGGTAGTAAATTTGGTCTTGTGATATAGCTTCCTTCTTAGAGCTAAAAGCAGCATTGAATTGAATTATTGTGGTAATTTACTGATACTAAAATTGATTGCAGATGTGAACGTGCTTGAATGATCTTTTGAAAAAACTTGTGGCTTCCTTGACACTAATAATGCATGATTTCCTCTTGCAGATTCTAAGAGTCTTGATTACTATTTTGGACACATCCAGTGATCCTAGGGCTTTGGCTGTTGCCTGCTTTGATATCTCACAGTTTGTCCAGCAGCATCCGGCTGGAAGAATCATAGTGACGGACCTCAAGGCCAAGGAACGTGTGATGAAACTGATGAATCATGAGAATGCCGAGGTTACGAAAAATGCACTACTATGTATCCAGAGGCTTTTCCTAGGTGCCAAGTATGCGAGCTTTTTGCAGGCTTAGATCGTTTCAATGGTGGAGCAATGATGCACCGAATGAGTCATAATCTTATTGTCCAAAAGTGTTGTTAATGAATGGGTGTCACTGTCATAGTAGTGATTTACATATTATTATTATTTCAGTAATTCATTTTATACGACTCTTGGTTATGAACAACGTTTGGAAATTTGATTTGTTGCTATGTGTTAGCTGTGGAATAATATTCTTGCTATCGAGGTATGGAATAAAATAAATTATGTAATTCCATTGGTAAAATATATATTTTGTTAGCCTGTCAGTGTCTATCGATCAGAATCAGTAGAGTGATGTTTGTTGTTGCTAAGATTTTCTCACCTTAACTTTTGCATAATGGGTTCATTGGACGATGTACATTGTGCGATAGATCAATCAATCGCTCGACTATGAATCTTTTTTCTTCTCTTCATTTTTTTGAAAATAAGAAAACCATGGCGGCAAGGGGCTTGTAATTCTAGTGATAGAGCATTTAATAATTAGAAGAAAACGAAGCATTTGCTTGCTAAAGGAGAAAAAAACAAAGATATGAAGCCGACGAATGTAGAACAAGTAAAGAAAAAAGATCGTTGGCATATTAGTGTCGTCTCATTTTCTTGGTGAGTAGGTGAGTGACCCAGAAAAAGAAAAAGATCTAATCTAATCTTATACCCTTAATCTATTTATTAACGGGTCTCCAGTTGTCTCTCAATACTGATTGCCTCAGAGAGAGAGAGAGAGAGAGAGAGTGAGAGAGATGGAGAAAAAGAGAGAGAGTGAGGAGGATAATAAGGGAAGGTTATGCAGGAGGTGCAAACGAAGCTACAGTCCTGCCTCCAACACTCCTTCCTCATGCCGCTTCCACCCTTCTTTCTTCGTCTGTCGCCGTCATGACGACCAGAAAAGGTCTCTCTCTCCTCCTCCAATTTATTGAGTTTCTTTTTACTATAATTTTCGTTGAATTTCGATTTTTTTATAAAACTAAGAGATGCCCATTTATTTAATCTGTGCTTCTGATTCCATGTGTTTATTTTCTTGCGTTTACGGTAAAGATGTATCCGAACCCTCATGTCCTTTTCGTCCTAATTTCTTACAATGGTTTAGTTAGTTGATCCCTGGTATGCTCACCAAATTCCAATCTCAGTTGATGTCAGTTGGCTGTATGAAAATTAGGAGTGTTGTTTTTTCTTCTCTTCTTTTCTTTAATAAAATATTTTCCATGGTTGTTGTTTCAGCTTATTGTTTTATACGTATGTTGTGTTACTTACACATTTATGAGTGCCAAGCCAAGGGAAGCTCTGACTCTGAGGGAAGTAAAGTTGCATATCACAGGATAGGTACAGCAATTGCATGTATATGTATTCAAACCAGTGGAACACAAATAACCCGTGACTCTTGTAAGAGAGAGCACTTAAGGGGTTGCCCATTTGCTAATGACTGAGCAATTTGATATGGTCTGCTAAGTTATATGTATAAATTCCTTTAGAAATCTAATCACTTTGCAGCTCTGATAATGAGTAAAAGCTCATACATCACTCTATGAAGACAATATATAAGAAGGTCACTGTCCAGGCTATGTTTCAATGATCTCCTTATTGATAATTGCAATTGCATAATATATTCACGGAAGTTGTTAGAAGACAGAATTATTTGGAATACTGCATCAGGTAGCAATAAATCTAAACTCATGTGTTCTTGGCCTTCAAGATTAAATGGATGAGAGAGAGAGAGAGAGAGAGAGAGAGAGAGAGAGATTGGGGTACATAACTAGGCTTTCATCTTAAAAATTTGGGGTCAGCTGAGGTTGGAGAACGTCTCCAAAAAACATCATCAATTTCACTTTCACATCTTGAAAAATATGGATGAAGTGAAAGTATATATTTATCCAATTGGGCATTGATGTGGATATGAACAACTGTAAGCTGTTGCAGAGGGAATTTATATACAAAGTTTCGAAGTGTCTTGAGCCACTAAAGTGGTTATGGTAGAGAAATTGCTGGGAGAGAGAGGGGAGTCTGGGAGAGAAATTGCTGTGTGACAAGATTGGGTGTGTACTTGTGTTTTTGTGTTGTGTATGTACGAGCATTGTGTTCAGAACGAAGATGATTTGTTAGGTTCTAACTTTGGTTCTCTTTCCTATGATTTGATTCCTTTTTCTGTGGTTGATGCTTATTATTCCTTATTGGTTCAAGGTACTATGAATTGGGACCCAAAGATCCGCCATACGCAGCCAAGTTCTATGACTGTTGTGGGGCTGAGGATCCTGAGGCATCCGGTTGTACTACCAGTTTCCATGTTTCATATGATGATGATTGATGTAATATCTCTCTTTCTTCATTTCAGTCTTGCACTGTAAAAATAAATCTGTACATATCTCCAGTAATCTCCTCCATTATATATATACTAATTTTGATATGTAATTGGGTTTCTTAATGTCTTTGCATGTTTCATGAGAGTCATAGGGGTTGTGTAGTTTAGGCACGTCAATTTTATTGCCGCTGGCTAGTTGTGTTGTGAAATAAAGTTAGATAAAAGCATTTCCAATTGATGTGTCAAACGTGCCACATAGACATTTAACATTAGAAATAACATCTCACATCACTCCAACCAATGTGTCAAAACTGATGTGGAATGAAGGCTAGAGGTTTAGATGTTATTTTTGACATATGAAAAGTAAGATGTCAAATGAATATTTTTTTATTATTTTTTTTCTTTTCTTTTGAATTAAAAATGAATCAACATTAAAATGTAATAAAATAATAATTTAATTTGACATATTGGGTGGAATGTAAAGTTGTATAAGATGTCAAATTGCCACATCAGCTATCAAATTTAAATTTGATGTTTGGTATTTGACATCTCCCTTGGAGATGCTCTAAAGCGTCACTATTCTATGATGAAACTGCCGAAAAAATGTTGAGAACTTTCAGTTGAGAGATTTGGCCCAGATGATATCAGCAGCAGCATGTGGCTGTGTATCTGGTAGAAGAAAAACAAAGTAATGTAAAGAGAAAAGATAGTGCAAAATATATGATAAAATCATCAGGCAGGAAGGAGGGAGGGAGGGAACTTCAGTTGAGGCTCTCCTCGCCTCTCCTCTCCTCTCCTCTCCTCTCTTCATAGAGAAGATGTACTTCATACATGTCGTCTTTGTTTCTTGCAACTACCTACACCTTTTGTTCCTCTTCTTTTCTGCAATTTTGTGCGATTTTCATGATTTGATTTGATCCCACCCAACCACCCATGTGGATGACAGTTGTTGTTTTTGCTTTCTAATTTCTTGTATGATAGATTTTGGATCTTCTTTCCTTTTCCTTTTGCTTTTTCTTTTTCTTTTTCCTAACTCTGATTATTTATTCCAATTTTTGGATATGTGTGTGTTTGTCATCCCTGGAGCATTTGATAAATGATTCTTTGCAATTGTTATTTCGTATATATTTACAAATTATGTATACTATCATTTTCCAGTAACATCTGATTTCTGAGGGAAAGATTAGAAAACGGTTCTAAGTCTTCAACAACCTTTTTGCGAAGTATTTTCAAATAATACAAAACTCCAGTACTAGAGAGAGAGAGAGAGAGAGAGTATGATTATAAATCTCTTTGATCATATCCCTTTCTCAATTCTCATGAAAAAGGCATATGATTTCTTGAAACATGACATGTGGTGGTTAAAGTTAAAGCAGCTAGCCTCGGCCTTGTATTCTATTATTGTAAATAATTGCAGAGCTCAGCTCGGGAAATCTGCGGAGTGTGTGAGAGAGCTGGCCAGTCTCAGCCCAAGGCTTTAGGTTAGGCTGGCAATGGCATGCAGATGCAGTAGACAAGTAGAGCTCGCCATCCACGCCCAGAGATCAATTAACCAACGCATTCAAGATTTAGCATATACAAGACAAGTTGTAAACGTATTAATTTAATAGATAGCAGCCAACCTCCCTTTCTCACGTCTGTCGTTACTTTGTATTGGTTCTCCTTGAATCAATAATCAATATTAAAATTCAATATTCCTTCTTTTTACAGCATTTGTATATTTTCTATGTTTAATTTCTAGTTTTATTTTGGTCAAACTCGATCCACGTTTAATTTATTGTTAAGTCAACATAACAACGAATTGAAAGCTATATATGTATATGTATTAACTGGCATGGCGGCATGCTTGTGTATTGTATCATCTGTCTGTGGATGTATTTGGTTGCCAGGGTTGTACCAATACAATACATATTCAATAAAAAAGTGTTGCAGTTGCAGTGCAGGAGAGAAACAACCGCTTCCTCAACTTGCATTCAAATCAAGGGAAGAACGTGATTTGTATGTACGATTATATTCAATTATTTGTTATCTGATTGAGACTTGAGAGTAACATGAGTCTTTGAATTTGTATGCAGGATATGTGTGAAAATCTCACAGGCACTGATCAACGTTTCGAAAGGTGATATCTCACCTAATTAATACAATCTAATGATAATTCCTTTCCTTTCCTTTCCAATCAAATTTGGCTCACCAACAAGAACTAATCAAGGTTTGTTGCTTGCTTGCTAGTCAGCTTCCCACCATACATGAAACATAATAAAACATAAAATAAAAGCCTAAAAAAGGTGTTTCTTTACCATCCTCCCCCAATTCAGTTTAATCAATATTAATTGTCTGTTACTTCATGTAATCTAAACACTCATATCTTCTCCTTCTATTCTATATGCTATATAATATATATAAGCTGCCTATCTAATCTAATCTAATCCAAAAGCTCATCTAATTACGTTCATTAGGAGGTTTTATAGCAAAACTTGTACAAAGTATATATATATATATGTTAATGATGAAAACCCATTAATAATTTGTTTTCAGTTTTCTTTCTCTCTCAAACATTTCTATGAGTGGTCTCAAGCTCTGCGGAGAGGCTCTCGTAGGCACGGTAACGTATGCGAAGAGGCTCGTGGGACATAGAAAGTCAATGTCTTGGGTAAATTAGATCAAAAAACACAGTAAAATTGGAGACATTTTTAGGACGGGAATTACAAACGAATATGACGACTCATTTTCCCTTTACGGAAAAGCAGGGCCAGCAGCAGCAGCAATGGTAGACTAGACAGGTCTTTGACTCTTTGGCTTAGTCTCGTGCATTTGGCAATGTGTGTGCTTGACAGGTTAAAAGATAAAAGGCAAGAAATACTAGGGGCACTTTTGTCTATTCACGAGCTCTCGTTCCTAAGATACAGACACTCCCTCAGAAAGAAACAAGTAAAAAAGAGAGTACAAAGTACATGTAGTAATACTAGAAGAAGCTGAGTTGTGCAGTGTGTGTGACCATTTGAGAGACAAGAAAACCAACCCAAATACTTTTCTTCGTTCCTTCTTCTGTAAATTCCTTGTTTTGGTTTCTCTCCAACTTCATCTCCTTTTATTTAGTTTATGCTCCTTTTTATTTTTATTTTTATTCTTATTCTTTTAACAAAATAAAAGGAAGGAATTATAGCAACATGTTATCTGTCATCTAAAAACTTTGTTGCATATTACATTTTCACTTACAATGGCAGCATCTTTAGATCTTAGACAGCTGCCCAACCCCATCTCACAACAATAACACACACACATTTCCTACCTAGTGCTCCACTACCACTTCCACTTCCACTTTCTTCAACCACCACCATGTCTTCCAAGTCCAAGTAAGTTATCTTTCTCTCTCATCCCCTACCTTCCTCTCTCTATCTCTTACTCTGGCACTGTGCCGCCGCCGGGAGGAGTGAGAGGAAGATCAGATTTCGTTCTTCGTATTCTCTGTGTCCATAGATTTTACATATGTATGAAAATTTTCAATTTGGGATTTTGTTGCCGGTTTCCTAATTAGTGCGTGCGAGGGATCTGCTTTTATCATCTCCTCTCTACTAGGTTTTTTTTTCCCTGATATTTTCTCCAACTTTTTTTTTTTCGTCGGTTCTGATTCTGAATTTGTATTTTTGCACACGGGTTTTACTTCTTTTCTTGATTCTGATATGAGTTATTCATTCAATTCTTAGATTTTGATCATTATTTTCGTTGGATCTGTTCTTGAACAATTTTGTCACATATTATTCATATATATATATATATATCTCTCTCTTTCTCATTCTATGTGTTTTGTTGTCTTTTCTGGGCTTTTTCTCTTGCTAAATTTCCAATTTTGTGACAGATCCATCCTCCTCTGGACCCCCGTTTGATTTTTTGATCAGGGGTTGTGCTGTGCTTATACATATACATATATATTATATAATGTCTGCATTGTTTTCTTTGATATAATATGGATATGGTGCTGACAGTTTGAAGTTGAACAGATCTTCTGCTATTATATCTGAAACTCCTAAAAAAGCATCCCCAGCAACCCCTCGAGTCAGTAAACTGAGCAGGGGAGTCGCTAAGTCAGATTCCGATTCACCCTCTCCTTTGCAGAATTCTCGCCTTTCACTTGATCGCTCCCCAAAGACCGCCTCTGTCAACTCCAAGCCCACAGTTGACCGCCGCTCACCAAAGATCACTACCCCACCTGAAGTGAGTTTTAGCAACTACACTTGTATTCTACTGCTTTATTTTTATTTTTGACTAATTATTCTTTTCTTTTCCGGTGACACCTGTAGTGCTTCAGTCATTTAGAGCACATGTACTTCCGTACAAATTGTTTCAGTCTGCTTTGGACAGAAAATTGAAAATGAAATTCTACCATAGATATTAATGATGCTTTAGAAATATAATACTAGCTATTGGAGATGGATTTTGAACTTTTTATTTCATTTTCCCTTTTCTGATTCTTTCTTGAAAAGGAACCAAGTGTCTCTCACGTCATAGGCTTATAGTAATGTGAATTGTGATCTACAATTGTTAATTTATAATATTTTCAGAAACAACCAACACGCGTTGCAAAGGGATCAGAAATACAGGCTCAATTAATTCTCCTTCAGGAAGATCTAAAGAAAGCAAAGGAGCAGATACTTTTGATTGAGAAAGACAAGGCAAAAGCAATTGACGAATTGAAAGATGCACAGAAAGTGGCCGATGAGGCACATGAGAAGCTCAGAGAGGCATTGGTGGCTCAAAAGCGAGCCGAGGAGAATTCTGAAATTGAGAAGTTTCGCGCCGTTGAGCTGGAGCAGGCAGGAATTGAAGCATCCCAAAAGAAGGAAGAGGAATGGGAGAAAGAGCTTGAAGCTGTGAGGAACCAACATGCTCTGGACGTGGCCACTCTACTCTCTACCACTCAGGAACTTCAAAGGTTGAAGCAAGAACTGAGCATGACCTGTGATGCAAAAAACCAGGCACTGATTCATGCTGATGATGCAACTAAGATTGCTGAGATTCATGCCAAGAAGGTGGAGATTCTCTCAGCTGAGTTGACTCAATTGAAGGCCTTGCTAGATTCAAAGCTTGAAACAGAGGCTAGCGAAAACAGCCAGATGGTGCATAACCTTAAATCAGAGGTAGACTGTCTCAAACAAGAACTTGAGAAAGCAAAAGGTTATGAGGAGAGATTGATAGAGAAAGAGGCTTCCATTGAACAGCTCAGCGTCGAGCTAGAATCAGCCAAGATGGCTGAATCCTATGCACGTAGTATAGTTGAGGAGTGGAAAAATAGGGTTGAGGAATTAGAGATGCAGGTTGAGGAAGCAAATAAGTTGGAGAGGTCTGCATCAGAGTCTTTAGATTCGGTCATGAAACAACTTGAGGGGAACAGTGAGTTATTGCATGATGCAGAATCTGAAATTTCTGCCCTTAAAGGGAAGGTGAGCTTGCTGGAAATTACAATTGGTAGACATAGAGGGGATCTTGAGGACTCAGAACGTTGCCTTGATATGGCCAAGGAAGAAAATTATGAAATGGGAAAAATGATTGAGTCACTTAAGTCGGAGCTTGAAACTCTGAAGGAGGAGAAAATCCAGGCTTTAAGCAATGAGAAGCTTGCAGCATCCAGTGTTCAAACTCTATTAGAAGAGAAAAACAAACTCATAAATGAGTTGGAAAATTCCAGGGATGAAGAAGAGAAGAGCAAGAAAGCAATGGAAAGCTTAGCTTCAGCTTTACATGAAGTGTCCGGAGAAGCAAGAGAAGCCAAAGAAAAGCTGCTAACTAGTCAAGCTGAGCATGATAATAATGAGTCCCAGCTAGAAGACCTGAAAATGGTCTTGAAAGGAACCAACGAAAAGTATGAAGCAATGCTTGATGATGCAAAACATGAAATTGATATTCTTACAAGTAACCTAGAACAATGCAAGACTGAGTTCCACAACGCAAAGGCTGACTGGGAGCAGAAAGAACTTCACCTGGTGAATTGTGTAAAGCATTCAGAAGAAGAAAACTCTTCTAGGGAAAAAGAAATAATCAGGCTGCAAAATTTACTCAAAGAAACTAATGAAGAAGCTTGGGCTTTGAAGGACGAAGAAGCCCAATTGAAAGAGAGCCTGAAGGAAGTTGAATCTGAAGTTATCTGTTTGCAGGAAGCTCTTGCAGAAGCAAAGGCTGAGAACATGAAATTAAAGGAAAGCGTATTGGACAAAGAAAATGAGTTCCAATGTATTGTTCAAGAGAATGAGGAGCTCCGAGACAAGGAGGCTGCTTCTCTTACAAAGGTTGTGGAGTTGTCTAAGTTACTTGATGAAGCCATGGCCAAGAAGCAAGCCGAGGAAAATGGTGAGCTAACAGATAGTGAGAAGGACTATGATTTGCTTCCAAAGGTAGTTGAATTCTCTGAAGAGAATGGGCATGGAAGAGAGGAGAAACCCAAAATGGAGCTTCAACCAAATCAATGTGAGGAACCCAAAAGGGAAAATTCATGGCCAGAGAATAATAATGTCATGAATGACAAGGCCGAACAAGTGGATTTTGCTAAAGTTGATACTCTGAATGGGAAACCAAAAGAAGATGAGAGCAAAGAGAAAGAGGATGACTCTGTAGAAGTTGAATATAAGATGTGGGAGAGCTGCAAGATTGAAAAGAAGGAATTCTCGCCGGAGAGGGAACAAGAGCAGGAATCCTTTGAAGAGGAAGTGGACTCAAAGGTGGGGGGTGGTGAGGAGGGGTTGGATCAGATTAATGGAGTTACTTCAACCGAAAGCATTGATGATGGCAGAATCTCTCCATCAAAGCAGCAGCAGCAACAGAAGAAGAAGAAGCCTTTACTCCGCAAGTTTGGAAGTCTACTCAAGAAGAAGAGCACAAGCAACCAGAAGTAGAGAGACCAGTTTTGCCCGACTTGTGCCCAACTAGCAGGCAGGCAGGCAGACAGGCATGTTTACTGGATATTGTTTTGCACCTAAATGTGTGTGATTTTCTATTTTTTGGAGTATGGCTTTCAGAATAGGTTAAAAATGAAGAGGTTTGTATTATGGTTAGGGTTTTTATTTTATTTTTTTAATTGTGATTTCCTATCTGGACAGTATCTTGTATGTGATGGAGATTTTTATTTTCCCCTTCATTTCTCCATTCCTTTTCCCATCCAATCTATAGATCTTATGAAAGGGAGTGGTGACATGAGCTTGTATCTTGATGTGCTTTCATCTATTTCAAATGGGATGTATAAATATATCATTGTTCTTTGTAGTTTGTATCTTCAAGGCGAAGGAGCTGAAAAAAGAAAAATGACACCCACTTTTCATGGACTGGGTTGCTGCAGCTGCAGCTTGTAATCATAAAGTCTTTCTATAGCGAGGGTGTTATATGGATCATAGATATAGACCTTTATAGTTTCAATATATTTCCTTTCTTTTTCATCGAAGTTCATCCAACTCTAAGTGGGCCGGCCCAAACTTCAAAATCAAGCAAATAATAAAGCAATCCTCTATGAAAAAAAAATAAAAAAGAAAAGAAAAGAAAAAAGAGCGCGTTAAGCAAGCATCTCTCTCTCCGGCTCCTTGGTGGGTCGGTCCTACACATTTAATTACCACATTAGTCCTTTTTTTTTTCTTCTCTAACCAGGAGGAAGGAGGGTTGAGAGTAGATGGCATTGGCCTCAGATTCGTACTTTTGATTCTTCCTTCACTAAAATCAGATAAAAGGACTGAAAAATTCATATATATATTATATATCTACCCGAAGAAATTTACAAGTACTCTTTGTAATATTGGATTGGATTAGTCAAATCCAGAGAGTATCATCAAGGAAAAAGGAGGATGTGGTTAGAGATCATCTGCGGTCTGATAATATACAGGTTGTATAGGTGCTTCTTCTCCGACGACGACGACGTTTTGGACGTGGAGACCTCTGATTCTAAGGCTCTCTTCTCCGTCGGCGAGAGGCTTGTCAAGCTTTATGGCGGCAAGGTCTATGCGGGCCTCCGGATTCCCGATGCTGATACCGCTACCCCTCAGAATATCGATTTGGTTCTCGTCTCCAAAGGGTAGTCTATCAACATCCTTCTCTTTCTCCTTCTATTTTATGCCTTTTTTCTAATTAGATTAGACGATAAAATCCTCACCAATCTGTTGCTTGTTCCTGCTTTTGTTGGTTTGTTTTTCAATTAAAATAAAAAATAAAATAAAAATCAAAGGGAGGCAGTGGTGATAGCCGTCAAGAATTTCTCAGGATTGATCTCAGTCAATCCAGATGGCAGCTGGGTTTGTGAGGGCTACAGTAAACGCAAAACGGAGCACCATCCTGATCCTGTAAGTCTTACTCCTAGCATGTTCATGTTCATTGCTTTTGCTGCCTACTCAGATAGTGTTATGCTCACTTATTCAAGAAATAGATAAGGAGAAATAAGGAGAATAAGACACACAGAATTATAGTGGTTCAGCTACTTGATATAGCTTACGTCCACTTGAAAGAGGGTTGCTTGCTCTTATTCATCATAAGAATTACAAGAGGTTCAGTAGTACATATATATATGCAAAACACTCTTAGTATGCAGTCCCAAGAAGACTCTTCCAATTCCAATATAATGGTATAGTTGAGAACCTTGGTCCAACGGTAATATAGGTGAGCATTAATCAGGGCAATTATTCCAACACTTATTTTTCCACTCACAAATTCGTGACTTATCCAATGCACGCACTTATACATTCTTGATTCCTTTTCTGTATAGATTCCATTTTCGTAGACATCTCATGGATATTCTCGATACACTTCTATTTGGTTTGCCAGATAATGCACTACTACATTTACAGTCATATCTATGGGGGGCGAAGGAAAACAAAAACACACACAAAGGGAAATTGGGAACTTGGCCTTACTTATGTCTCTTCAATTGTTATACCTTTCAGGTGGCGGAGACTAAAAAACAAGCTTCGATTCTTGAGTCGTATCTAGAACAAAGAGGAGTTGCTTTACCAGAAGGATATTTGTCTTGCAAAGTAATTCTTTCCAATCCTAAAGTTTGGTACGTTCTGGAGTTTTCTCATGATTTGATTATTATTACTCTATACGCATTTAACTGATAGAAAATTGTGATGGTTTGTTCTGGTCTTTAGATAACCAGTGGATGTCTTGCGATTATCCCTCTCATCTTTTGGATGCAACATAAGATCTGTTCTTTGTTGCTCTTACTTATTCTTACTTGGACTTCTCAGTACAATTTCCATCCACATAGCTACTGCCCTGTTTTTTTTCTCTTTGAATATTACTAGTGATCGTGATTGAGCATCATTGAGTTATCTGCATAGAGTACTTTATGTACCATTTTGCAAAGCATATGCATCATTTCTTTTCTCTCCACTGGTCTTCTCATCTCCAACTTATGCGCAACGGGATCTTCATTTAGCAATCGAGATATTCATAGAATCTATATTTGATGTTGTTCATAAGGCAGCACATTGTCTTCTTTCCCCATTGGAGGATTTTAAAACACTATCAGAGAGAGGTGCTTGAGAGTTGTTGACATGTAGGAGTAGGATATATGTGGTTTAAAAGTCTTGACAAGTAAAGCTATGTATTGCAGATGGTCTTTAAGAAAAACATTTAGGGAGGATGTGGGATCTAATTAGTTCTGTTGTTACTAACATTTCTGCATTTGCGCACACATATTTTTTTTCTTCTTGCAGTACCATTCAGTCAAGCAATTTTCCATCAGAAGTCGTAACCCATGACCAGTGGTTACAGCTGAAACCAGAACCAAAAAGTATGTTTTCTGGTTGGATTAAGGGTGCCTTCCATGGTGGAAAGAAAGAGATGCAAGAATCTATACATCAGAAGCTTAATTTCATCCTTAGTACGGCTCCAATGTGGGATAGGTTCGTTGCCATATTTATTTTGAATGCTTGCTACTTAACTTTGAGGCCTTGGTGAAGCCAACTCAGTTCTAATCTGACGTAAAATATTGATATGCACAGTACACAGACACACAGACACCCACACATGCTTATAAGTAAATATATGGGTAAGCAGATACATAGAAGTCATCTAACAAATCCACTACAAAGTCATCTAAATCTTCACTGAGATGAAGTCACTTGGGATTAGGCGCCTCCTCAACTACGCTGAGGGTAATTATTAAGCCATTCCTTGTCATACAAGTTGGAATCACAGGGAACTAGGCTGTTTGGTATACAATGAATTCATTTATGTGGTTGCTGTTTAGTGTTTTTATTTCTTTGGTTCCTAGAGTAGCAGATTGGCTGCCACTTGGAAAAAACAAAAATTGTTTCATGATTGGCCTGCAGGTTGGAGCTCAAAGGTAATAAGTATGTTCTTGGGGAGTTTCTGGAATTTAAGGGTAAGCAGGAAGATGTTGAGGCTTTGAGAAATATCAAAAGATCAAAAATTAGCCGCCTTGTTGTCCAAAAGACGAGCATGCTTGGATTTGGTAATCCCCTGAGTTATAATCTTTCTCACTTCTGAGTATTACTTAAGCTTAACTAGTATAAAATGATAAATGATGCATCCTGATTAGGTTGGGAACTTGGAATTTTATAATCGTTATAATAGTAGACATTGGATATAGGCATATAAGTTTATAAATTGGCCCTCTTATTTTTGGCAGCCCCCTCAAGGCTTCAAGTTTTGTACTCTCCTCGTGATTATCGTAGCGAAGGAGCTTCAGCTTCTGAGTGGAAGGAAGAAACTGTAAGGTCGAGTACAGAGGTTCTCTTTCAGCCAGAAAGTTCTGATAAACTCCGCAAGTTTAAGCTCTCTTCGATTGTTTCTATGTCACTGAGTGCTTAAAGATTATTCCTTCTGAGATTATACATTGCACCACTGCAGGTTGCGACATGTAGCCTTAATTCTGTGTGTGTAAAATACCGAACCCACATGTTGGGGTACTTGCGGGTATCCTGCCCATTATTTATTAATATTAATATTTGGTGGGGCAGGTAGGTTTATCTAAACAGTAGTTGTGTATGTCTTTCAGTTTTGTATATGCGATGTGATGTAGATACGGAAACTGAATGACGAACATAAGATTACTATGTTACTGTCTTAAAACTATTATGAATCATGGGTTAAGTTAAATTGTTAGTAGGGAGGGATGACAAACATATTTTGGCATTTTGTCATGTGCAAGTTAACGACTGAGAGTCCTCTTAATCTTAGATCTACAACAATTAAATTATCAGACACAAAATAAATAAATAAATACAACAATTAAATTAACCATTCTTTTGGCATTGGGGTCAAGGCCTGAGGTAAAATAAACCTAAGCATGCAAGATTTTGAAAAAGAAAAAGAGTGAGAAGCATAATCGGATTCAAATTAATTGTGGACTTGAAGACGACTGTCGAAGTCCACCATGAGTTTCTTCAGTGTGTTTGTTGTTCAACCTCTCTGTTGTGTCTTCCAACTGCAAACGTTTCAAGGGAAAATGTTTAAATTCATAACGCAACTGCGAAGTGTTAATGTCTTAGAACGAGAATTCCTCTGGCAAGTCTGGAAATTTGCTCAACAGGAAGCTCTTGTACTTTTCTTCAAGATCCCCCACACCTGGGAACGATGTATTCCAATATTACCAGTTAAGTTAACATTATATACCACATAAAAATATATATATATATATATATATATATTCTTCCCAAATAACAAGGGGAGGAAAATAAAAGGGTCACGAGGTTACTTTTAGCTTGAAATGGTGGGATGTTCTCGGACAACGTTGATTGCACCACCTTAGCAAAATCCTTGCCTGATATATAAATATAGATATCAGCAAATGGACTAAGTTGAATAAAATCTAAAAAAGCAAAGAGTAACAACATTTTTAAGTCTAGAAACTCTTTAGTTCACGTATAAGAAGATAAGCCACACAAACCCACAACAGGCAGGGAGAAGAAAGAAAGAAAGAAAAAAAAAGGATTTCTAGGATGCCAATGAAAACTGAGTAACTATATCAAGCGGCTCGCTCTTTTGACCTATCCAACAGAGAGTTGAATTCGTCCCAATTTCTCTTACCATTTACATTATTTTCTCCTCCATTGACATTGAACAGGTAAGATGAGATCTGGTCATCTTTCAACTGCAGAACCATGCAGAAAGATAAATTGTCCACATAAATGATAAATGTATAACAAGATATTACCAAAGCATAGTATTCAAGAAACAATTAGTTTTAGTATTAACCTTGGACAGAAACGCCTTAGCTAGTTCCAACGGGTCAATGGACCAAGTGCCTTTGTTGTATGCAGGTATGAACTTCCCATTCTGATAACCAGCCAAGAAGTGATAAGCTGCCTGGCCAGGGGAGAGCTTTGAAACAGAAGGGATAACACCAGAACTGCTTTTACAGAGTGGGAAAAAAAGAAAAAGATGAGGCAAGTTCTTTACACACATGACACATTAGGAAAAGGAAGCAGTGTGGATTATTCGGACAAATTACTGATATGCAACAACATACTCAGAAATGAACAGCGAGAACAAAACACAACTTTTGACAGAAAATAAAAGTACACCATAAAGGAAAAGTAATAGTTCCAGTTGATGTCAAACACAAATTTACAACTTCAGCTAACATTATCCTTCTTTAGACACCTACGACCAAAAGCCATTTCGAAGACAGAATCAATTCATGGTGTAGTGATATGCACAGGATAACAGTTGAGCCAGCACAGCCAAACCTATTCTATACATGCCAAAAAGAATTCAAACGATTCACTATCACTACAGGGTTCTATTACCTGTCAGAAGATGCAAGGAATACAGAAGCTGGCAATTTGAATAGATTTGATCCACCAGTTCGAAACAAAAAGGCAAGACCTTTAGAAGAAAGAATTACACCTGCATCTGAAGGCACCAACAGATCTCTGCAACTCTTAAAGGTCCTTTTGGGTGCAAATAAAAGAACCACAGAATCACCAGACACTAAAAGCCTGAAAATTTGCAACCTCCCAGTGTAAATCACCCATGCCATACAAATAAAAACTACAATGCTCAACAAAAGAACAGAGAACTATACCTTGCAGATAATGGAAGGCCTCCTCTTGCAAATATAACAGGCCCAGACAAGGCAGCTAGTGCTTCTTTAGTTGTATTTGAATCTGAGAACGCTTTACCACATAAAATAAGTGATGAGCGCTCAATATCAGCAGCTATGAATCCATCATTTTCTTTGGATCCAAGGCCAATACTTTCCCCAATGCCTGGACTGCAAGATCAAAATTACGAATTGGATAGGTATTTAGAGCAATAAATTTGATAAAATGATATGATCTGCTAAAGCTCTAGCAGCTAGAACATAAGAACAAAAACTAGTCCAGAGAGAATATCTCAGCAATTGACTGCATAAGAAATTTATGCATGTTGTAGTTGGTTGCACAAATTATTTGACAAGACACATATTAGGCAATGAAAATGTATTACCTTATAGAAGTAGCCACATAAACTGTTAAAGGACATGAATCCTGAGAAACTGCACGGGTGGGAGTCTCCCAGAGCATATGGGATAGTGACAGCATCGCAGACGGACTATCACTTATTAAACGAACTTTCACATCACATTTTGGTGATGAACCAATAGCCCCGTCATGAACAAAAATGTTTGAGATGGATGATATATGATTTGTGACCTGATAAGATAAAATAAAAGACAGTATAATAAACATCATGGAGAAATAAACATGGTGGAAAATGTAAGGCGAGCAAGAAAATAGAAAGAAGAAAGAAGAAAGGGAAAAATTTAAACGTGCCTGTTTTAAAAGTTTAGTGAAGTGTGGCTTGGAAATTTCAGAAGGTCCTCCTCCAGGGACATGTCCTCTAACAAGAAGCGGAAGCCCTGACAATGATTCTACGAGGGAAACAAAAGGGGAATAAAAAGTTAAAGTAACTGAATCTGAATGTAACAACTGATATTAATTGATTGATATTAAACTGATAGGGTCATAAAAAGTATGCCTGCAATTGTTGCACCCTTGTGTTGTAGTTGAGAGGAGTTCAAATTTAGAAAAGCTTGGTCCTTGACAATTACACCTTTTCCAGCCAAAGCCAAGTTAAGGCCATAAGAATAATCAATAACCCTCCCTGCAAAAAAGAAGATGGTAGTAGGCAATACCAAAAGTGGACTGTCTGTGAGTCTGTGACAAATGATAGAAGTATTGTGAGCTGAGGCATTGAGGCATTGAGGCATTGAGACATCGAGACATTGAGACATTGAGACATTGAAGCATTGAGACATTATCACCTAGGAATTAGGAAAGGCAACTGTTTCACCTTCGTCTTGGGATACTGAGGCTGAAGCTGCAAACTTCTGCAAAGTTCAATTATCATTAGAACAGATGATGATATGAAAGGAGGTACCGTACGCCTCCCCTCCCCTCCCCCTAAACTCGCACTATAGTTTCCAAACAAAGAAATAACTGTCAGCTCTCAGCTCAGAAAGCCATTTCCTTCCATTACGTAAAAAGAAAAGAAGCAATAATAAATGAATCAATTTAAATAATACTGTGTGTAATACATGAGAGAGAGAGAGAGAGAGAGAGAGAGAGAGAGAGAGAGAGAGAGAGAGAGAGAGAGAGAGACTGACGCGTTGGGAGGAGAGGAAGAAAGGGTTGGATGATGTTGGGCGTGAGCGACCGAATGAGCTTTCAACGAAGAAGGGCTTGAAGTTCTTCATCCTCACTAACTCTCTCTGAATCTCTTCCTGATGAGCTATCAATTATCAATTGGGCCTATATATACCGTTATACGCCACGCCACGCCACCAGAGACTCCGTCTCCGGTGTCTGAGCGAGAGAGACTGTGCCGCTGTGGAATGGAATGGCGGTAACGTGGCCTTTATGGGCCTTTTGCCATATTGGGCCAAATCATGTCCTGCTCAAGTCCGGGCCTCGACTCTCTGTACTGTTCATTTGTTAATTAAAAATTTAATTTAAAATTGGATAATTTCAGCAAATTTCACCTTCCATTTCAGTTTTTGATTGTTTTAAAAAATTGATAGAAAGAAAAAAGGTAAAAATCTCAAAGGAAAGGGGCTGCTTGCCTGAATGAGAAATTGGCGAAGAAGAAGAAGAAGGGCTTATCATCTCTTCCATGTTCAAAGTTTTGAAACCCTAGCTAGCTCAAGTCCAGTGGATCTCATCTCTCTAGCAATAAGCAAAGTGAGTGAGTAGAAGTATATTCTTTCATCATCTCTGTGTGTTTGCTTCCACTTTCTTCTTCACTTTAGGGTTACTGATCACTTCCTATTTGGTACATCTCTTCATCTACTTGAGAATCAGATAACTAGTAAAATTCTTGCTCGCACGTTTGTACACACCACTGTATCATATCATATCCTGCATCAGGCTGCCTTGGTAATGGGAACACCGAGCCAAAATTTTAATTTATGTCCATGGGAGAAGCTTGTGGTCAATGTTTATGGGACCTATGAAAACCTTTAGATCCTTTGCGAGCGCTTTTGAAGGTGAAGTGCATGGTGGATGCAGAGTGGATTTGAATTTTCCCACAACCCTCATGGATTCTAATACCCTCACCCTCATGGCCACTTCAACTCTAGAGCCTCATGATGCCATGGAGTTTGAATCCCATGAAGCCGCGTATACATTTTACAAAGCATATGCCAAGTCTGTGGGCTTCGGCACTGCTAAGTTGAGCAGCCGTCGGTCTAGAGCATCCAAGGAATTCATTGATGCCAAATTTTCATGCATTAGATATGGCAATAAGCAACAGTCTGATGATGCCATTAATCCTCGACCTTCTCCGAAAATTGGTTGCAAGGCAAGCATGCATGTGAAGCGCAGGCCAAATGGTAATTGGTATGTCTATAGTTTCGTAAAGGAGCACAACCATGAGCTCTTACCAGCTCAAGCACATTTCTTTCGCAGCCACAGAAATACAGACCCGCTTAACAATGATGTTAGAATACGGAGACGGAAGAATTTAGCTGCAGTATCCAGCCTCTTCAGTGCCTATCAAAATGTTGATTGTTTAGAGAGTTACTTGAGAAATCAGCATGACAAGGGACGGAGTTTGGTTTTAGAAGCAGGGGATGCTCAAGTGCTACTTGAATATTTTATGTGCATGCAGGAAGAGAATCCAAAATTCTTCTATGCAGTTGATCTAAATGAAGAGCATAGGTTGAGAAATGTGTTCTGGGTTGATGCCAAAGGAATGGAAGATTACACTAACTTCAATGATGTTGTTTTCTTTGACACCACATACTTCACTAACAAGTATAAAATACCCTTGGTTCTTTTTATAGGAGTGAACCATCATATTCAACCCACATTACTTGGCTGTGCATTGATTGCAGATGAGACAGTTTATACTTTTGTCTGGCTAATGCAAACCTGGTTTATAGCAATGGGGGAACAGGCTCCACGAGTAATACTGACCGACCAGAACAACGCCATCAAAGCAGCTATTGCAGCAGTATTTCCAGGCACAAGCCATTGCTTTTGTTTATGGCATATAATGGAGAAGATACATAGGCATCTCGAGTTTTTGAGCATGTGGCATGATAGTTTTGTGGGAAAATTTAATAAGTGTATTTTTAAGTCCTGGTCAGAACAACAATTTGAAAAGAGATGGTGGAAACTACTTGATAGATTTAATCTCAGGGAGGTTGAATGGATGCAGTCCTTGTATGAAGATCGTACTCATTGGGTGCCTACTTTCATGAGAGATATATCCTTTGCTGGGCTGTCTCCAACTTCACGGTCAGAAAGTCTCAACTCTTCGTTTGACAAATATATTCACGGGGAAACTTCACTGCGTGAGTTTATGGAAAGATACAGAGTAATTCTTGAAGATAGGTATGAAGAGGAAGCAAAATCAAATTTTGATGCTTGGCATGAAACACCTGAGTTGAAGTCTCCATCACCTTTTGAGAAACAAATGTCACTAGTGTACACGCACGAGGTTTTCAAAAACTTCCAAGTTGAGGTTCTGGGTGCAGCTGCGTGTCATCTTAAGAAAGAAAATGAAGATGGCACGTCGACAACATACAGTGTAAAAGACTTTGAAGACAATCAGAATTATGTAGTGGAGTGGAATGAATCAAAATCAGATATATATTGTTCTTGCCACTCATTTGAATATAAAGGCTATCTGTGTAGACATGCTATTGTTGTTCTTCAAATGTCTGGTGTTTTCACAATCCCTTCCAAATATATATTGCAACGATGGACAAATACTGCTATGAGCAGGCATGCCATTGGCGAAAGATTGGATGAGGTTCAGTCTAAAGTCCGTCGTTACAATGATTTATGTCGACGAGCTATAATACTGGGTGAGGAAGGGTCACTATCTCAAGAGAGTTATGATGTAGCATTATGTGCCATAAAAGAAGCTTTGAAGCAATGTGCAAGTTTGAACAATGCTGTTGAGAACAATGCAAAACCTAATGACTCAGCAATACATGGTATTTGCGGTGTTGATGAAGAGAATCAATGCGGCACAGCATCTGGTGACAAGTTGTTTGGTCCTAAAGTGAGTAATGCCAACAAGACTCCTAGAAGAGCTGGGTCTGGGAAGGAGGTGGCTAGGAATGAGAACACTGCAAGCAAGAAAGGAAAGGTACCTGATGGTGGCGGTTTATATATGGTCAATTTTTGTTTTTTTGTTTTTGGTTTTCATTTGAAATATAGTTTTGAATCTAATACATGAATGAGTCATGTAATGTGAAAGAAAACTACTGATGGCTCAGGTTTGCTTAATTGGCATAACAGGTACCTCAGCTGGAAGCTACGAGTGTTGGAACACAAGACGGCTTTCACCAAATGGTATGTCATGCTTTCATCCTAATAGTAGTTTAGTTATGGGTGCTTGCTTCCTTTTCTGATTTAATTTGGATGTAGTAAATTGTGGGAAATTTTAACAGAGGTATTCCTAAATATGGTTCCACTCTGAAAACTGATGATTTTTGAAGATTGTGGTCTTTCCAATCAAGAGACTTCGCTGTGCCAAAAACAAGATAACATTAATACTGGACATGGATTTGATATGGGGCCATGGTCTAATTATGAGCATAGTTTAAATCACAGATCTAATACTGCTAGCATAAGTTAGAAGTGAGGATGGCAGGATTTCACTGACCATCATGGATTCCTGACATGCTTTGATAAATTGACTTGAGAATACTTGATTCTGTAGCCTTTTGTAGATATACCAACAGGTTGAGGAAAACCTTTTGAACCCAATGGGTTATTAACTTATTGAACAGTGCTTATGTTTATGCTATGTGCAATATATGTATCCTTTTCTTAGATGGTGGATGTTTGAGGTGAAGATTTTAAACTTGATGGGTTACTGAACAATGCTTATATGTATGTTAAGTGTAACGTATTTTTTTTTTTCATTTTATATCTAGTAAATAGTTGAATCAAAATTGAATGATCATGGACACCGATAATTTTGATTTGAAGATATCATTATACGTGTGTAGCATTTTTCTGTGAGGCAGTTAACTGCAAGTATGGTTTAGTGTGTGAGAGAATTCCCTACGTGTGTAACATTTGTAAGTTGAAAATATCTAATGCTGATCTCTAAGGTGAGATTTTGTATTGAACTTGTAATTTTGGGCAAAAAGAAAATTCAGGTGGGCTTGAAGTTGAGCAAAATAGAGTAATAGATGCTTGTTACATGTGGCAGCAACTCCCTGACACAAGGGCGATGCAGTTGCGGAACACGGTGCCGTCGACAATGTTTCAAAATGTTGCATCAGCAGCACAGTTCCATAATGTGGCATCAACACATGTGCATGAGAATCATCTCCCTCAATGACTCAAACTTTACCTTGTCAGTTAAAAGAGTGATTGCATGTACAGGCGAACTGCTGAAGGAAGGACTGTAGTATAACTCAGGTGCTATTGATGATAAATTTTTAGTTGTGCAGCATTTGGAGTTCAATTGGTTACGTTACGCCCACCTCACCTAAAATGAGAAATATATGGTAAAAGAAGAAGAAAAAAAAGTTGATTTGTTTGTCTCATTTTGTGTGGGGAATGATTCCAAGCCTCATTTTGTCTCATTTTGTGTGTGCAATGTTATAATGAACAACACTAATCCGATTCCAAGTCCAATTGAAACCACGTGTTTTGACAGGAAATTGAACTCCTTTATGCTATTTGCATCTCACGCCCCAACTGGACTCCGGAGAGATTTATTTATTATTTCGTTAGAAGGGGTGACATATGATATGAGACTGCATCATAAACAAGGAAAAGAAGAATAAAACACTTTTCTTTCTTATGGATTCCTCTTTTCATAGTCAGTCTCAGAGAGATGTTTTTATTAACGTACGTTTGGCTGGTTGGTTGGCTTAACTTGTTTCTGGAATGGAATTTGAGGAGAGAGTTACTAGTCTAGTATGCATGTATGGCCGAAATTGGCAGGCAGGTTATTCTGAGGGACATTTTGGAAAAAGCGAGAGAAAAATTTTAAAAGAAGTAAAATGGACAAAAATTTATTTATTTTTAGATTTCTGGAATCCAATACATTTGAATGTCTTTGATTTGAAAGTTGAGTGGTTTTATCTTTTTGAAAAAGGCAAAAGTGAAAAAATTTATGTCTAAAACCTAAAAACCTTTATTCTGATTCCTGATTTGTTTTGGAATCTGTGGAGTAGGAGAGGTCATAAAAAATATGTATTTAATGTTAGCTCATTCTCCCAAATTTTCCTATGAGGAGGGAAAACAAAATACAAGTTGGAAGGATGACTTCACTTTACCCTCTACTTTCCCATGAGTCGACAACGATTTCTCATACCTAGACTTATCAAACATGGGAAAGCGATTGATTTTCCATTAAAGTCTTATTTCCCATGGACCAAAGGGCTAATAGTCTCAGTGAGGGACCACAGATGTGTACCTTCATATTAGTCACATAATTTATCTGAATAATAATTTCATTAAAGTTTAATAAAATGATAATATGAAGGTCCACATCATGAGGAGTATATATGTATGATATATCACACTTACTATAAAATTTGCACCACCGATCCACTCACCGACCTGAATGAGCATGGCCATGCCTAAAAGCCTTCTTTAAAAGAGAAACAATGTCTATGAGTCACCCAGCCCAGCCCAGGACAGGACAGGACCACCACTTTCCTCCTTCTTTCTTCTTACTCAACCCTTTATTCTATTGGCATCCGATTCGGATTCCCTCGACGGTTGACCGTCGAAGTAGACCCGAACCGAACCCTCCATATAACCTAGGAGAAAGGAAGGAAGACACGCAGACAGACAGACAGAAAGAAAGAGCAAAAGGAAAATGAAAATTGATTCATCATCAGACGCAGCAGCAGCCCAACGCTTCCGCATCGGGTACGCCTTTGCACCGAAGAAGGAGCAGAGCTTCATCCAGCCCTCTCTCCTGGACCATGCCTCCCAAAACGGCATTGATTTCGTCCCAATTTCAATAACCGACTCCTCGTCGGAGGAGGAGGCGGCCGAGGCCTTGATCCAACAAGGCCCATTCCACTGCATCATCCACAAGCTCTACGGCCACCGCTGGAACCACCAGTTGAAGCAATACTCCTCCAAGTATCCACAAACTCTCATACTTGACTCGCCCGACTCCATTGAGCGCCTCCACAACAGGGTCTCCATGCTCCAAGTCGTCAGCGCCCTCAAATTGAATTCCCAATTTAACATCTCTGTTTCTGTGCCTAAACAGGTGGTGCTTCAAAACCCCCAGTCGCCTGATTCTATTCATAATAATACTAATGATGGTGCGGTGGAGTTTCCGGTGATTGCCAAGCCCTTGCTGGCCAATGGCAGCGCCAAGTCGCATGAGATGTATTTGGTTTTTGACCCCAAGGGCTTGCAGAATCTTCTTCTCACTAATACCACTACTAGTGCTAGTACCCAACCCATTTTGCTTCAACAGTTTGTGAACCACGGTGAGGTCGTCTTCAAGGTTTACGTCATTGGCGAATACGTCCAGTGCGTCAAGCGGAGCTCCTTGCCCGATATTTCAGAGCGGCAGCTGACCGCATCGGAAGGGCAAGTGTTGCCGTTTTCGCAGATATCGAATTCTCCTCAGCCTCAGGAGGAGGACGAACATGGTCTGGGTCTGGCTCATGATCCTCATGAAATGCCTCCTTCTGACTTTGTGGAGGAGCTGGCCAGGGGGATACGCCTCGGCCTCAAACTCAACTTTTTTAACTTTGATGTGATTCGGGATTCTGGGAACCCTCGCTCCTATTTTGTCATTGACATCAATTACTTTCCTGGCTATGCCAAGTTGCCCTCCTATGAGCAGGTCTTGACCAAGTTTCTGTTGGCTCTTCTTACCACTCCAGCCCAAAAGGACCGCCAGCTGGAACCAGCTACCACTGAGGAGGAGGAGGAGGAGGAGGAGGAGGAGGAGGAGATGCTTCCCTCCGGCTCCTACCCTAACTCTTGAATTGCTCTTGAATTGATCATTGAGCTAACAGAGCCAGTGCTGCTATTATGGTTCATTGGTTATCCATGTTGGTGACGAAAAAGCTTTCCTTCCTTCCCACCCCTCTTATTGGGTGGGTTTGTTTTTGAGATGCGATTAGCTAATAAACCGATTTTCTTCTAGCTAGGGCTTCGGCTTTCTTCTGATTTCATATATATAGTAGAGCAGTAGAGCGCATTATGATATATGGCATGGGTGATATTTGGATACTTAGACAGACTGTTCGTTTTGTTTGAGTTAAAACTCAGAGAGTAATAATGTTTGATCAGTGGCAGCAGCTGCATACCTTCCCTGTACTGTACTAGTGTCTGTATAGGAGAGTAAGCAAGCAGCTGTTACTTACTTGTAAGTTGTAACCAACCAAGGCACAAATGATCAATTGCAATGTTTCAATTTCAATGCACAAGTAGAAGCGTTCCTTCTCAATAAGCAGTCCACAATTGTTAGGATCTCACCTGCAGTTATTAGTACAAGTCATCTTTTAATGGGGGATCTCAAACGGGAATTCAAAATAATTGGTATGGTTGATCTCGCTGGTTTTAGAAAACTAAATAATGGGCTGTGACCCATAATAATATAAGCCATTGAGGTTTGTACCAATTTGTACTCCCGCAGATAATGGGCCGTTGCCCATCGGAAATAGCTTTTAAGTAAACAAACCTCAACAATGGGCCATGCCTCTGTATTAAACATTCACGTTAAAGTATGATGGGTCTCGTTTGATTGTCATGCCCATGAGCCATGACATGCATCACAACTCTCTGCAAAAATGGAAAAGAAAAACAAAAGGACATGCATGACAACTTAGGTTGGAAATGGAATCTATACATATTTGGCAAGGGTAGGTAGGTTAGTTACTTTGACAGGTCAATCCACGTACGTTAGAGATGTTTGACATGAGTTTGTCCGAGATCAACAGTCAGAGCGCGCACATTTTCACTTGAAGATGGTCATGCCATTGCCATGGGTCTTTTTGGCTTGTCAATTTCGAGTTCCAAACTCTCTCTACAACTCTATCACCAGTCTGTCAAAAAGATCCCCTCTAGCTCGAGCTCCTTTGGAAAATTAAATGAGCCATGGAGGGTAATTGGAACAGTTCAAAGAAAACAAAAGAAATATATACTAATCACTTCAAGCTGATCGAATGCTGCAATGCAATAAACGAAAACATTTACATGATCAACATGAATGAAACTATCTAATCAACCATAAGGTAACTTGTTGATTTGATCTACACTAGTATTAATTAATGGAGATATCGTGTCTGAAATCAAACTGAGAGAGCTCTTCTACGGGATTGGCCATGTCTGCCAAGATGCTAAGCTGCAAATTTAAAACTTATTAGATCATCATAATTCAGGAAGCCAAAAAAAAAAGGCAATTAAGAGCAAGCAATATTAGAACAAAATTAAATAAGAAATCATCAAGAAAAAGAAGTGGTACTAGCGATCGAGCTACTTAATTACTACTTACTCCATTATGATGTCTTTCCAGTAGGAGTGATTAGTTGCTTCGTCGTCGTGATCCATAGGATCAGGAGGATTCCCCCAAGCTTCAAAGGTGGTTGAATAAGTAGTATTCGAGATACTGTTGTCCACAGTGGGATTGGCAGCGGAACTTTCGGGAGAGGGTGCAGCTGAGCTGACCAAAAGTGGTAATTGATCATGATCATCTGTTGGAGTTGCATATGACGATGAGCTACGATCTCTGTTGTTGTTGTTGTTGGTACAAATCTTGTTTGAGCCAGTAGTACTAGAGAAGAAGGGTGCATGATCATCATATCCCAATAATTTATCAGACTTCCCGCTGCCGCTGGACGGTACTAGTACCGGGGGGGCACGTGGCGGCTGGCTATGATCAATCTCATGAAGAGCTTTGAGTAGGCTTGAAATGTTTGAATTTAAGTTGGACGGCTGAGCACTAGCATGAGTGGGATTTTGTGGAACAAAACCAATTGGGGCGCCGCCGTTGCTAAAACCTTGGAGATGAGGAGAATAATTATTATGATTAATATTGACTCTTGAATATTCATGATCAATATGATCATGAACTGATGATGATGAATACGAGGGCAAAAGATGATTAAAAGTTGCTTCGACATTTGGAGTGTTAGTGCTGCTTAGGAATTGTTGTACTAGTATGTTTCGCAGGACTTGGATTTTGGCGTCGAAGTAGTGGAGCCTCATGAGATCAGCATTATTATTAATGCCCCATGGATTCATATTCATTATCAAATTATTATTAGCCAAGCTGCCGCATGTGCCAGAAAAAGAAGAAGAAGCAAGCAACTGCGGTGCCAAACTGGAGAGAATATGATTGATCATGAGATAGTACAGATGATGAATATTATTATCACTATTATTAGCTGTGATTGGCCTGTGGGTAACAGGATCGATGCCCATTTGGAGCAACTTTTTCTTCAAATGGGTATTCCAAAAGTTCTTGATTTCGTTATCCGTCCTTCCTGGAAGATTATTAGCTATGGCCGACCATCTGCGTTTTGAATTAATCATAAATTCGTATGTACGTACATGAATTAGTTAAACCTTTATATATAGATAGAGAGATGAAAATAAGAAGCAGAAGAAGTTTATATAGATCTAGAGAGACTAGCTATATAAACGTACTTGTTTCCAACAAGAGCATGGAGGTTGATGATGGTTTGCTCTTCTTCCTGGGAGAAGTTTCCCCTCTTGATATTAGGCCTGAGATAGTTGGTCCATCTGAGCCTGCAACTCTTTCCGCATCTGTTCAAGCCTGCAAGCTTGGGCAGAGCTCTCCAACTCCCATGCCCATATCTTTTTATGTATTCCACCAGCTTTTCATCCTCCTCTGGTGTCCATGGCCCTTTCTTTACTAAGCTGCTCTTTTCATCACACCAACCTGATGCTGATCTCCCCATCATTGATCAAATAAGATCAACTACTTTTACTTCTGCACCAAAATAAAAAAAGTTAGGAAACTAATTAAAGGAATAATATGAAAGTATATATAGTTCAATTAGCCCAGCAAGCTAGCTAGCTAGATCATAAACAAATATATACGAGTTAAGTAGCGAAAACAAGATGTCGATCGATACAAATATATGTTATAATATTCAAACCTTGGAGTAGATGTCTAATTAGCAGCTTGGTGATTAATATTATAACATGTACACGGAGTATATATAGAGTAGTGTGTGACTGTGTCTCTGTGGATGGATGCATGCATGCATGATGATGTCTTGAAATAACTAAGCTCTCTCAATCTTGATTATTGGGAAAGGGGAAGAAAAAAATGCAGAAAACAGAGCTTGACATTGGATCCCTTCCGTTTTCTTCATGAATCGATCATATAATGGGAATAGCATTTTTTGCTACTGGACGCACGCTTTATATTTTTCAACAATAATTTCCATATTGACATTATTCTACTGAATTGATTCAAAAGTCAAAAGTAAGTAAAACTTATATTCAAGCAAGTAACGTTTTGTAATAAGTAAGGTATTGCACAAAAAAATGGTGGGCCGTTTAATTCAACTATCCGCTGCCTTTTTCAGAGCAACCATTACCTTTGTTTGACACACCCATGACGACTGTCCTTGTTGTCAATGTCATAGACTCATAGCATGCATGCTTGCAGATGCTATGAATTGTAACTACTTAAGCTAAAGAAGAAGATCAGATCCATCGAGAGAAAGGACTTGTACAGGTGGCGGTGAGTAAGAGGCTAGCTAGAATTCATACCTCAACTTCTTGGAGGCCTAAGACTGGCCAAAGAAAACCAAGTAGAAAGGATTTGTTGGAATAAATATAATAATAAACAATAAACAATAAAAGAAGAAGAAGACGGAGAAGGGCCGGCTTTTTTTTCTCACTGATGTTAATTCTGAAGTAACGGTAAGAATGTTCCGTAACGCCATGGCCTACTAGGTAGCAAAGGTTAAAAGCAAATCCGGAGCAATGCATCATGCATGCAGTAACATTTAAACATTTTGGGAGGTATGAAAATTCGTCCCGGCAAGGTAAAGCCTCGTCTTGGCATAAGTAAGTATAATATTGACATTAGTGAATGCTTATTGAATGAATCTTGTCTTGTCTTGTCTTGTGGATATACTGTGAGTGTGAGGACGGAGTAAAACAAAACAGATTTTGCTCAAAATATCAAGTTTGCGAATGGGAATAAATAAAGCATGCTTTAGTCAGCTTCATTGACACAAGTAGATATGTTATCATGAGTTATGTTGGTCAGATCTATACTAGTTTCCTTCTTTTGAAATACAATAAAGCTTTCATCATTATCCACTTCCACTTTCCAATTTCCAAACCATGCCATTTTGCTCAGTCAATCCATATTTATCTTAACACTTCCAATTGGAAATGTAATATTCCTTTCCTACCTTGAAAATGAAAAACAACACCATCCAAGACAATAATCGCCCATAGGATTTAAAAAAAACTTACTTGTAACGGGAATATCATTATTTTGTTATTCTCAACCAATAATACAATGACACGTGAAAAAACTATCATATATGGAATGGCAAAAGAATTTGCTTTTGACAGTTTGGATGCTTGCAAATTGCAATAGCCCATAGATGACGTACGCTTGCGTTGCCGTTATACATACCAATCAACTCGCCTTTATTATATATAAGTGCAGAATATTGAGGGATCTTAAATACCAAAACTCACAGAATGTTGTTGTTGTGGCATATTCGTATTCGATGGACAGCTGAACGTCCATGTTGTGACATGAGGTCATGACGACGGGACGGCCTTTCTGCTGTATAAACCAAGCATCCCTTGCTGCTTTATAAAGCATCTTCTTAACTTGGTCTTTGGGGCCGATCGAATACAATGCAATGCAGAGAGAGAGAGAGAGAGAGAGAGAGAGAGAGAGAGAGTCATCTCTGTCCTTACTCCGTTAAATATATTATGAGTCCTTGTTGGTCTCCGAGACTGAGAGCATTGTCTCTGATATACATATCTTTTTATTAACACAGGACAGTATACCCCAAGGAAAACATAAAATATTTATGTTTATGCTGAAATGGAATATAAAGAGAATTATGATACTGAACTGATCCTCGCAAACAAAATATAATAATAATAATAAACGTTGAAATAAAAGAAAAAGTAGACAAGCAGTGGAGTGGTAAGCTATGCAAAGCCAGCTATTGTGAATACTGCTGTCTGTTTTGTTGTTTAGTTGAGCACATATTAGATATGTTCGATGAAACACATTACATGCCCGCCGGCTGTACATTAAAAAATATAGTTATCTTTGTTTTGGGGTAGAGAGAGAGAGAGAGAGAGTAGCCTTGTATATACATATATAGCAGGTTTAGGGATCTTGTGATGTGAATATTGACACATATTCTGTGATAAGAGACCTTGTCGTTTTTACCTTGTAATTTATCACACGTGGCACACAGTCACACACACATATAAAGAAACCATCACCAAGCAAGCAGAACAATTAATATATATCAGAGAAAATTAAGAGAGAAATTAAGCAAGCTGGCTAGGTACCTAGACTAGAGATCATCTTCTTCATCATCATCAAATGGCGATTGGGCAAGTTTTGCATGAGTTGGAAGTGAACGTGTCTGCAAGCGAAGCATGGGATCTCTACGGCTCACTTGAACTGGCAAAATTCGTGGAACAAGCACTTCCAAATATGATTGACAAAGTTGAACTCATACAAGGTGATGGAGGGGTTGGCACTATTCTCAAAGTAACATTTGCATCTGGTAATAATTCCTTGCTTTTTTTTTTTTTTTATGACAAGGCAGGCGGCAATTAATACATGCAAAACTTGTTTGCTGAATTAATAATGCATTTTAAATTGCTTTGATTGGAGTACTGGGCAGGGTCTGGTGTGCATAAGGAAAAGTTCACAAAAGTGGATCATGAAAAGCGGGTCAAGGAAGTAGAGGTGATTGAAGGTGGACTTCTGGAGTTTGGATTGAGCCTTTACAGAGTTCGCTTCGAAATCATTGACAAAGTAGAAGCTGATTATTCCTCCTGCTGCTGCATCATCAAAACCACAATTGAGTTTGATGTCAAGGAAGACGCTGCTCCCAACACCTCCTCCCTTGTGTCTATCGACCCCTTCAAAATCATTGCGGAGGTCGCAAAGACCCATCTCCTCAACAAACAATCTCGACCTCTACCCAGGCCCACTTAGCTTTTTATTATCCTATCTCATTTAACTCTATCCATTTGCCCTTTCAAATAAAATTAATGCATCTTTTACGTATAATTCAACTTTTTAGTTTTCAACTTTTGTATTATTCATGTCATAACTCGCCTGCAAGTGCAACAATAAAAATTCGCAATTGACCAATAATTTGTAAACAAGCCGACAAGGCAGCCCAATGACATGACAACAGGCCCAGAAGACGGCACAATAACGTGAAATCAGACCGCGAAGAAGGAACACTAACGTGAAATCATGCCCATAAGACGATCAAGAAGTCGACCCAATAGCGTGAAATGAGACCCAGAGGTCGGCCCAGTAACTTTAAATCAGGCCCAAAAGTTGTCCGAAACAGATTTAGAAAGAAAACTATTGGGCATAGGGGTGGACACAATTGTGGGTCAACCGATCATACTGAGTTGGATTGGGTTGGTTTAAAAATGAACGGGTTTTAGGTTCTAAAAATGATAAACCATTATGTACGTGTTGGAATTAAAACTTAAAAGTAGACTTAAGTTTGAATTACCTGACTCAACCATCCAACCCAATTACAAAAGGTTTAGTTTGAGTTAGGTTGGCTTAATAATGAACGGGGTCTTAAGTCCAAAAAATCATAAACAGCTATATATCGAGTTGGGTTATGAGTTGGGAATAAAACCAACCCAATCCAACCCATGTCCACCCCTAATTGGGCTTTCGAGCAAATTAATAAAGGGACTTAAGAACATAAGTAATTAATGAAGAGATAATTAGATTACAAAATCTTAATTTCATTGTCTGAAAATTACAAGACATGACGTCATGCATAGCAGGATGACGAGGGGTCATGTCAATGGAGACAAAAAAGATAAACAAAGAGGGAAAAAATTACATGGATGAAGCATTGCTATAAGGATTATTTTCCGCATCAATCCAGCTGCATGAATGCACGGGGGCCGGTGAGCTGCTGTAAAACTGGAAAACTGATTTTGATTTTAAGTTGTTGTTATATATTTATGACGAGTACATTTGGGTTAACTTACAGTTACAGGGCGGTCCAGCAGTTGTTGGTGCGTGGGTTCCACACGGAGGGGAGCATGAACTTCATACCCTTCTCTCCAATGGCATTGTAGGATCCACCCGAAGCGGGGTCCAGCTCAACCTTTCCTGTCTGGCCAGGGACTGCGCCACTTCCGAAGATGTTATCGCAGGCGGTGCCGGCCTCGATGGGGTCGTCCTTGGGTCCGGGTTTGAAGAATCCGGTATTGAAGGGGTTGGTGACTGCAGCAGCCAAGCCGGAGGCGAAGTTGATGAGCATGGCATCAATGCCGGCGTTTCCGTTGGGGGGCTTCACGGTGACCTGGTTTGAAACGCCGTAGTCGAGCCTGTTGAAGGGCCAGCCACAAGCTCCGGGGCACTCGATTTCGGGGTTGCCGACGATGAGATAGGGTTTGTTATCAACCAAGCCGTGCTCGTAACATTTGCCTCTGCACAGCCCTTGCACCGTCACTTGGCTCCCCGTGAAGAGTACGACAAGAGTGTTGGGCTTCCCGGAGTCGGCGTTCTTGAACAGAGAGTTGATGAAGTCAATGGTCAACACCTTCCCCACTGTGTACTTGTCGTCACTCTGCTGAGTGCCCACTTTGATCCGGAGTCTTGGTGGGGCAGCGGTGGGGCCCAGGCCGGGCTTATTGGTGAATAGTTGGTAGGCCTCGACAATGTCCCACCACCTGTGCACGGCGGCTATGTGGTCGTTCTCGGTGTTCTCGAGGGACCTCAGGAAACTCCGGACGACGTTCTTTTGTTCGGCCGTGAACTGACCGTAAAATAGGATGGAGAGATTGAGGTCCCCGGTGAGCAGAGGCCCTCCGTGGTATAGGATGCCTTTCCCAGCTTCAGGAACAGGAACGCCGCCACCCACAGGTGCACCACCAGCTGGAATAGGATTAGTAGGAATCACAGGATTAGGATTAGGATTAGGGTTAGGAGGAATCACAGGATTAGGTTTAGGATGAATCACAGGATTAGGATTAGGTTTAGGAATTCCACCGCCAACTGGATTTGGATTAGGTTTAGGATTAGGAACATTTGGAGCTACACCACCTCCTTTTGGCCCACCACCTCCTTTAGGCCGACTACCTCCTTTTGGCCCAACACCTCCTTTAGGCCCACTACCTCCCTTAGGCCCACTACCTTTTCCACCTTTATGTCCACCACCGCCTCCTTTATGCCCACCACCTTTTTGTGCACGTCCACCTCCGCCACGATGATGTCCTCCTCCTTTGGCCTTATTGGCCAAAACCAAACTAGGCATTGTAATATCCAGGAGGAGTATAAGGCAGAGCGCCAGAGCGGCAAGGCGCTGGCCACTTCCCATCAATGAGGCAGCCATTTTCTTACTTTTCACTCTATTTTCTTGATACGATGAGGAGGAGGATTCTCTATATCCGTTCTTTTATCATTTCTTTTTTGTTTTGTTCAAATTTAAATTTTTTCCTTTTCCTTTTTTTTTTCTTTTTTCTTTTTGATTTCTGCGTCTGACCCTTACCCTATTTATAATTTATATATGGCAGTCGCGCCTAAGAAGATGAGGCGCCCCACAAATCAAGGCCATGCGTATGCATATGCATGCAACTCTCCCTCTCTAATCCTTAATTCTTTATCTTAATTAACGGACACACCACAAGACTAGATCACATGACCTAGTTTTGTACCTGGCAGACAATCAAAGCCTTTCGATTCAAGATCAAGACGCTCTCTATATTTAGTTAGGTTAGGAGAAGACGTAGTCAACTAAAAAATGAATCTTGATTCTTGTATTGAAATTTGAATGATGTTAGCTAGGCTAGTTAATTAGTGAGTTGTGTGAATTCGCATTTATGTTTTTAAAAATGTTAATTCCAATTGCAACCCCAATATTTGAAGACTGGTGGCACTGCTGCTAGCTAGCTTCGATCTTCGGTCTTCATCGGATGGGTTTAGGGTTTAAGGTTTATGTTTGGATTTCGTCGCACCTCGATGGGTTTAGGGTTTAAGGTTTATGTTTGGATTTCGAGTTGGGGTGTTGAGGAGGAGGAGGATTACTAGCTCGTTGTGCTCTGTTCTTGGTGTATGTATGTTACATATATATATATATATATATATATATATATAATTAGATTCCAAAGACAAAAGAATAAAATATAAAAGAACAAACAAACAGGTACAAGTTACAACAACACAACTTCGTTTATTCCATTCCATGCATAAAAATATATAATGAATTAGTGATTTTCTTACACTTAAAACAATGTCATTAATTTATCATACAAACTAGTTTTTGTTTTCCAAGTTTACCCTTATTAAATCTATTAATTTTTTTTAATAACAAGCTAATTTTTTTACAACTTTCTTACCACCTTGTTAAAAAAAATTAAATAAGAAAATAAAAACTAAAGTTTTTATTTTTCCCGAAGAGAACGTGTGTTTTGTTAAAAACAAAATAAAGATGATAACAACATCTTGAAACAAACTTAATTTTTAAAGAAAAAAAATGACGTTTTTCTTTTTTTATTTATTATTATTTAATTTTTAATAATGTGCTAAAGAAGTTGTAACAAAATTTGAATAAATTGAAGAAAATATAAAAGCCAATACATTTTAAAAGGGTAAACTTGGAAAACAAAAACTAACTTGTGTGATGCATTAATGACATTGTTTTAAGTGTAAGGAAAATGACACTTGTCATGAGGAGAAGGGAGAAGGTCCAAAAGAGAAGGTTAGAGAGAAGGTTGCTAGCATTCCTCAAAATTAAAATAGATGGTAATGTAAAAGTAATTATATGTTGGTATTTATGCCATGGTTAAACACAAGAAATAGGGTAGGTAGGTATACCAATAACAATACAATGGATTGCTAATTAATTAATTAATACTTTTGCGGCTCATCTCTCTCAGTCTGTCTGTCTGTCGATCCAAATTCCATGCCCTCTAATATAAACAAACAAACAAATCAAACACACTCATACCCTGTACACTCCGTTGTCAGGTTTCTCCTGCTTTGGGTAGTCGATATAAGGCAATGCGTTTCTTTACATTTCCCCCATTTTGAGACCTTCCTGTCTTCCTTCTTCCGAAGCCTTGCAAACACAGACTTAAGCCCATTCCTCATCAAATTCAGCGTCCCTGTAACAAGCTCTCTGCAACATCAAATATCAATTGTTAAATTACCATAAGTGTGTCTAATCTATAATGACCCGCAGAACAGAATCTCATGATCCCATAATCAAATTGTCCAGAAAATAATATGGAATATCAGAATCAACCAAAAATGAAGGGTCTTGTACTTACAATGGTGAACAAGGAGATCGGCCACCATTTACATAGTAAACAAACAGATACGAATCATAATGCTGACCATTGATCAAGTAAAAGCCTTGCAACCTTCTTACACACATGAATGACATTTTCTTGTACAAATGGATTGCCGCATTATTGTAAGAAATGACATGCAAGTAAATTCCTCGGCAGGTTGGAATACTTGAGGCATATTTTATGACCTCACGAATAAGTGCTGAAGCTGCAAGTCCAAGGAGAAACAAATTATATATATGGTCAATACAGTGAAACAAAGTCTTAGAATTCATATCAAACAAGAGACAAACTCTTACCTATGCCAAGATTTCTGAAAGATTCTACAACTCCCAGGGTCAGAATGTAGATTAATGTCTGATCTGATTTTGACGGTTCGTAACTGAGCAGATCCCCTATCTACAGGGCCAATGTTTTGTTCATAAAAAGAGTGAGGGTAACTCAGGAAATTTAACAATAAAAAGAAAATTACAGCAAACTTATACTTTCTTATACTAGCAATATCTTGAATGTCAACCTCCGTTAGTACTCACAAGTTCCATGGCTTCAATTAAAACAGAAAGACCAAATAATAACCACTAACATTTTTTAATCAACCATTTCCTTATTACCAATCTGCTACTGGTAGATACCAAAGACCTAGGATCCAATCCTTTCTCCATTATGGTTTTATGGTTGAGGGAATTAGTGCTGGTTCCTCCCTACAGATGCACACAGGAAGAAAGAATGCTAGAGATATAGAGGACCCACCTCACTTTCTTTGGCAAGAACAATTCGGGCGGTTACAAATCCAATAAGTTCATCACTTTGACCATTTGGACGACTTCGATCAACAGCTGCCCATGACACAATATCATGTCCATTGACTACATTTTGAAAAAACTCAGCCTCATACCTGGAAAGATTGACAAAATCTTTAGTGAGGAAGCTGTGTTATGGTAGCAAAGAACATACCCACGAGAAAGTATCAAATGAGATTACATACCTAATGGGAAATAAATCAGCATGGATTTGCTCTAAGATCTCAAGGTCAGACGGTTGTATAGGCCTGTAGGATATGGTTGGACAACGGGAAAGTTTTGGGTTCACCATTGGGATTGTGCGGTCAATCCCCTGCAAATATTTGATATACTTGGAGAATTTGCACATGAATTTCTCCTTCCATTTATGCCACATCAGCCACAAAAGCCATGCAGTAGTTTCTGTCAACTGTAAGAGAAATGATGGCATACAATAATTTCCATATTGAAAAATCATAAATAAACAAAGCAACACGAAATTCACAAGTTTTGAAAGCCTGATGTGTCTATGAACCCCACAAACTGATGAAGATTAGCATCTTCATTGAGTGACAACAAGATACGTTCAAGTATCCAGTTAGATATGAAATTAAGAAAGTTGAAAATGACTGATATCAACTACTCTCTGTCCTCTACTAATGGCATCTGGGCAGTTGTTTTGAACTTTCAAAAATCATTAGGTTGCTTCAGAATTGAACTTAAGAGGTTATTAGCCTGACCTGGTAATTGCAAGGACATTTTTTCCCAAGATAAAAAAGGCAGAAGGTCCATTACAGATCCGATATGTTTATGCACAGTTACGGGAATACAGGTGAAATAGAGTTTTGTACTTGAAGTATTTACCTCAACCGACGCTTTCCTTGACAATGAATGGGCAAATTAGAGTTTCCGACTCTTCAAACGTGGTCTGCAGAGTCAACTAGAAATGTCATTTTTATTTTACCAATAAATAAAGTCTTGAAGCTAATTCCATCCAAGAAAACAGAGAAGGTGTAGAAGAGATAATACTGGATTGTGGGTATTTCAAGTTCAACAGAATGAACAAGATATATTTAGAATTAAGAACATGACATGATACTAATTAGGTGGGAGAAAAATAGATGGTTCAACACACGTTTTCTGCCCCAACCCATATTATTACTTATGGGTTTGGCTCACAAGCCATGCACGTCTTCTTCCTACAGGTATCAAGTCCAGGGTGATTCGCTTTGCAAATTGTAACACATGCCGAGTTGAAGTTTCTGATGAATTCAAGTCTAACGCATGATTTTGTATGAACTCAAATGTAATTGGCAAATTGGCAAATTGTATAATGGTATAATTGAATTGAATCCATGAATTGGAACAGCTTGTAAAAAGAACAGCGAGAGAGAGAGAGAGAGAGAGCACAACTTACACGCACAAGGCACCAAGAAAAGCTCAATTCTTGCAGTGCATCAAACTTTCCGGATAAGATCAATTGTCATCGCCAACTGAGAGCAAAGTGCAAAGACAGAGAAATTACCAACCAATTGAATTCTAACAAGCACATCTTGATTCCCCATAAAAATAACATTCAATACAAGAAGAATTTGATAGCTTTGAGTGCACACACAAAAAACAGTGTTTTGAATTTGATAGCAAACAGAAACCCAGCTGAGATCTCAGACCGCTTTACCTTGGTGGGTGGGTGAGATGGATAGGAATGGGCAGTTTCAGAATTCCCCTGTAAAACTAAAAGGTTGTTGCCAATCCCATGCCTCTCTCGGAATCGCTTCGTTGGGTTTGGGTTGGGAACTTGGGATACTGGTGATTTGGAATCTTATTATGCTTTCGTGCCACTGACTTCTCTCTCCCTCTTTCTTTCTGAGTAGCCTACTCCCAGGCTCAAGTAAGGTAACATCCAAGACCAAGACTTTGGTGTCTGTGTCTTTCAGGAACCAATAAAAATAAAAGGACATATTGCTAGTTTCTTTATTCTTTTCTTGGGCTAAATATGATGATTCATGTTGTTACCATTCTTGAGTTTCTTGGGCTGAAGCTTGGAATGGGCTACTCTAGTTCTGTTCGAGACGCGTCCAAACGCGCCTTAAGGTTTTCCTTTTCATTTGTTGTCTCCTGTCCTGGGTGGATTGTTTCTCCATCCACCACGCAAGAAAGATGGAAAGAAAATAAAACAAAGGCAGCATCTTATTCTTTGTTAAAGCAAGTGTCCTGCTACGCAATTTGCAAAGGCAAGTTGTATTGTACGGTCTATTATTATCATTAGGCAAACCAATTATTTTTTATTATTTTCTAAAAATCTTGATCAACTACTTTTTACTTTCTTTGGATGATATAAAAAATCATGATACTGTGTACAGATGAGTAGAGATGCAAAGAATATCGAAACTTTGATAAATAAATAATTACATGTGTTTTCTGTACGTCCCTTACAGAGCTTAGAGAGGGAGGGTTGCAGATTCCACATATACTACTAACTGTGCATATTTACATACGAGGATGATGGCCCCCACATCAAGAGCCCTAGAGAGGTGAGTCATTTGGTAACATAATTAGACCAAAAGCTCAAGCTCAAGTCGAAGTTGAAGTTGAAGTTGAAGTTGTAGGAAGGAAACACCACCAACGACTTAGAAGATCATTACTTTGAGAGCATCAAGAAATCACTGCTCAAGCGACCACAACTATAATGACAATGATCAGGATGATTGCCAAAAATCACCAACAGCAAACAGGTCTGCATGCACAAATAATGATTACACCATCAATTCCTTCTTCAGGGAAAGGAAAGAAAAATTAAGAGTTATATATCTCAAATAAAAAACTTTCGTTAAATCACTAGTCTGTCAGTCATGTCACAGATGAATCAATCCAATCCAGCTAAACTTAAGGTGAAATTGTGTTCCTGATAAAATGGGAGACAGTTTGAAGAAACCCATGTGTTGAAGGAAAAATTACCAGAGATGAATTAGATCTTTGGA
The DNA here is from genome assembly GCF_029339155.1 of Prunus mume. Classification (NCBI taxonomy): domain Eukaryota; kingdom Viridiplantae; phylum Streptophyta; class Magnoliopsida; order Rosales; family Rosaceae; genus Prunus; species Prunus mume. Next base: position 30,364,496 of record NC_142702.1, on the reverse strand, counting down.
TCTTAGATGCTTTCACAAGTTGGGAGGTGCCTTGCACAGTTGCGGTATGAGAGTTCTCAATGTTAGAGCCAATATCATCTGAAAATAACACATGTACAGCATCATTCAAAGTACGGCACACAAAATCCAAATGACTCAACGTATACCAATTCAATTTTTGAATAACAACTAACAGACATTGGACTAACCGATTATAGCTCCTTGATCATGGACCAGGACAGCTAGATCTTTGAAAATCTCATTAACCTCACTGATCTGTTGTTGAATTTCTTGGATCCCTTGCTCCCTTTCTTCAATAATAGCTTCATTGAATGCGATCTCATTGTCCGCCAGTAAAACCTCTTGTCTGCATACAACAGATTCAATCTTATAACTTAAATCAATGAAGCTAAATTGCATCATGCAAGGCACTCAACCTCAAAGGCAATAATTAATTTGAGAGGCATGTCCCAATTACTCAAAAACCTTCCTTAGTTAGATTTAGGTTGACTAAGCCAATACAGACTGAGAAAACCACTACACAAAGTTTAGTGGTGGGCCTGGAGGCAAATTCTGTGACACCCGAACACCACCCCCCCAACCCCCCCGGGCATGCCATAACAAGAAGCTGCAAACACATTCTCAATAGTTACTGCAAAGAGCTGCCAATTTATGGATGTATATTTGTTTGCCCACCTTCTTGATTCTAGCATAAGAGCTTGCTGTTTGGAACTCGTAGTTGAACTCATCTCCTGCTCATGGGCAAGATAACTGCACAATATGATGAAAGGCATATATGAGTAAAAGGTTTAAATAAAAGAGAGATAATTAGCGCCTATACATATTATCACAATCTCTGGGAGACTACTGGCATTTGCAATTATAGTTTAATCATTAAGAACAATTATGTCAACTTAGACACAAGTTTACATTTTACAGAAAATTTAATGCTTCTGTAAAGTGTGTCCTGTGTTCCTTTTGGTATCAACTAATTTACCTGGATGGCAGAACGTCTTTGGGAACAAAAGGAGCAAATGTTGTTTCCCTTTCAGCTGCAAGCCTCTGAGCCTTCTGAAATTCTTTAAGAACCGCCTGGAAATCCTTTGCAAGCTTAGCATCAGCAATCTTCTTGACAACCTGCATTTCGAAAGTGTCCCTGAAAAGGTGAGAACCCCCAACTCCACTGACCACAAGAGGAAACATACACTGGATATATACATATGATAACCCATGGCTAATTGATTCAGAAATGATAAAGGAATCACAACCATATGAAGCCAATAAAAATATATAGAGCGGAAGAATAGAACCAGATCACCACACACACTACACTGAGAGTAGTTAATTTTCCCTTTTTCTTTTCTTGTTTCGATTCAGGGGGTGGAAATGTCTCAGAATGCCCCATACACAAAGTTAGGAGTAGTGAAAATATTGAACTCCTATATAATTTAGAGAAGTACACTTGCATATGCACTTACACTAACTTGGGCATGCTGATCATTTTCACTGGCTTGCTTAAGTTTGGCTGAAGTATCTTTCACCAACTCCCCAATATGTGCCCGTGACTCATGCCTGCCAGTAAAAAGTAGTCAAGTTTCCATGTCGCAACCAAACAATCCGCATTTGCCAAAATATATAATATGCATTAGCTGGAACAGCGCAAACCAGACAACAAATTTCAATAGGCGGACTTTCTCTCAAATATATGTTATTTCCCAAATATATAAAAACCCACCGACAATGTAGAAAACAGACAATTCGAGCACTTATAGCTCAATGTACAATCAATCAGTTAAGGCGCCAAAGGCTGAAATAGAACAAAATAAACAGGGAAAAGGAACTAGAAGTCGAATTAATCATTCATAATATAAAATAAAAAGAGAGAGAGAGAGGGAAAGAAGAGAAAAGCTCACAGCTTGTCACGGAGTTGAAGGGTGTCTCTAGGGGTGCCGAGGGAATTGACTAGGCGGAAAAAGGAGGAGACGGCGGTATTGATTTGGAAAATCCCAGCAGACACAGCCTGAGAAGGCTCGTAAAGATTTTGACTTTGATCTTGATCTTGATATTGATATGCTGCTCGTTGTCTTTGCTTCTGAATTGAATTCGAGTAAATGGGTTGTCGTTGTTGCTGCGGAGTAGCAGCCTCAAGATCTTGGAAACTCATTCTTTCTTTCTCTTTGTTCCTTGTGTTGTGCGGATTGATTGATGAAGAAGGAAGACTGTTTCTGCTAGTGTTCCTTCCTTGGGTTGCTTGGCTTATGGTGTTTGGTGGGTGAAGACAACAAAGACAAGAGGGAAGTTTCGTTGGTTGAAACGTTCCTTGAAAGTGTCTCCTCCTCCACGAATCACAATTCAATTTCACCTGTACTTCAAACTTGAAACTAGAAAGGTCAAACTATGCTTTCCCTTCCCGTCCCAAACCAACCCAAGTTGCTAACGTCCATCCATATGACAATCACACAATCACAACTGTCGTACTGCCGTTGAAGGCTTTGCTAGTTAGTGGGCTTGTCATGGATAATAAGCCCAATTTATAATATTGGATTGGGCCTAGTTTTCAGCCCATTCAATGCATTTGACATCGGCAGTTGTCTCTGATCCCAAATAACCGCCTTCCCTCTGCTCTCCTTCTCTGTTTCTTTCTTCTTCCTTGTTGAGACAGATTTGTTCTTTGCACAGTGCACATCATACCCAAACAGGCCTTGTATTTGATGGAGGTCAGTTCTCCACTCACTCTAATTCGTTCGTTTATCAATTTATTTTGTTCTATTTTAATAACTATCCTTCTGAATTCTGATCCAAATTTGTTTATCTGCTTGCTTAAATATCGTTACCAAATCAGAAGTGGTTTTGAATATTTGATCCCCCCCCATTCTCTTCTTTGATGTTTATTGTGCCTTCTTCTACATGTTTTTTTTTTGGGTACTAAAGTTTCTTTTTAGTTTGAGTGTTTTTGGAAAACAATTTGGTCATTATTTCTTGACTGCATTTCCATGGTAATATGTATTCTCTGAGTCTGAGTTGGTTTTGTTCCCAATGGCAGATAAGGACAGTGAAAGTTAACAATGTCTCCCTGGGTGCAACGGAGAATGATTTAAAGGAATTCTTTTGCTTCTCTGGTGAAATCGAATACATTGAAATACAAGGGTTGGTTTTCTTTTCTTTCTCGTTTCGGGTTACTAATTAATTGAAGAGGATGGTGAAAGTTAATTTTGTTTTATTCAAGGGACAACGAGAGGTCTCAGATTGCATATGTTACCTTCAAGAACCCCAAAGGGGCAGAAACTTCAGTGCTTCTTTCGGTGGGTTCACTTCTCACTGTTCTTGGCCTCTTTCCCTTATATTATAATAATTTCTGAGTTTCGCTGTGATCTCATTTGATATGCTTGTGTGTTTCAGGGAGCAACTATAGTTGATCAGTCCGTTACCATAGACCTGGCTCCAGATTACAAGCTTCCAGCTGCTGCAGATTCAGCACTTCCAACTGTAATATTATTTTCTAAGGGCCACCTTTTCTTTTAACGATACATATTATACGATAGTTTAGTTTGTTTCTGACAATGTTCAATCTCCTCAGGCAACAGATAATGTAAGTTCTGGTGGTGCTGCCCAAAACGCAGAGGATGTTGTGAGCAGCATGCTAGCCAAAGGCTTTGTTTTGGGAAAAGATGCAATCAACAAGGCGAAGGCCTTTGATGAGAAACACCAGCTTACTTCAACTGCAACGGCCACAGTAACTTCTTTGGACCAAAAGATTGGTTTCACTGAGAAAATTAGTGCTGGCACAAGCATGGTAAATGATAAGGTGAGGGAAATGGATGAAAAGTTTCAGGTTTCTGAGAAGACCAAGAATGCGTTTTCAGCTGCAGAGCAGACGGTGAGCAGTGCTGGATCTGCAATCATGAAAAACCGTTACATACTAACTGGGACGTCGTGGGTAACCGATGCGTATAACAGGGCAGCCAAGGCAGCAGGTGAAGTAGGGCAGAAGACCATGGATAAGGTTTCAGCAGAGGAAGAGGGTGGAAAGAAAGTGGAAGGCAGTAGTACTACTCAGATCACTCAAGTAGATTCTCCCAAGGATGCTACCCACTAAACTAATGACTCATCTCATGCGTCATGAGTGATGAGCAGCAAGCAATCTTCCAACATCCAACGAGTCTTCATCTTCTGAGTTGCTACAAGATCATCACCTTCTACAAGATTAGTATAAGTTGTACTACTTTGCTTTCCTGTTTGTTTATAATATATAGGAGGAATTAATTGCTGCTGGATGTTTATTTTCATGAATGAATGATTTCTGTCACTCAAATGACTTGTGTATGCGTCCCTGCTGTCTGTCGCTGGGATTCTTGAACAAAAGTAGAGTTATTTGTGCTTTCGTATCAAGTTATTTTGTCAAGGCAATTTGTTCTTTAGGTAATTTAACTCGCATTCATTTTGGAATTTGATATCTCTAGTGCTAGTACGACTGAATTTATCATAAGTCAAGTTATTCTACGCTAAAAAAAGAAAAACTCAATATGCTGATGCGGTGTATTCTCAGCCGTCAGATCTTTTCAAGGACATTAACGGCTAAGATGAATTACTAAGGAATATCCCCAAACATAAATCGCTCCAAACAAACAATTTAGTTGAGCTTGCGGTTGAAAAATCGGAACCAACCAACGCGACCAAGTCTCAATTCTCAAACCCTAAACCTACCCTTCCCTACCCCCCATCACTCTACCATGGCCATGGCCTCGTTCGACGCATTCTTCTTCATTCTTCGTCTTCTGCATCAGCACAATCCCAAACTTTAACCCTAATCCGAATGTGTTTCTGCACATTCTTCTTCGCACCTGGATCTAGGGTTTCCATTTCGGCTCCGAAGATCCCCAGCCTTGTACGTCCTCTTAGATCGGATCGCCGGGGAAATTTTTGCTCGGTCCCGCGCTCCGAGATCTTGATTCGTCTCGTATTAGGTTTTCAGCTCCGACGAGGCTCTTACGAGTCGGCAGGTTGCCCCTACATATTTCTTCCCAAATTTCTTGCATTTATTTGAGTGATCTTTGAATCCAGTTTTGAGATCTAGTTGCATTTCATGTTAATGATCTTTCTATTTACGCTGGATGTTTTGGATTTTTATTTTATATTTTCTGGGAATTGCATTTGGGATGCAAATCATAATTCCAAGACAATTCGTTGACGGAATTTGAAGATAGTTGTTGCCTGAGTCTAAGAAGCACGCCATTTGGATGTTGTTGTTGAACATTTTCTGTTGAAATTGAAAATTAAGGCAATGTAGGTTTGTCTATTAGGAGCTGAATTGCTTTCTATGTATGCCTATCTTTATGGCAACAGCTTAGAAACTGAAATTTCAGGTTGATACTTTACCATTTGGTTAGAAACTTAAACTCAGACACATTAATTACTGAGTCTTGGATACCAGCAATGAAAATCAGATGCACCAAATTTCTTGTGTGTATCGATCAGGTCTTGTTACTTTAATTCCCTGTAGTTTTTAAGCTGCTATCAATTTGAGTAAAGCACACAAAGTATACCTGGAGTTTCCAGTATGGGTTGGGCAGAAAAAAAGGTCAAAAGCTCGCCTTTGGGGCTAGTTTTTCTCAAATTACATTAGCCACTTTTGATGCTATAGAAAGAAACCTTGGGAACCTATATATATGCTGGAAGTTTGTGGTATAAAACTTCATTATTTATAGGGTTTGCTGACTTTGAGTTTTTTATTTTTGGTATTCATTGTTTATTGTTCTTTTTCCTTCCTGATGGATTGTATATTTTTCCTTGTCACATAATTTTGTCGTGCTTCTGTATTTGTATTATTTTTTAAATGCTACATCTTCACAGCATACAGTAAATTACACACATGTAGAGATACACCGACCGAAACATGTAGAAACCTCATTTCTCCAATAACAGTTAGTAGGTTGGATATGATTTTAGTGAAAATAGAGTTCTGTTGAGGGAAGTTCATTGCTTGTTTTTCTTTAGATGGAAGTGACTATAAAAAGTAAAAAGGTATTTCAATGTTTAAACAGGATTATTGCAAATGTATAGTTTCTGTTTTTCTAATCTCTTTTCGTTTTCTCATATGAGAAGTCGATAAGTATGGGTAGCTACACAGAATAAAAGGTTTGAGCTACTCTGATGGTGAGTTTGGCAACCTCAAACCCTCAAAATACAAGGTTTGTTTAATCTTTTGCATCCTGATAGTGGACATAATTGATGTGTTTCGTTTAATTGTGTAAATGTTTCAGTGTTGTATTTGCTTCTTTTTCCTTGAATCTCGCTCCCCTTCTATTGGGGAACCAAGTCCATCACCGGCCAGAAAAGACAAATAACTAAACATACTAATCAATGTTCTGCAATGATCGATCACCCCGGCTGTTTCTGTTCGATCCTTTTTTAATTGATTTACTGTTTAATTTCTTTGATTTAAAAGCCTATTGGATTGTGGTGTATCTTGTTTTAGTTTCTCTGGGAGTTTTCGATATTTCAATTGTTAATGGGTCCTCATTTAGGACAATCCTCTTTTACACCGCTTTTTTAACTACAATTTTACAAGAAGTATGTATTTTTTTTTTTTTTTCTTTTTTTATTTAAAGTCGGATAAAACTGGACAAAATATCCAAACGATTGTAATGGGCGAAAAGTTGTGCCAATAAGATGAAAACGGGCCCAGAAGTGCACCTGATAACGTCAAAACGGCCACGCATACAGCCCAATTGAGCGAAAGCCGGCCTAGGATGCGGCCTGATAACAGGAGAGTAGACCCAGAAGTCGATCTGATAACATGAAGTCAGCCAAGTAATTTCCACTCAACGGGCCTATGAATCTGGGCAATAACATGAACACAGCACAGCTTCAAGCCAATTTTCGTGGGAACAAGCCCAAAACTCAGCACGATAAAATTAAAATAGGCCCAGAAATTGACAAGTAAGCTGAAAATGGTTCAAAATTTGGCCCAATGGTATGAATAGCAAAAAGATGGGGCCAGAAATTGGCCCAATAACAAGAAAATTTGTCCACAACTAGGCCCAATAAGTAGAAAGTGGCGCATAAGTAAGCCCAATAATGTGCAAATAGGCCCATGAGAGGGTCCAAAATTCGGCCCAATTATGTGGAATCAAGTCCAGAAGGTGGCCCAATAATGTCAGAATCGGCCCAATAATATGAGAATGGCCCACAATGTGGCCCAATAACGTGGAAACAGGCCCAGTATTTGGCCCAATAAAATGAAAAGGGCCCAGAAGTCAGCCCAATAAGCTTAAAATGGCCCATAAGTCGGGCCAATGATGTGCAAAAAGGCCCATAAGAAGGCCCAATAATATTAAAATGGGTCTAAATCCGGCCCAATTTTAATTAGATGGCCCACAATGTGGCCCAATAAAGTGGAAATAGGCCCTAAACAGGCCAGTAGTTGGCCCAATAAAATAAACGGGCCCAGAAGTCAGCCCAATAAGCTTAAAATGGCCCATAAGTCGGGCCAATGATGTGCAAAAAGGCCCATAAGAAGGCCCAATAATATTAAAATGGGTCTAAATCCGGCCCAATTCTAATTAGATGGCCCACAATGTGGCCCAATAAAGTGGAAATAGGCCCTAAACAGGCCAGTAGTTGGCCCAATAAAATAAACGGGCCCAGAAGTCAGCCCAATAAGCTGTAAGTGGCCCATTATTCGGCCCAATCATACGAAAAATGGCCCATAAGTGGGCACAATAATATTGAAATGGGCCCATAAGCCGGCCCAATTATGTGTAATCAAGCCCCGAAGTCGGCTGAATAATTTTAGAATCGGCCCAATAGTCAGGGAATGGCCCAATATGTGACCCAATAAAGTGGAAACAGGCCCAAAAGGTGGCCCAATAAATAAATAGGGCCTAAAGTCGGCCCAATATTGTATAATATGACCCACAATTGGACCCAATTTTATGAAAACAAGCCCCAATTTGGCCCAGTTACATGAAAGCATACCCGGGAATCGGTCTAATAACGTAATAACGGCCCAGCATTCCTCCTAATTACTTGAGAACTGGACCAATGATCTGAAAACGGCCCATGGTTCGTCCCGATAACGTAGGAACAGGCCCAATAACAGGAAAGCAGGCCCACAACTAGGCCCTAAATATGTGAAAATAGGCCCGATTTCAAACCCAATATTTTGAAATCATTGCCCAAGTTAAGCCCAATATTGGAATTTTGTCATATTTTAATGTCTTGTTTCCGGAAAGGCTATAATGAGGGCTTAAAGTGAAGAGGTTATTTGAGAAGATCAAATCTCACCATCAACAAATGTAAAGAAATCATGGGACTTAAATATTTTAAATGTTTTGACAGTCGGATCGGTCTCCTCAAATAACCTCCTCACTTTAACTCTTCATTGTAAAAGCTCCCGTCTTGTTTCGGATTATCGGCTTGGGCCCAAATTGTTATTACCGATTAAATCATTAATATTTCTTTTCAGTGGATCCATTATTCTCTTATGCATCAGATGATCTGAAAAAGTGAAAAAGAAATAAAATGGAAACACGAGCACACACACACACCAAGCAGCATTGCCTTCAAATGTGTGGCCAACACAGAAAAACCTAAAAACAAGAAACAACACCCAAAAAATCCCCAATCAGAGCATCAACAACTGCAGTAGCCTTGATTTGTCATCTTCCTCGTAATCTTTTCTTTTTCTCATTTTATCTTCTCATCTTCCAACTCCCTTCTTATAAATTATCATCATCTCAAGATCACAAGGCTTCGCAGCGGCGACCGCGACCTTCACTTCATCTACAAATCCATGAGTGAGGTAATCGAACCATCGCTGTTATTTTATCACCTTTTGCGTTCTCAAACTTAACAATAGGGCTGTTTGAAAAGACAGCTAACAACCAAATGAATGCATATAAACAGAAGCATAGCTGCAGAAATATAATCAAGTATTGGCAAAAAAAATACAGATAAACAAAAACTGATGAACAATAACTGGAAGCACAGCTCCGGTGCATCTAGATCAATTTCTAATCTACCAACCTTATAACGTATTAAACGCATGCATCATATTATAGAGAAAAAGAAATGGATCAATATTGACGTTAGCATATTTTCCAATTTTACATAACTACTCTGATTGTTTTGAAAATTCTAATGGACTGTAAAACAGTTCTTCAGAGCACTTCTAATAAAACCCATTGTAGCTAGAGCCTATTCCTATCCAATAATACTAAAAAGAGAGAAGAAGAAAAAAATGCAAACAAATGAGCTAAAGCTCAAGGGAGCCAGTTGCCAGCAAAGAAAGGCTTAATAATCTGGCAAGTCATCACTTAACACACTCTTTATTTTGGGGTCAGAAATGACACTTCATAAAACAGGCTAAAAAGGCAGAAACTACACACATCAAGAGAGCCATAGCCAAGCCAACACAGCAAGGCCACAGCCAAACAAACTTACAAAAACCAGGGCGAAATAAAAGTAAACCAAAACCAAACTAAATTACAAAGCAAAAACACATAAACGGCTGAGACAAGAAAAGGAGACACATGCATAACATAACGTCCTATCTGCAGCCAGAAACAAATCTAGTTATCAGGAGGGCATGGTAACCCATCCCGTGACAAGACAAACACAAAGAAGGATGGGGGTACTTCAACCCCAAGACCTTGACACGCATTTACTGCAGCCTTGCAGGGGTCATTAGCATCATAAAAATACTTCCTTTTGATATTTCTAGGCCAGTTGCTTGGTAAAAAATTGTGGTCCCTTTAAATGATGCAAAGGCCCTGGACATTCCCCGTCTCTATGACGGTCCACCCCTGATTCCAGGAAGTGGAAACAGAAAATAGCTAACAATAAGTATAGTAACTTTACAAAGGCATCATTTTCAGTAATTTACTGATGTTTACAAAAGGTTCAACCAAACAGCAACACAAGAAGCAGAATCAGCAGATTCATAAGAGCTGGTAAATTTAAGTCTAGCCCAATTTCAAATGCCTGATTATATGAGGACTTTAAATGCACAAATCACAAAGTCATGATATAAAACTACGTTAGAAAAATAAAACAGACAGAAACCTGACAAAAGTTGAGAGAGGGGCTACACAGAATCAATTACATTTCAAGTAGGCAAACGCAATTCACTCTGTCAACCCAAGGTATGAATCCTGATAAATCAAATGGTACCATTCCAGGCCCTCTTTCATTGAGATGTCAAGCAAGCCTCATTTCTCTTACTTGAGACTGATATAATCAAATTAAAAGTAAACTATTATGGCTAAATTTCCCATATTCTAAAGAATCAAATAAGGCAGGTATGACATTTCAACATTCTTAGCATGGATATTCATCATTCACCTCTCCGACCCAAAAAACTATATTACCATATAAACTACAGATGATCCCTGAAACAGACGGTGGATGGTAAAAAAAAATCAGTTCTGGAAGTTCAGGCCCGGATGTATTTCATGCCAATGAAATTCTATAAGGTGGCGCTAACTATGTGACATAATTTCTAAACCTAAATAACAGCAATGAAAACATAGTACGGACAACCACTGCTAATGCATATGACATGATCTTTACAAACACTTAGGTATGAGTCCAAAAGATCAACCATGGAAAAGTAAGAGATATCAAATGAAGCAAGGGACGCTGCCAAGAATCAAAAGCCTACATGATGAAAATTGCTAATCCCAACTATTAAAAGAAAGCTAACTCAAATGAAAGTAAACGTGTCAAACTGAAATAAAAGGCAACTAATATGTAACTCTGAAATGCAGCTTTATAACATTTTAACAGCAACCGAACAAGTAACTCCGTAAGGTATTTTAGGGTTTAGGGTTTAGTGTTTTCGGAAATGCCTACTTGATGAACATGTAGGAAATACGTTCATCAAGTAGATTGTATAGTAACTGATCCAAACTTTTTATTTGTATTTTTTATAAAACTAAACGTAACGATAAATATATTCCTAATATCATACCCACAAAATCAACGGACGTTAAACAATTTATTTTTGCTTAAAGTAGAATTCATGTCAATTGATAATCCATCATACTTATTGACAGAAATGAAAAATAATTTGCCTCACAAAATTAATCAAGCGGTGCATAACTAAATAGAAGGAAGCGTAATATTACCAGCATATAGAGATCACGAAGGTGAAGATTCGTAAGAAAACTAAGCACTGAATGAGTGAGAAACAAAATCATCGATCTCAGGCTTCCCACCACCCGATCAACGCGTTCCGCTTCTTCTAGAAGAAGTCGGCCATCGACGGGACCCAATGGAATTGGACTGAAATGCAAAGCGAATTCGAACTCGCGAGACAGCAGCCGGAACCTACGGGACGCGATTCGAAACAGCGTAATTCAGATCGGTCGCGCGCATGTTCACTGAAAATCCTATCGAGGTCTTCGCCAGTGAATATGCATCCCATTTCCAACGAGGATTATCGGTAAGAGAAGAATTGAGGTGTTGATTCTCAATCAGCAAAGATTACCGGTCAGAGAATCGAATTGAATCGCAGCCATTATTGATTTCTGCCTCTCTTGGTGAGGCGTCAGTGATACAACAATCCGTTCTACGAGATGATCGGATATGGCGATTTCGGACTGGCGGAGATCGGGCGTGGTTGGAGCGAAGGATCCACTTGGATCTGATCATCTGAGCATTGTCTATTGATGAAATTTTAGGGTTAGGGTTAGGAATGGACTCTTGCTTTCGTTAACAACGATGCGAGTGTGGTGGTTTTGAGTGAATCTGGCTTGACATGAGCTCAAGTTGGGTATTTTAGACTTTTCTATGGAGAAATAAAAATAAAAAGGTATTTCCATTTCCAGGCACAATAAAACGCACGTCGTTTGTAGAGACGGTCACTCTGTGTCTGTCTCCGCATTAAGCAAGCCCTTGTTGCAGGTATCAACAACTACTATACATGATTAAGGCAAGAGAAGAGAAGGCTTAACTCATCAATCGGAGGGAAGCATTATTGAGTCGGCGTCGCGGCTTCCCCTCATCCCTTCTGTTTAGCTGCCGAAAACCAAAACGCAGAAAGCATGCACCATGCAAGTCCACGAAACTTACTGAAAATATTGATAAGCAGTTGTACAAGCTAGTAGAACAAGTTTAGTTTGTGTTGCGCGCACACGAAACTTAATTAATTAAAGATGAAACTAAGCTAAGATGTCCAATATCACATTCATTTATTCATTTATTCATTGAATGATTAATTAGGGAAACTAGGTAATTAACAGTAGAGCTTGAATCGTGGCTGCCACTAGTATAGAAAGCACGGCATTGTTCTTGCTATCATCAGTAGATCCTGAACCTGAACCTGAACCGAATTGGGATACATCTGGCGGCGGCGGTGTCCTGTCATTGTTATAAGGTGGTGGTGGTGTAGTCTCAGTACTAGTAGTCGTAGGGGGCGGTGGAGTCTGAGGCGGTGTCTTAGGTGGAGGTGGACAAGACATTCCAGAGAGACAATTACCAGTCACACTGCAATCATAATATTCATATATAAGATTCAAATTAATTACTTAATAATTTGACACAAATTGAACAAGTTGAAACGAAAAAAATCAAATAATATGTGATCACTTACACTAATTCCAACTTCTTGTTTTTGGATAAGGAGGTGGGTATGGTTCCGTTGAATCTATTGTTTGACAAATCCCTGGGCGGGTGCACAGCACACAGCACACAGCACACACATGAATATATTTATATATGCACTGAAAATATTGATTGTACAGGGGCTGGCAGGGGCTATAACTTACAGTCGCTTTAGATTCGGGAAGGAGCCAAGAAAATCAGGGATAGGACCATTTAAGCTATTGTCGTGCAAATCACTGATCCATCCACCACCAGAGAACAAAAAGAACAGTATTAATTATTCATTGAAAATGCATACCATATATATATAGCCTAGGTCGACTCAAAAAACTCACATTGTGACAAGGGCATCCATGGAACTAAAATCTGGTAGTGGACCAACCAGATCGAAGCTACTCAGATTCCTGTATTTATTTTTGACAGGAAAAATGAATAAGTAATCATAATGAAAATAAAGAGCTAGCCTAATTATAATTAATAATAATGAAACTCACAGTGCAATTATACGAGGAATGGTGCCTGTGCTACACTGAACCCATTCCCACGAAGAGCTTAATGGAAGGCAAGGGTCACCGCTCCATATAATTAACACCTCGAATTGCAATTGTAGTACCGCCAGTCCCTCCACTAATTCAATTCATTTCCAGAAACAAACAAGCTGATTAATGAAATTAAAGGAGATAAGCTTCAAACAAAAACCTGATTAATTAATTACCATCTCTGGTATCAGTTGCTGGTCCTACTTTAGACAGGAGATAAACTTCAAAGGCATTGATGAGGAAGGGAAGGGTGGAATCAGCAGTGGGGCGGAGAGTGATGGATGTTTTCGAAGAAGCAGTGATGTTGGTGATGGCGACTTCCACTACGCTCTCAAAAGGTGGGACGATGGGTTTGGAATAAGGCTGCTCGTCTACATAAATCTCAAAGGATCGTTTGTTGGGTGAAGTGAGTGATGCAGGATCCACCTCCGAGAAGAAGGTGGTGATGTACACTTGAACTGGAAAGTCTGGGAGGTATGTATATAATTCAAAATACTCGGACGTGTTATTGCCGGTGGTTGCATTTTGTACTACAGCTGCAGGAGGATTATCTTCTGCACCACTCACATCCATCTTGGATATTCTCGCCTCACCTTCCGCCTGATGTGCAAACAAACCGTACCCGGGTACCCATCTCCGATCGTAACTGTCGTCTGGATACCTACATTTTATATACATAATTATTAAGAAGCATACATATATATAGCTATATAGCTATAGCATTGTGTATATATATATATATAGTAGCAAAGCAAGTAAGTTACCTAATGAGTTGTTGTGCACCTAAAGCAAGCCTCTTTTGCCTGAACAAAGCATAATCAGAAGCAACGCGTGTGTACATTTTAGGAGCTAAACTGCGGAATTCGAGTGCGGATATAAAGGGAAACTGGCGAGGCAGGGTTTGAGCAAGACATATGCTGGTGGTGTTTTTGTTCACAGTGTATATCACCTCGTAATTAACAATGGTATCGGAAACCCCGGTTAAGTTGACTTGCGTCCAGTAGGTGGAGTCAAAGTAGAGATCGAAGGTCGGGGGAGAGTTGTTACCGTCGTAGTTTCCGTAGTAAAAGCTAGCGCGCACCAGAAGCCGTAGACCTATCATGTCAACGCTGTTGATGGTGTAGCAGTTTTTCCTTAGACTTGTGAAAACTCGTAGAGTGCTGGCCACATGAGGGGTTGAGCTGGACAACTCCACCAACTGGGACTCGCCGCTGTGCACATAGTCATCATCTCCAACCCAGTTTATGGAAAGGCTGTCGGTGTAAGAATCGGAAGCACCACAATCGATGCTCAGAAACACTGCAGCATCTACACACACCCATGACAACAATGTCACTATTGAACCTAATATATTCATATTCATTTTGGTTCATTAATCAGCCGCGCATACATTTATATATAAGACGTAGGTACGGGAATCAAAGAATACAGCTTAACTTTTTGTTTAAATAAATGAATAAATAAAACAAAAAATGGGTGTTGAAATAAGAATTAGAAAGTTAACTCGGAAGCACGACGAGAGCAGGAAATGTTAATGTTGTGACTTTTGCTCAACAATTATATTCCTTTCTATTCTAACAATGATACTTGAATATAAAATAAGTTATTCTTCTCTTAAATTTACAAATAAATCATTACCTTTCCTTTCCTTTCCTTTCGTTGTGAGTAAAGATTAATACTTTGAAATGTTCTTCTAAGTAGATTGAAATAAACTATTCCGTACACATAATTAAAATGGTCAACACCTCTAAAATGATTATTAATCTTTGCAGATAATTTAATTATACAGCTAGAAAGCTAAGTATATGAACTTCTTGTTTTACTTTCCTTCCTATTTAATTATACAGATGATGAGCTTGCTTCTCTGGAAATTCTTAGTTAGACATGCTTGCGATTAATCAGAAGGAAAAAAAAACATGTTTATGCTAGCTGTTCAGGTTTGAGTGGACTTAACGTTTAAGTTGACTTTTGTCATATCATAAAATGAGATTTTTTATATATATGGGACGCAATAACACTTGTTAATTTTTTTTGGTGAAGAAACGGCCCAACACCTAACAGAGAAACTAAACAATGACTCGAGACCTACAAGAATCCAAGTAAATCTTCACTAACTACTTCATACTCCTCAACGAAAAATAAAAACCTACTCATTCCATGACAACAGGGTATATATATATATATCAAGAATCAACCATTCATTCTATCTTTAGCCTTTTCCTGCTGCGTTTATTAATGGATGGTTAAAATAAAAAACCAGAATGTACGAGTATTACGTGGTAAATTAGAGACATAATATTTGAAATCCACATATCATCATCATCATATCATAGTAAACGGCTAAAGCGAAATTCAACCCGATTTATGATAATTAATAAACACATAATTTACTCACTCGCATGATCTAATGACCAGATCATGAGTGACTGCCTAGCCAGCTGCTAATTCCTTACAATTTCAATATTCATATATGATTTATGATAATTAATAAACTCATAATTACTTATTAAGGAAGGCGGCGGAGTTGATGGCCCTGGAAAACTCGTCAAAATCAATACGGCCATCGCGGTCGGTATCGGCCTCGTCCATCATGCCGATGAGTTCATCAGCCGTGAGAGGGTGGCCTAGCTTCGCCATGGAGTGGGCCAGTTCCGCGGGGCTGATGTAGCCATTGCCGTCTCTATCGAACAGCCTGAACATGTTCCTCAGCTGATCCTGGCGGTAGCTGCAGGCTTGAGGTTGTACGAGGTCGAGGATCCGGCTTCACAAGGGCCACGAACTCCGACAACTCCACCAGTCCGTTGTGGTTGGTATCCACCTTTCGGATCAGCGCCGGCAGCTGGTGATGGCTGGGCTTCACACCCAGCGACCGCAGCAAAGACCCCAGCTCCACCTGCGTCAAGCTGTCGTCTTTGTTCCCGTCGAACGATCTGAAGATCTCCCGCAGCTCCGCCACCTTCTCCTCCTCCGTCTTATATCCTTTGCTTTGACTCCCACTAGTACGAGTACTCATTCGGGCGCCACCAGTCGGAGGTAGCATCCCAGCTTTTCTTTCACTAACTATAATTTGTTTAAAAAATGATATTGGAGTTGTCATCAACCTCCCCTTTTGTTTTCAGGACTGGACTGCTGAGCTGAGTGGTGAGCCGCTCAGAGGTTTTGACAAGTCGTGTTTGGATTCTTTTACAACAACAAAAGAAATTAAATAAAAGGTAGGTTTTCAGTGATTTTGTTATTTATTTGACTGGATATATTTAGTATTGCATGATTCTTTCCTTGTTTTTTTTTTCTTTTTTGGCCGAGCAATAATCACAAGAATCCTCGTCTAGTTATTCAACTTCTATTGGTTATTACTTGTTGGAATAAAGAATTTCAAATTAATAAATATGATGCAGACGAAGAACATGTATTCATTCATCTAATCCATTAGTCAAACAATAGAACAAATAAGTAAGTAATCCACGAACCTCATGGCGTCAGGGCCCGGTGGGTGGCCGGCACTAATAAAATTCAGAATAAAGTTAATCATACAGCTTCATTTTTTATTTATTTTTCAAGTCCTTCCAATCCATAATACATCCACAGCAAGTTAATGGGCGACAGGAATAACCACTTGCTTAATCAAAGAAGCAAAGTAACCAGATAAAAGAGAAGGAAGGCAATCAAAGGTCATCAACGTCGCTTTGGCCGAGTGGTTAAGGCGTGTGCCTGCTAAGTACATGGGGTTTCCCCGCGAGAGTTCGAATCTCTCAGGCGACGCTAGCATTTTCCTTTTTTTATTTATTTATTTAAGCAATTTAAAAATTTGGGATATTCAGTATTTCTGAACATTTTTGTTTTTGTTTTTGCACTGGATTTTTTCTTAACAAAAAAAAATACAAAGTGCGGTACTAGAAAAGCTTTATAAGATGTTGTTTTATACAAAATGAAAGCCGGGCGATCGATATTACTTGGTTTTTTGTTATCCTAGCCAATAATCATGAAGCAAGCATCTACAGTCTACTCGTAGTTTCAGTGAGTGAATCAGCTGCCATGCAAATGCAATGCAACGCAACTTGGAATTGCCGATATTGTAGTACCACTGTACCACCACACGACACGACCACCATGTCTTTTCTCTTTTCCCCTTTCCATTGATTACGACAAATGCTGCTCATATTAGTAAGGACTTTCCAAGTTTGTTGAGGGTAAAACGTTAGCCAACCATTACAAATCATTTCCCAAAACACTTAACAAAGAAACTAGAGTAAATAAGAACACATGTCACATCTCCATGAGATGAGAGAATGCTGCCAATGCCGAAACCTGGAACCTCGATTACATTAAAAGTACAATTTCCATAACAATAAATGATGACATTTCAGAGATTTTCGTCATCATCATAATTGTTCGGAGAATACAAGCAGATTTCTAAGTCAAGGCCCTTCAGAGAATGGATCTTCGAATATAACATTGCACCGATACTCTTCCAATATGGTTGATGCTGCAGTGCCCATGGCATGATTCAACTCATATCTCATCGTAAATTAGATAGACACCATCTAAATCAAACAACTACAAGAGTTTCAGTCCACCTGTTACATCGTCAACCACCTCAATGGGTCCTGCACATGGAAGAATCCATTAATACAACCAGAAGCTATGCACCATGGCAAGGTATTTTGACTTTTCTATACATTTTGTCCGACGCACTACATTCACAAGCTCAAAACCAATCCTACTTACCATCCTCCCAACAAAAATATTAGGGGCTTGGCCTCCCAATCTAAGATTAAACCAGGGAAAACCCCCCAGGGGAATAGTTAAGGCTTAAAAACTTCCTTTCATACTTGATGGAGTCCTCCACTTCAAAGTTACAAATTGAAAAAGGCCCATCGAAAGGAAGATAATGGAGAAGAGAAACTTACCAAGAATAGCCATCACTGTCCTTGAATCTGGAAGAATACATAGAGACAAATAAGTCACTTTGAACAGTCAAATGGATAAGCATCTAGTGAAGAATATAAAATTCATGGCAGAAATGGGGAACGAATAAGACAAGTAACAATGGAGTTGTTTGCATCAGTATTTTCAGAAAACAGGTAATATCAAAATGTGCTTAAAAAGTGTTCAAAGAGGATGGGGGTACACAAAACTTGGAAATGCTCTTTCTTCCAGGGCATTTCAAAAACAGCCTAATCCATTTAATTCAAGCTTTCTCATGTTATGATGATAGCCGCCATTTCTCAGTAGTTTTTTGAAATGTTGGTAAACAGAAGTGCCATGTTTTAACACTAACGCACCAAACACTCAAAACTATCAAAACCGTGATCAACCTCATATACAGGAAAGTTTCAACTCACTTGGTGCAATTTGAGTCCTGCCAGCATCGATTGTAATGTGGGTTGGTAGTTTCAGCGATTTTGCCCTCTCCTGTCAAAATCAATAAAGAGTCACCATTAACCATAAAGTTGAATTCACTTTGCTTTTAGTAAACTTGCAGCTTCTCTGAGACTATATGATTGAACAGAGCATGCAAGAAATAATTATGTTTACGTCATGCCAGAAAAGTTGGTATTATAATACTGACTTGCAAAACTAGCATATCTTCTTCACTTTCAATTTTCACAACAACTTTCGGCTGTGCACACATCTCCCACCTGCATATTGACATAACACCATTACAGGAAACATAGAGAGAGAGAGAGAGAGAGAGAGAGAGGGATGAAGATACCCACATTGTTCAGCAGACAAAAAAATCACAGAGCAGTCTGTTGCTGTACCTGTTTAAAGCTTTGGGTGCTCGATGGAGGAGCTTTTTATAGAGGCCCAAAGTCGCATGGCTGAAAAAAATGAAGGCAAACATTTGGCAAAGAATTTGAACAAAAATATAATTCAATCAAGAGAGAAAACTAACTCTATAAACTATTCAAGGAAAAAGCGTGTTTCACTTGACAAAATAATCAATCATTCTCAACATAATGCTCAAGTGATGGGAATTAAAATATTTATAAAAAAATAAAAAAAATAAAAAATCTACAGCTACCTGCATTGAGCCGCAATTTTCCCTTTACCCATCTTCAGATCATTTCTGACCACCAAAACCTGAAGAAACCAATGAAGAAAGTGAATAGGCAATTTGGTTTTCTTTGAAATGTTGGAGATGTAAATGGAAGTAATACCATTTTGAAATCTTGGAGAATGTCAGCAAGGTTATCAATCTCAAGTGGGTCCTTGTTCTTCTTCTTCTTCTTGTTGCCATTAGTATCATTAGCAAGTGCAGTTTTCTTAGCTAGTCTAGCTGACAAAACAATGCGAGCGGGAGGGTAACGCGCACCAAAGCAATAACCCAAAGCAAGCCAACCTGCTCCTACTAAAATGGCACCCACCCACCCCAACCCCATCATCATCTCTCTCTCTCTCTCTCTCTCTCTCTCTCTCTCTCTCTCTCTCTCTCTCTATATATATATATATATACTTACACAATCCAATCCAATCCACCCACAATCAATTACTCTTTTATAGCTGCCAATCAAATTTCGAAATCAAACACATGTCCTAATATTATCATAGTAAATTTTGCGTGGAAACAAACAGGGTTGGGGGTAGGGAGTGATGGGAGTAAAAATGGTACCTGGAGTGTGTGCCACTGTCAATGCGAATGAGGGTATTATTGGAAGTTAGTAACCCTAGATCGGACGGTTGTGCGTTCAAGCAGCCATGACCGTGTAAATTATCCTTCCCTTGGGTTTTGCAGTGGACGAGGTCATGAGAAGCGGAACAAGTGAGTGCGTGAGGGCGGGCGTTGCGTGCGAGATTTGGGTGAGTTGAGTCCGGGAACCGAAAACGATCTCGATGCTGCCTGCTTGCGGCTGGGTCTGTATTGTGAACGTTGACAACTAAGCTAAATTGAGAACAACAATTGTGGCCGTTGGAGCAACTTCAACACCTGCTTGCTGGGCCCTTGATCATAATAAATGGATCAAATCACTTGCTGGCCTTAAAGTATTGACTCATATTGAGACTTTAGTCTGTTTGTGATTGGGCCTTTGTCCCTTCCCTTTAATCATCCATTTAAATTGGGAAGTGGTAGGTAATTTAATTACCATAGATAAAAATTAAAAAAACTTTTATTCTGCGAAGCGAATCATTAAAATAAAAACTTAAAAAATAATTGTGGTATGGGTGGTGGTCCACTCCACCGCGATGTATGTGAGACAACAAACAACGCCATGAGGAGATGAGGAGGAGGGAAGGGGCGTGTATATTAATGCAAGTGTGTGTGTGGCGTTGCGTTTGGTGGTTTAAGTTAGACGTTGCGTGTAATTGGGACAATGACAGAGGTTAGGAACCAAATCAAACGGTATAAAATGAAGGGGATAGATTTCTCCACCCCTAGGCTCTACCCAACAACTTTGACGTTGACTACTGACTTGGGGGAAGGAAGAAAAACAGTCCACGCGGTTTGAGCATTTTCCATTATTCCTTTTTCTTAATTTTTGTTCATCTTCTACTGCTTAGTATTATTCTTCTTCTTCTTGCGTCATGTAATGTAAGGTAAACTAGAATATAATCTAAACGCTTTAATTAATCCTCCTGCCGAACGAATGCCACCTTGCCTCCCAATAAGAAATATTATTTCTATCTATGACAAAGTCTTATTTTTTGATAAAAAAGCGATAAATTTTTATTAGATCAATAGGAATAATAGTACAAAATATATTAGATCATAATATCTATCTAGTGTTTTTTTTAATGTAATGTAAATTGTATAATTTTTTTTTGGTCAAAGTAAATCGTGTAATTTGTATGTTAATCTTTGGTTAATAAATTTTAATTTTCATGCACCAAAGGGTACTAATAATCACCACACCAACATCACGAAGAAATTGCCAATATTGTCAATCAAACTCGTACCATTATTCAAATTCATACGCCGTCTCCGTCAGCTTTAATTAATTAATTAAAAAAACACAATATCAGAAATAAATATTGAGGCAAGGCTAAGCTAACGTATAAGAGAGAGAAAAAAAAAGTGCCTGAAGAAAAAGGCTGAAACTCCAAGGAAGGAAGGAGAGAGACTACACAAAATATTCACTTTACTGAGTCGTTGCGCCTTGCCGTCTCTCAAGTTCTCAACCCACTACTCAATCTCTGTTCCCATTCTCGAATTCTCAAGAGACAACAGGTAATTTCTTAACCTTTTTTCTTCATCAAACATTCCTAGTCTGATCATCGATTCCCTTTTTATTTTGACTTGATTGGTTGCTGAGAAAGCAGAAGAAGAAAAGTCATCATAGTAAAAAAGAAAACAGCAAACTGATTTATGATTGTTGACCTGAACTAGGCATATGAGACGGGTACTACTACCGTTTGTCTCAGTAAACAGAAAGTTTCATCAGGGTTCCATCTTCTGCTTTCTTTAGGGTTTTTGGAAATTTAGTTATATACACTGCTAGATATCTTTTGAAATAATCTTCTTATATTGTCATCTCTTTCAGTTCGTTGTTAAGAAAATTGAGGGGCGGAAAAGGGAGGGATTTCGGGGAAGAAAAGTTCTCAGCTTTTGCCAATTAAGGTCGATTTTTCCCTACAGTTTTATGCTTTCACTTTCATCTTTTTAACAGTTGTGATTTGGGTATAGTTATGGTTCTTTCGGTGTTTTGATTTCAACAACCTGGTTCGAGTTTCTGAAGAAAGATAAGAGGAAAAAAAGAAATCAGAATTATGTTTAGGTTGCTTAATCTTCAGGCTTGTCCCGAAAAGTAATTTTGTTTGGGTTTCAAAATAAGAAATTCTTACATCTGCTCAACTAGTAAACATAATTATGTATCTATTCCATCTTTGATGACAACTAATTAGCATTATGGTAAATTTGCAGGAAAACTTTTAGGAGGTTTCTGTTTTAGAGTTAGCAGGATTCTGAAGATGAGTGACAATTTGATGGAGAAAGTGAGTGCTTTTGGCGAACGCCTCAAGATCGAAGGGTCTGAGGTCGGTCGAAAGATGAGCGCTGGCTTGAGCTCAGTGAGCTTCAAGGTGAAGGAGCTCTTCCAAGGCCCAAACCAAGCAGATAAGATCGTCGAAGATGCCACATCAGAGGCGCTTGATGAGCCTGACTGGGCTATGAATCTTGATATTTGTGACATGATCAATACTGAAAGAGTCAACAGTGTCGAATTAGTTCGTGGAATAAAAAAGCGGATTATGTTGAAGAATCCTAGGGTCCAGTACCTCTCGCTAGTACTGCTTGAAACATGTGTTAAGAACTGTGAGAAGGCTTTCTCAGAGATAGCTGCAGAAAGAGTTCTTGATGAGATGGTGAAGCTGATTGACGATCCTCAGACTGTTGTTAATAATCGCAATAAGGCTTTGATGCTGATCGAAGCATGGGGGGAATCGACCGGTGAGCTCCGCTATTTGCCTGTTTACGAGGAAACATACAAGGTATCTTCAAAGTTTTGGTTCCAGTTTCATATCTTGTCAAATCTATATAACATCTTGTTCTTCCTTGACTAAAACATAGTTACAGACCCAAATCCACTTCTATTCCTCCTGATTTTAGTTGGACTAATAGGAAGTACTTAAAATATACAACCACAATTTGGCCCAAGGTTCTTCTTTTGAGGCACAATTGCAGCTCATTAGGAAATACAAAATTTAACCAGTTTACCAGTGCAAAGGCGCACTAGGCTAATATTGGAAAAGAAATTGAGGAACTCCCAAAATTGAAAGTATAACGTATTTCAGAATTTCCGTGGCTTTTATGCTAATGTCTTCTACAGTTTTTTTAGCTTTCATCACGCTGGATGGTGCGGTTGTTATCTATATATTACTGATGTTTAAAAGAAGTGGTTTCATGCTATTTATACTTTTATGCTTGGACCATCACAATTTCAGAGTTTAAGATCAAGGGGTATTCGGTTCCCTGGTCGTGACAATGAGAGTTTGGCACCAATTTTCACTCCCCCGCGTTCGGTTTCAGCTTCAGAGTCAGATGCTAGCCTTTCCCAGCAAATTCCGCTTGATATTCCTGTGCAAGGCTTTACGGCTGAACAAACAAAGGAAGTATTTGATGTTGCAAGAAACAGTATTGAGCTTCTTAGTACCGTTTTCTCCTCTTCAACCCAACAAGATGCTTTACAGGTGATTTCTATATTGTTTTCTTGCTTGCATATCATATTTGAGTGATATCTAATTTGATAATACATGGGGTTTCTTAAACCAATATCCTTTTTCCTGTGTTATCTAGACCAATATGCTTTACTCTTTTTTTAAAATTTATTGGGGCGAGGGTTGGCTAGACAACTTTCAGGACACCACCGGTACTCAAACGTTAATGGGCCTTTGGAATAGGTCGATTTACCACCCAGGCTGTTCCATAGGACCACGTTCCATCCAATCTAGAGCCAAGTGGCATTGGGTTGACTTTATGATAATATCTGCCATGGTGATAGCCAGTTCAAAGTTAATTTAACTCTTGTATAATATCAGCCCGACAACAAATAAGAAATCCTGAAGGAATTATAGTGCTGTATGAGGGCAGATATTCTCTGATGCAATTACACATGTTTGTTCAAGAATAACTAGTTATTTACTTAAGTTTAGAAACTAAGAACTAGATCTGGTGTTATCAAAAGCGATATGGATGAAATGTTGTTGTCCCTTTGGCAGGATGACTTGACAGCCACACTTGTACAACAATGTCGTCAGTCTCAATCCGCCGTCCAGAGAATTATAGAGACAGCTGGAGAAAACGAGGCCTTGCTGTTTGAAGCGTTGAATGTGAATGATGAGATCCATAAAGTTCTATCCAAGTATGAAGAACTGATGAAGCCTTTGGTAGTTCCGACTGAGCCAGAACCTGCAATGATACCCGTTGCTGTGGAGGCTGATGAATCACCGAGTCATGGGAAAGAGGATTCCTTGATTAGAAAACCAGCTGCTTCTCGAGGTCTGGTCCATGCAGGGAGCCATGATGACATGATGGATGATCTGGATGAGATGATATTTGGCAAGAAAGGTGTAAGTTCTTCTGAAGGAAGCCAAGATCCGAAGAAACAGCAGCCGGCAGCAAAGGATGACCTGATCAGCTTTTGAGAGGGTGTAAATGTATTATTCCATGTACTTGGACTGGAGAGCTTTGCTGGGGTGAATACCAGGCTATTTAGATGTTGATTATTGGAGACGCCGCTGAAGTTTGATGTTTGAAAAATTTCACCTTCATGAACATAATTGTCGTTTTTTTTCTCCTTCCCTGTTCTTCTCAGTACATTGACCTGCACACAAAACATTTTGTGTAAAAGTAATTATTATCAAATTTGGATGCACAGTAATCTGATGGACACTAATAAAATATGTTATTCTATTTGTGTCCACGAAAAAGAAAAAAGAAAAAATATATATTTGTTGTACCTCTTTCATTCATTAGGTTTAGGAGACATAATAGAGGCAAAATTGTTGCATACAATACAAGCGGTGATAGGAATCTAATGCATACTTACTAAGATCTAATCCTACTTCAATAATATGTCATTGAAGAGGCAAGACTGTTGTTGCAACTTGCATTGCAGCAGTATAAGAGCACCGGCAGTCGAAGACAATTGACGACATTTTGTGGGTGTGATTGTGAACGTGTTTAGTTGTGTCGTCTTTAAATAAAACGAAAACATCACACAACACAAACAAACGAGAATGCCTGGAGCTGGAAAGCAAATGACAAGATCCAAATCCCCGGTGCTTCTCTTACTTCTCGCTCTCCTCGCCCTCTCCCTCGTCTTCTTCCTCTTCTCCTTTCATAGCCCCTCCCCCTCCGACGACACCACCACTCTTCTTCACCCAAACCACCAACCCATTTACAAACCCGAAACCTCCTTCGTCGCCTCCCTCGACCGCTTCCTCCTCGCCCACAAATCATCCCGCCGTGATGACACCGTCCTCCTTACAACGCTACCCCAGCACCAACCCAACCACCTCGACGATCTCATCTTCCAGACCCACACCCAGAGGTTGTACGCTGATCCCTACTACCCGCTCAGCCTGCCCATTAGGGTTTACGTCTACGACATGCCCACCAAATTCACCTTCGATCTCCTCTGGCTCTTCAGAAACTCTTACAGGCAGACCTCCAATCTCACCTCTAATGGCAGCCCCGTTCACCGCCTCATCGAACAGGTTTTGCTTTTTATTTTTACATTTTACTGATTCCGTTTTAATCTTCTGATTTCAATTCCTAATTCCTGGCCTAATTTGTGCAGCATTCCATTGATTACTGGCTGTGGGCGGATTTGATTGCTCCAGAGTCGGAGAGGCTGTTGAAAAGCGTAGTGAGAGTGCATAGGCAGGAGGAGGCTGACCTCTTCTACATCCCATTCTTCACCACCATTAGCTTCTTCTTATTGGAGAAACAGCAGTGCAAAGCACTTTACAGGGTCTGACTGCATCCTCCAAGGTTTCCCTTAATTGCTTGCTAATTGCTGCACATCGTATGATCATACTTACCTGTATATGTATCTCACACTGTTACTATTATGTTACACTCTAATTAATGCACGGTTAACTTAGGGGGGGTGTATTCAATTGTGATTTTAATGGATTATTTTGAAGCTTAAAAACATTTAAGTCTTTGAGTGCTGTATCTTTGAACCCCTTTCGTATTGCTAGCTTATCTAAGTATTATCGTTGTTATTTATTTGTGTATGAAGGAAGCTCTCAAGTGGGTCACCGATCAGCCTGCCTGGAACCGATCCCAAGGAAGGGATCACATACTTCCTGTTCACCATCCCTGGTCTTTTAAATCTGTTCGGCGCTTCATGAAGAATGCAATTTGGCTGCTTCCTGATATGGACTCCACCGGAAACTGGTTATTATTTCACTGGATCTTTATTTTATTTATTAAAAAAAGCCCTAAATTCAACCTGTTTAACTCTACTTTGCCCTACTTTTAGGTACAAACCTGGACAAGTCTTTCTGGAGAAAGATCTAATTCTTCCTTACGTTCCCAATGTTGATTTTTGTGATTCGAGATGCATATCCGAGACTCAATCCAAGAGAACCACATTGGTCTTTTTCCGTGGCCGGCTTAAAAGAAATGCTGTAAGACTTTTGATTTCTCAATGGATTTCTTTGCTACAAATTCCATTGAATTGTGTTGAACCTGTTGGAAGTGAATATAATACTTACTTTGGAGATTAAAGCAACTGGCGCGTACACTAAAGGAGGACTTTAGGCTTGGGTGCATGCAAAACAATATTAAATGACAAAAGAACCGGGCATAGGATGTAGAGGCCATTAGTTGTAGTTAATCGATATCATCGTTCAGTGGATTAATGAAACAATGCGGGAGAAAGCTTCTTCCATTTCTCCACGTAAGAATCTCAGGCTCTTGTAGTAAATTTATTGTGTTCTACTTTCAGGGAGGGAAAATACGCTCAAAACTTGTAGCAGAACTAAGTGGTGCTGAGGGTGTAGCTATAGAGGAGGGGACAGCAGGAGAGGGAGGAAAAGCAGCAGCTCAAGAAGGAATGCGCAAGTAAACTTTTTTGGATCCTCACTCTTCTTGGTGATGTAATTTCATTGTTCCTGTGTTAATTTAGTTGAGTTGATTTCTCTGTCAGGTCTGTCTTTTGCTTGAGTCCAGCTGGTGATACTCCATCCTCCGCTAGATTGTTTGATGCCATTGTTAGTGGTTGCATACCAGTCATAGTTAGTGATGAACTGGAACTTCCTTTTGAAGGAATACTGGATTATAGAAAGGTATGTATATCTAAATATTGGGTATAGGATATATTAGTCAGGTAGATAATTGCTCACAGCTTAATGCCTGCTCCGAAGTCCGTGTGTCATGGCATGTATGGTTGGCCTTATACCCAATGTTCTCAACAGTTGCCTTTTATCTTTGCCTACAGATAGCTTTATTTGTTTCTTCCAGTGATGCCGTACAACCTGGTTGGCTTTTAACATTTCTTAGAAATATTCGCCCTGCTCAGATTGAGGAAATCCGTCAGAATCTTGCCAAGGTAAGTGACTGAATATTTGAAGTGAATGTTATTATTTTGTATTTGTATTTCTTGTCAAGGGGTTGTACTAGAGATGCATTTCTAGTTTCCCTGCTTGACTAGACTTGCTGTTTCTTTATCTTGTGCTTCTGGATGTTTTCTGAGCTAGCGAGCTACGTCTTTGTGGGGACTGATTTTGTTATTTCATCTTTCCCAGTACTCAAGGCATTTCCTATACTCCAGTCCAGCTCAACCCTTGGGTCCAGAAGACTTGGTTTGGCGAATGGTATGATTTTCTTGCTCCGTAAAATGTTGGCCCACAAACCAGTTTTGTTTTCACTTACATGCACTTGCATAAACAAAGATAAGAGGCCCAACTGTGGTTTAGAAATGTTTGATTTTAGCGTTGTTGGTTGTGCAACAGATGGCTGGTAAGTTGGTGAATATCAAACTTCACACTCGAAGATCTCAACGTGTGGTGAAAGAGTCGAGAAACATCTGCATGTGTGAATGCAAACGTGCCAACTCTACAACCTCCTCAGGTCACTTGTAGTTGTAATTATTTTCTACTGTGTCTCTTTCTCCTCTGTGCATGATGGATGTAGGGCAGGGTGATTCTAATGTATTCTTCTTGTGTTTTTGGCCGTAGTGAGAAGGTATCTATTTATAGTGGAATTTATGAAATACTCTGCCCTTATATACATATATAATCGATTTGCTTCTGTATCCCATTTATATGATTTGTTTGTAGCAAAAGGCTATTATTGGCAAAACAAAAGCAGAATCGTAAGATTCTGTAGCAAAGGTATAGGATTGGTGTGGTCGGCCATTGTTTAGGTAATTAGTTACTGGTTACATTACATCTCTCTCTCTCTCTCTCTCTCTCTCTCTCTCTCTCTCTCACACACACACACACACACAAATATCGTAGTTGTTGTTTGTATGCCTTGTTGGTCTTGTTATGTTCTTTTAATGTAGAGATGTAATAATAGACTAATTGCTGCTTGGTATATGCCTTGTTGGTGTTAAACTCAAGTTATGGTTAATGGATCCATCTCATCTGATAAAGAAAATAAACGAAACAATTAAAATAGATAGAGAATGGAGACGGAACCTGAGCTGAGCTGTATATCGGCATATTTGGGCCGTTATTCTTGTCAGAGACAGAGATGGGAATTGTTTGGGTGATTTGAAATGGAGGATGTAATCGAGTTTTGGGCCCAACATCCACCGTACATACATCACGCGAGCTGTGCCTGATGAGCGCAGCCTCATATATTAGAATATAAAATTAAAAGGCTGGTGCGTTACCGTTGGAATAGAAAGCAAACTTAAACTTTATTGGGGGATGATTGATTGTGTTGTGAGATGCTCTCGCTTTCTCCCAAATTCGAATTTCAAATGGATGATGTATCACGCTTACGACGAGCGAGGTGGGTTGGGTTGAAGGAAACGGGAGTGCCATAAAAGACTCAAAAGAAAAGCCGTAGAGGGTGGGAGTGGGGCCCCACACGGTTCACCATCTTCTTCCATTATTACACGGCGGGGTGGGCCAACAGCAATGACATATCTTGGACGTGCCTGCCTGCTTTTGAAACGGTTCCCGTTAGGTTTATTTCAGGATATGTGTTGTTATTCACACTCGTCATAAAAATGTAAAATTTTCTCAAATCAAACCCTCCTCACTCAAAGTCCCGTATACACGTACGTAGTGGCACCTGTACGTAGTACGTAGGTCCATGACCATGGCCTCACCAATCCAATTTGCAAAAATATCACCACCTCCTCTACTCTACTTTGACAGCTATTGTTGTCATAGCAGATTGCTGTAATGATCACAGAAAACGACACGACCATGATATGATGATAGCATTGACAACCATGGTCGTCTCGTCCGCCCAAATACACATTTATATTTTCTTTGGCTCTTTTTGAAAGATGATATGGGAGAAATTCACATTATTACATTGCATTGTTGTGGGTGTGACAAGGTGATTTATTTATTTACGAGTAAATACAGGTGGCAAAATATTAACAAATTAGCATGACAAATAATAAGTGTATTTAATAATTTCATATGTGTAAATAAAGAATTATTTTATCTGATGGAGATTTCTTTTCTTTATTATTATTTTTAGAACATGACTCGTGTTATGCTACACGTCAATGTTGATACATGAATAAGATACACCAACACGACAGCTCCACAGTTTAACCATCTCTTTGGTTACCTTACCCCTATCCCTCGGTGCTGTGCTGTGCTGTGCTGTGCTGTGCAATGCAACAGAGAGAGATATATATATATATATATAGACAGTCCAATGAATGACAACTATAATTTCACACGCTTTTTGTTTTTTCTTTTTAAGCACAACTTTCATTTCACACGTAAACAGCATGTCGACCAACCCATGCTCAAAACACAGCTCATCGTTCTTTTTTGCTTCATCAGAAATAAGGCTATTTTTTCTTTTTTCCTTTTTTCCATCATAGTATTATGGTAATTCTACTTGGATCATAGAACCCTCCCTTGTGCAATAATATCAAATCTGTACCGATATATTTAAAGGTGAATTGAGTACCTTGTATTTTTACTAATTATTTATGAATTAATCTTAATCAATATTTTTGCTAACAAAGATTTATGTTATTGTTCTTTTGTGCGACTTCAATACCATTACCATGTCAGCAGCACCGCAACTAATCCAGCAACATCGCATAACAAATACAGCCATCAAGAATCGCTTTTTTAAAGGGACCTTTTCTATTAAAAGTGATAATAATATACTAAATTCACACTCACACACACTACACGGATCTAGAACTTAAACCCAAGACTTTGCTTAAAAAAATAATTGTTCAAAACCACTATATTAGTGGGTCTTTTGCTCAAGAATCACTCTCTTAAATTTATAGTTTAATGCTTTTATTTTTATTTTTATTTTTTTACTTAAAGAGGATAAGAGGGTAGAATTAAGCTCAAAGCTTATTGGCTTTAGAATGCACTTTTGGAATTAGATTTATTCCACGGTAGCTAGCTCCAGCAATAAAAATATGTGTCTTGATATGAACTTTCAGAAATTACACACACCAATACAATACATTCTTTATATGAACTTTCTGATTTTATCATTTATATATTTTATTAGTGAAATATTTAAATTTGGAAGGTGAAAAATGTTTATTTATTTATTACATAGTATACATTTGTAGAATATTCCTATAAAATATTCCCTGTCCAGTTTCGAGCGATAAACCTAAATTTACTCGTATCATTCTGCTGTCCAAAACAACTGCTCCTCAAGACGAGTCAAAGTCACTGTTACCCTGAGACGACGAGGTTTCCCATTTCTTAATAAGAAAATAAAAACAAAAACAAAATGACCCAAAACTCGGACTCTGTGTGTGTGTGTGAGAGAGAGAGAGAGAGAGAGAGAGAGAGAGCCTGCCATATCCACCGCAACCAAACGCTTTCTAACCCAGAAGCTTCTCTTTACCTGCCACCGCGTATTTACAATGTATAAAACCCCATTTTTATTAACCAAGTCGTTTTTCTTTTTTTGAAAACAAAACAGAGTATTATTATTATGTTTAGGGTATATAAAAATATAATTAAAAAATAGAGAGAGCCTTCAATCATGGGTTATTAGTCCTCCTCACGACTGACTAAGTCCCAAACTCATACTCAAATACTTTTGTCATCTCTTTGTTTCATTCGTTCTCTTCTCTTGTTGTATCTGAATGCTGCTGCTTGCTGGGTCCTCTTGCTCTTTACTTGATAACGCAAGGGACAGTTGGAGAGCCGACTCTCACCACCTTTGAATTGAACAATTCCCCCATTCCATGTTCAGACAAACCCCTTTCACTTTCGCTGCTGGGGCTTTTTGATAAGCCTCAGCCTCACAGACCCCAGAGATCTGAAACATACATACTTCAACACCATTTATAAGACACAGGTAAGCTCCTTTTTTGCTCCCCTGCTTGATCTCTCTCTGAGATTCAGACATGGCCCGGTTTTTTCTCCATTAGAAAATAAAAAGGTACAAAGTTTTTGTTTGTGTTTGGTTGCTTAGGAAAAGGTGACACTGGATTTGTGATGGGTTTTACTCACTCGATGTGATGTGGGTTTTGGAGTATACTTGGTGTTTCATGATTTGGGTTTTACTCAGTTGATGCGATGTGTGTTTTTCAGTGTATACTTGGTGTTTCATGATTTGCGATATACCAAGTAAATGCTTATGTTGGCGTGAAATTTGAAATGAAAAGTTGATACCCTTTTCTTTCTACTCATTTTCTCCGCAAACAGACAGATACAAGGTCTGGAGATTCATATAGATGATATTTGTTCCCTTCTTACTCGGCTACTTCTCTACTCTTTTAAATATTTTTGCAACGAGGACTGTCTAGACTCCGTCTGTGGAGAAAATACAGAAAAGGGATAGAGTTTGGCATCTTTGTTGTTGAGTTTATGTGTATAGACGACGTTTAAGATTTAATTTTCGTGTCCTTTAATTTTTCGACAGAGGATCACATTTTTACATCGTGTTGCTTTCAGTTCAGTTTTGATTTTTACAAGATCCGTTTTTATTTTATTTTAGTTGTGCTAATTCAGTTTGAATTTCTTTTGTTTTGTGAAAAAAACAGGAACTAAGGATAAGTAACTGGTAGTGGTTCAACTATGGCATCCAGATCGTTTAAGGCCAGCAGATCGAATCTATCATCAAACTCTGATATGCCTGATGCACATGACAAGCCTCCAGTGCCTCCGACTGTGACATTTGGCCGGAGAACTTCCTCTGGTCGCTACATCAGCTACTCAAGGGATGATCTTGATAGTGAACTCGGGAGTGGTGACTTTATGAACTATACAGTTCACATACCACCAACCCCAGATAACCAACCCATGGATCCATCCATCTCACAGAAGGTTGAAGAGCAATATGTGTCGAATTCACTTTTTACAGGTGGGTTTAATAGTGTTACGCGAGCTCATCTTATGGATAAGGTGATCGAATCTGAAGCAAACCATCCTCAGATGGCTGGTGCTAAAGGGTCATCATGTGCAATTCCTGGATGTGATGCAAAAGTGATGAGTGATGAACGTGGAGTGGATATTCTTCCTTGTGAGTGTGATTTCAAAATATGTCGGGATTGCTATACAGATGCTGTGAAAACAGGGGGTAGTATTTGCCCTGGATGCAAGGAAACATACAAAAACACAGATTTGGATGAAATGGCTGTGGATAATGCACGGCCACCGCTCCCACTTCCTCTTCCAAACGGGATGTCTAAAAATGAAAGGAGGTTGTCATTGATGAAGTCAACAAAGTCAGTGCTGATGAGGAGTCAAACTGGGGATTTTGATCACAACCGGTGGCTCTTTGAAACAAAGGGAACTTATGGTTATGGAAATGCCATATGGCCTAAGGAGGGCGGTTTTGGAAATGGGAAAGATGACGAAGTCGTTGAACCAACAGAGTTGATGAACAAACCATGGAGGCCACTCACACGGAAATTAAAGATACCTGCAGCTATTCTAAGCCCGTATAGGTACATTTCTTGCCTTTACGTTTTATCCAGTCCTTGTATCCCCGAAGGTAAACTATGTTATGATGGCAATCTCATTTGCAAAATGATAACTTTACATTTTCAAAACATCATCATTCCACGTATTTCATTCAGATGCATTTCTAAATTAAGTGGTAAGAAGATCCACGTATACATATGTACAGAGTCTTATGCTGTGTGCTCAGCGGTTGATTTTGAGATTGGAGAATGCATTGGACCTATTTGTCACCACACCAAATTTAACTGTCTACAATGAGCTACATCTTTATGTTATCCTGCTGATAGATAGATCCGCGAGATTATAAATAAGCTGCGAACACTTGGTGCATTCCTTTTGAGATCATTCTTCATTGTCCTGAAAATAATTGCCTTTTGCTCTCTGTTGCTTATGTGTTCACAGGCTTCTAATATTTATTCGTATGGTTGTCCTTGCGCTGTTCTTGGCATGGAGGGTCAACCACCCAAATAATGATGCAATCTGGCTTTGGGGAATGTCAGTAGTTTGTGAGATCTGGTTTGCTTTTTCTTGGCTGCTTGACCAACTGCCCAAGTTATGCCCAGTCAATCGTTCTACGGATCTTAATGTCTTGAAGGAGAAGTTTGAAACACCTAGCCCCAACAACCCCACCGGGAAATCTGATCTTCCAGGCATAGATATCTTTGTCTCCACTGCAGATCCGGATAAAGAACCACCTCTTGTCACTGCAAACACTATCTTATCTATTCTGGCTACTGATTATCCTGTTGAAAAGCTAGCTTGCTATGTTTCTGACGATGGAGGTGCACTTTTAACTTTTGAGGCCATGGCAGAAGCTGCTAGTTTTGCTAATATATGGGTACCCTTCTGCCGTAAACATAGGATTGAGCCCAGGAATCCTGAATCTTATTTCAATTTGAAGAGGGATCCATACAAGAACAAAGTGCTGCCTGACTTTGTCAAGGATCGTCGAAGGGTAAAACGTGAATATGATGAGTTCAAGGTTCGGATTAATGGACTGCCTGACTCTATACGCCGACGGTCAGATGCTTATCATGCTCGGGAAGAAATCAAGGCCATGAAGCTTCAAAGAGAGAACAGAGAGGATGAACCTGTGGAGAGTGTGAAGGTTCCCAAAGCAACATGGATGGCTGATGGAACCCACTGGCCAGGGACTTGGTTGAGTGCTTCACCTGAGCATTCTAAGAGTGACCATGCTGGTATTATACAGGTATTCCTCTAGTTCTGGTAAACTATATTATTTTGCTGTCTAACTGCGGAGGGATTGTTCTTACATATTTTGCTTGTATAACTAAACCAATAAAAAAAAAAGGTTAGGGCTGAACACTTATTCACCCTGTTGATGCAGGTGATGTTAAAACCTCCCAGTGATGAACCGCTGCATGGAGCTGATGATGATGCTAGGCTCATCGACCTCACTGACGTTGATATCCGCCTTCCCATGCTTGTTTATGTGTCGCGTGAGAAACGCCCAGGCTATGATCACAACAAGAAGGCCGGAGCCATGAATGCCCTCGTTCGAGCCTCTGCCATAATGTCCAATGGCCCGTTCATTCTCAACCTCGACTGTGACCATTATATTTACAACTCTCAGGCAATGAGGGAAGGCATGTGCTTCATGATGGATCGTGGAGGTGACCGCCTTTGTTATGTCCAGTTTCCTCAGAGATTTGAGGGTATTGACCCTTCAGATCGATATGCCAATCACAACACTGTTTTCTTTGATGTCAATATGCGAGCTCTTGATGGGCTTCAGGGCCCAGTTTATGTTGGAACTGGATGCCTCTTTCGTAGAATTTCCCTTTATGGTTTCGACCCACCTCGGTCAAAAGATCATCACCCAGGTTGTTGCAGTTGCTGCTTTTCTCGTCGCAGAAAGCATTCCTCGGTAGCTCACACCCCTGAAGAAAACCGAGCCTTAAGAATGGGTGATTCTGACGATGAAGAGATGAATCTCTCCCTGCTGCCTAAGAGGTTTGGGAACTCAAGTTTCCTCATTGATTCGATTCCAGTGGCAGAGTTCCAAGGTCGTCCCCTTGCAGATCACCCAGCTGTGAAGAATGGACGCCCACCTGGTGCTTTGACCATTCCTCGTGAGCTTCTCGATGCATCTACTGTTGCAGAGGCGATCAGTGTCATTTCCTGCTGGTATGAAGACAAGACTGAGTGGGGACAGCGTGTAGGGTGGATTTACGGATCAGTTACTGAAGATGTGGTCACTGGGTATAGGATGCATAACAGAGGATGGAAATCAGTTTACTGTGTGACCAAGCGAGATGCATTCCGTGGATCTGCTCCTATTAATCTTACTGATAGGTTGCATCAGGTTCTGCGCTGGGCTACTGGCTCAGTTGAGATATTCTTCTCTCGCAACAATGCCCTCCTAGCCAGCCCAAGAATGAAGCTTCTGCAAAGGATAGCATACCTCAATGTGGGTATTTACCCCTTTACCTCCATCTTCCTCATCGTCTACTGCTTCCTCCCGGCCCTTTCCCTCTTCTCTGGTCAATTCATTGTCCAGAGCCTCAATGTTACATTCCTGACCTATCTTTTGACCATCACCCTCACTCTATGCATGCTTGCTGTGCTTGAGATTAAATGGTCTGGCATTGAGCTAGAAGAGTGGTGGAGAAACGAGCAGTTTTGGTTGATCGGAGGGACTAGTGCCCACCTTGCTGCTGTGCTTCAGGGGCTATTGAAAGTTATTGCAGGGATTGAAATCTCTTTCACCTTAACTTCAAAATCAGGTGGTGATGATGAGGATGATGAGTTTGCTGACCTCTATATTGTGAAATGGTCATCTCTGATGATCCCGCCAATAACAATCATGATGGTCAACTTAATTGCAATAGCAGTTGGGTTTAGCCGAACAATATACAGTGTGATACCGCAGTGGAGCCGGTTACTTGGCGGGGTTTTCTTCAGTTTCTGGGTTTTAGCTCATCTCTATCCTTTTGCCAAAGGGTTGATGGGGAGACGAGGGAGGACACCCACCATTGTTTTTGTATGGTCGGGGCTCATTGCGATTACCATCTCTCTTCTTTGGGTGGCAATCAATCCACCTTCTGGTACCAACCAAATTGGTGGATCATTCCAGTTCCCCTAATAAATAGGTCATTCTTTGCTGTTAATCTGTTCAGTTACATTCCTTTATTTGTTTCATACCTGAACAAGTTAAATCATGCTTTGTGATGGCACTAGCATGTTGTGCTTCTTGTTCCTGTTTGAATTTTGTCCAGCAGTAATCAAGTAACTTGGAGCAATTTGAGTATGACTCGTGTACTATGATGCCATGGGATGGGACCAACAAAGGCATAGCCGCATAGGGATGTTGTAGGTTTCCCGGCATTTTTTTGATGCTTTAATGGAGAATTCATTTGAATGTTTCGCTTTGACTTGGAAGATTAGGATTTTAAAAATAAAAAAAATTATATTGTTTATGGTGCACAGATTATTAATTATGGATTTTTTTTTTCTCTTGTGATATCGATCGACTTGAAAGTTAGTATGAATTCTGTCAGTTTCCTTCCATTCTGTTGTTGCCTATCAGGATTCGATTTATTACTTGCTTATACTTTATGATGGGGAATAAAGTGAAGTCGTCGACATGCAACAATCCAAACATTTTCTTGTCTGGCCGACATAACTACTAGTTAATTTGGTTTTGGGGCGGCGGATAAAGTGATATTTCGAAATTTCTTGTTTTCGAAACACAAGGTTGACCAGTCGACCTTCCGACCTGTCACCGTTTTGGTTTGAAACAAACTTTGATCTGAATTCTGAACAGAACAAATTTTGCCGCTGGTATGAATAATTTAAAAGGTGCAGTGCAGTAGAAGAATAATTCAAGAAAAAAGCCTCATAAGTCGTACCCACATGCAAACTGTGTCCCTAAAGAACTCAGAAAACACAAAAGGCGTGGAACTCAGTTGTTGAAGCAGCAGAGTTGCATGGTCCTGCTCTGCTCCTACTCCTACTCCTATAATATAAAGATAAGACAAACATTGAATGAAACAGACACATCTCCCCCTCCTCCTCCTCCTCCTCGTCCTCACCCCTTTCATAATCAACCACCTGAAAGTCATGGCCACCTCCTTACTTGTGAATCTGAATCTGATCATGGCTGCAATAATAATACTCTGCAATATTTCATCAGTTTCTTCTACAAATACAAATACAAATACTTCTCTTCCTCCACCTATAAGCCCGAGGAATCAAAACGAAGAGATTGGCACTGCCATAGGAGAGATGCAAAGCGGCAACTACTTCACCTTTGTAATGCTGATGAACATGGTAGGCCCCATTGATGAGAGACTAGAAAAGAACGTCACTTTCTTCATGCCCAACGATCAGATGCTATCAGAGGTGGTGTTGCCAGTGGCAGTGGCACATGAGGAGGGGGACGCTGTTACGGATTTCTTGCTTCGTCATTCGATCCCTTCACCATTGCTTTTCGAGTATTTGGAACATATCCCAACAGGTTCAACAATTCCCAGTTCAAAGCCAGGCTACTCACTCAGAGTCTCCAACAACGCCAGCAACAATGCAGGGAGGTATTTCTATCTCAACAATGTCAAAATTGTTAAACCGAATGTATGCGCTGCATCGGCCTCTTCTATTCAATGCCATGGCATAGACGGGGTTCTAGCACCACTAGCACCTCCTCCTCCTCCTCCTTTACCACCCCCTGATCAAGATGATGATTCTTGTTCTGATAAAGCTCCTCCAGCCTCATCATCACCCGTTGATGATAATCCAAATACACCAGCTGCAGTGCCTGCCTCGCCCTCAACTGACCCAGCAAATTTAAAATCATCAGCTGCTGCCTCTTCTCTGTTTCTTTCGTCTCATGAACTAGGTCATGGTTTGAGAATGTCATTGACCAGCTGTGCTACATTGCTGTCCATTTTCATCTCTACGATCTAGTCCTAGTGTACTACTGTGCTATAAAATTTGAAGATTTGGGTACTGCCTGGTACTATTAAGCTAAATATTTATACAAATACTAAGGGTATATTGACCAACTAAATGACATTTCATGAATCAGTGCTGGTTGAAAAAAGTCAAATATACATTTTGGACCCCTCGATTAGAATAAACAACTTGCGAGTTTGGGGTACTATTATAACAAGAGAAAGTAAATGAAGTTCCAAGAAGGGAGTGCTAAGGTAAAAAATGATGAATTGCTTTTGGTAAATTCGTCCAAGCAGTATCGAACACCAAACATAATACACACGAGGTAATATGTATGGTACCTTTCCCCAGACCGGGGCATTGGAAAGCCAAAAGACAGGGCAGAAGCGCGTTTTCTATAATGGCTACAAATTCTCAATATGATCCCAAAATTTCTGATTTAATCACAGAACAATCTGCTCAATCAGTTGACAAATACATTACAAGGGCCAAAACATCCACCAATATTGATACAAGAATTGAAACCCTATTATAAGCTGGACCCCTTAACTTTCTTATTGACACCATCTTTTGATTTCTTTGATTTCCGTTTCTTCGAAACTGCTTTTTCTTTCAACCCTTGAGAGGTCTGCTTTTGCTCCTCATCTTCAAGTTCCTGTATTAATGTCCCATTCTCATCATCACCAACAGAGTGCATCAAATACTTGTCATCCATTACTCTTGTATCTGTCTCTGGTTCAATGACTGACATCCCAGTAAGAGCGTAGTTTACCAAAAATGTGCTTGTTAGATGCCTGTCCATCCTGCTAAAATGCCTCTGGGAATACGACAAGAGACCTTCAAGGACTTCGTCAATGCCTTTTATCTGATAAGACCAAAAATCAATCAGTAAGGCTCTTTTCAGGCCAGGAAAAATGACCACCATTTCAATTTGTGTCCTAGTGTCAACACCAACACAAACATCCTAATCATGCATTTGACAACCAAAGAGATAAAGGGGGAGAGGGGGTAGTGTTTTTAGTGAAACAAAGTTAACCAGATCGGATCTGACAACCCAATAATTTTCATTATTGATTAACCAAAAACCACGATTATTGATCAAGGAACAAACAAGATCCTCTTCAAGCATATCACCATAAAATGCCAGAGAGATCTAAAGCGCAATACCCATTTGTAGGAATTAATGCCAGTACTAAGGGAGGCTTGTCAACACATGCAGTTGACAGATAAACAATCACTAAAATGTATCAAAACCAACATTTAGTGAATATGACAATATCCTACGGAATGCTTTTCTTTGTAACCTTAAAAGACGACACAAACGTAAGTAAAGAGAACTACCTCAGTAATCTCTATTGGATTAAGGATGCTGAAAACTTTAGAAAGCACGAAGTGTGCAACATGACAGAGCTTTGGCTTTGTATTCCATTCTCGAACGTATTCAAATAATAGCTTGAGCTCTTCCTTGCCAAGGGTCTGAAGGGATTTCTCTATCTGCTTTTCATTTTTTCTCTTCCTGCAGACAACATGTATGAGTTACATGTCAAAAGTTCAAGAGAGACCCAGTAAAAGGAAAAGAAAAAAACATAAATAGAAAATAAAAGAAAATGATTCCCGACCTCCAAACTTGAGAAAAACACTCATAAAGCTTATGAGGCCTGCGAAGCTCAAAGGCAACTTGGATTGCTTTAGTAAAGTCAGCATCTAATACAGCATTTTCTAGTTCTTGATTCTTTAAAACACCTTCCTCCTGAATCATAATGAAAAATCCCATGTGTAAATAGATCTATGTTTTTTAAAAGTGAATTTGACAAAAATTTGTTCACATGTAATATCTTAAGATTTCACCTATCAATATAACAATAGATCTTGGAACCAAAGGTAACAATAGCCTGACTTATAAATGAAATTTGGTTAATGCCAGAAATCAATTCTCTTGGATGAATTTGCTCTAT
Organism: Prunus mume; assembly: GCF_029339155.1. Classification (NCBI taxonomy): domain Eukaryota; kingdom Viridiplantae; phylum Streptophyta; class Magnoliopsida; order Rosales; family Rosaceae; genus Prunus; species Prunus mume. Next base: position 30,324,961 of record NC_142702.1, on the reverse strand, counting down.
TTTTAGATTTTAATATTTCGCATTCCATAAAACTGTATTACCTCTATGCACCCAAAAAAGAAACCAAAAAAAAAAAAACAGCAACTAACCTCTCTACGAAAAGCTTCCTCTTTATCAGAGGCAGTACAATCATACCATAGATTGATGACAGCATCACTGCTGCCAGTTGCAAGCATTTCTGTGTTCTTTCCCACAGCCAAGGCATAAACCTGCAGATTAAATCTTGTCAGTAAATGACATGGAGAGCAAAAATCTACTTTGGTAGGGAAGATAGGAAAAAGATAGCTTGGCCAGCCAGGTTAAAGCTGAAAGGCATTAAAACAGATTTCAAAGGCCAAAACCAAGATCAAGAGATCTCAGCCATGAGAGGATAGTTCCAGTACATCCAACAAATCATAAACCCAACATATTTACGTTGCCATAATTCAACCTACAGTTTGACGACTCCATGTTGATGATTACATGTTTTCAGGTATATTATCAAAACCTACATGTTGATGATCATAAACCCAACATCTTTACGTTGCCATAATCTGAAGGTTCAACCTACATTTTGACGACTCCATGTTGATGATCACATGTTTTCATGTATATTATCAAATCTCCTACACAACTTTTGCTGTGTGACCCAAGGTCAATAAATCACAACTCAACGACAGATGAGTAAATGATAGACAATAACAAACCTTCCGACTCCTCACTTCTAACTTTTAACATACATTATATTGACTAATAAATTGATATGTATATATTTTCAGTACCTTGTTCTCATGCTGATCGTATGTAGCAATGCATTCATCGGTTTTGACCATCCACAGCTTTAACAAACCATCAGCACCTGAAAATGATAATATAGTCAATGCATACATAGCCACAGTTACAAGAGGCGAGGACAACAAAAGTGTGAAGCGAGCCTCATTACCACAAGAAACAAACTGTGTTCCACGAGTAAGGAATGATGCTCTTAATACACTTGTTGTATGCCCTTCAAATGTTTTCAAGCATGAACCGTCGGATATGGCCCATATCTTTATTGTTTTGTCACCAGAAGCTGTTATAACACATTGATCAACTGGAGAAAATTCTACAGACCAAACGCCCCTTTTATGACCCTTAAGTACAACTACTGGTACAAGATCTGGAAGCCTCCAGACACAAGCAGTGCGATCCTGATCAATGAGGAGAACCCAGAAAGTTGAGTAAGGTAGTGCCATAGTTTCACTAAGGTAATATGATAAATATAAAAGAATTAAAGAACCTTAAAAAACTACAAACCTGTGAACCACTACAAACTAAACTATCATTAGGTGCAACAGCTACTGAATTGATATCCTTATCGTGGGCTGCTACACCAGCCTTTGCTTTCAAATTTATAGGCTGTTCCCCATTGTCTGGAAGACCATCCAAAGTCCACACCTTGAGGGTACGATCACTAGACGAAAACATAATATAGGTTATACAAGACTAAACAGTTCCTTAACACCTTAATCAGCTAAATAGAGCTCGATAGAGGTATCCACCTTGAGGTCACAACCCAAGTAATCATTTAACTATTGAAAGCATCACCAGTAAAGGTTGCAATTGTAAACAAAATATAAGACAGAATTTGGTAAAAGGATGGCCTGCAAAGTGCTCACCTACTACCACTAACGAAAAAGTCTTTACGCTTTTTTGAGAAAGCAATAGCTCCAATACTTCCCATGTGACCTATGCCAAGACCAAGGCAACATCTACTTTCTGATTCCCACAACCGAACCTACAGAGGATAGAGTCAGAAATGACAACATATATAATCTATAAACACACAGGCCACATGCAGACACAGGGAGACACAACAGACAGATTCTTAGCCCAATAAAGTTCTTGAAATCTATATGAATCGAGGAGATCCAGTTTCTACCAGCACCGGAGAGGGAGAAAAACAAGCCCACAACTGCCTTATGGCAGACAGAGAAACAGAAACTTACAGTGTTGTCCTTGCTTCCAGTCACTATAAGTGTTCTTCCACAACTTGATACGCAGGTGTCAACACATAGAACAATTCCGGTATGACCTGCCAGCACATAAGAACACGACATGGATGCAACATCATATACTCGTACCTGCATGTTTCCAGGTTAAATAACATTTCAATAACCAAACCATATAACAGACGTCATATTACTTTAATCACATGAATACTTGAAGGATGTACTCGTCTAATGGGTGCACTAGCCTACATGGTATCATGGCCCAATCAAGCTGTATTCGCCCAACTTAAATAGATAGTACCAGGATTACCACAGAAATGTATATTTGTAAACAATGAAAATTTTCAATTATTAATGACACTTCCAAATAAAAGACAACTGACGCTGAACAGATGGATTTTCAGCTAAATAAACACTCTAAAACCAATAATGTGTATGTGTGCAATGTCAAACCTAGTATTTTTATAAAACCAGATTCAGATTCACAAGTTTTGAATCCCCATCAATGAAGCAAGGATTTTCGCGAACATACGTTGATGCATGGTACAAGAATGAAAATGGTGCATAGGAAGCAATGAAAACAAGGAAGCAATGAAAGGTTAACAAAGAACTGAGTTCAAAGACATTTAAGAAAACAAGGATGCAATGAAAAGTTAAAATGTGATATTTTCATTCGAGGAGAGAATTGATCTTCTCAGAGTTTAATAGCATGTACATATTTAGTTGAACCAACCAATTCTACTTGCAAGCCAACAATATGATTAATCTAAGGTAGATAGGAATCTAGTAATTACCTGTTCAATATTTGTGGCAACAGCAAGAAATTGTTCCTCATCACCTAAAAACTTCATATCCACAATCTCATCATTGTATCCTACAAGTCTTTTGCTTAGGACAAATTCCAACGTCCATTCGGGAACCATAACTGGGGAATATAAAAGGAACTCCTGATCGGCAGTCACACAAAGCAGCCCTTTATCTGACGGTAGCATGACAGCAGCAGTGAAACCCCTTTTCGATTCATCCCCATCTGAGGAGGGAGTAACATCTGAGGACTTTTGCTCAAATAGGCAAACTGCACTGTCAAAATAAATAAAGTACCAGTAAACGAACTCACCAAATACAAGCCATTGATTCCAAGGGACTTACAATCATTTAACGCATAACTAACAATTCTTTAAAACCAAGAATTACTTCAAACAAAATATTTTTAGAGCCCTCGTGATTTACCCTTCAGAATTCCAAATCCGTACAACCCCACGTTCACCAACTGTTATAAAACATATTGCAGGTAACCCAGTTTTCTTCCCAGTCTTCTGCTTGCAGGAACTCAAACAGGAAGATAACAGAGGTCCAGAATGGATTGCGCACACAGCTTCAAGGACCTCATATGTTGTTACAGTCTTCATGCAGCTGAAGTCACGAAGGTTCCACAAGATTACAACCTGAAACCATTCTGCAATCAATTTCGAGCTGACATATAAACAGCAATGAAAACAAAAGAGCATGACAAATAATACTCGGTAAACATCCCAGTGAGGCAAAATAAGAAGGATTTTGAAAAAAGATGTCAAGAAGATAAACATTCTAGAATTCATAACAAATAATTGATAATTATCACATAAATATAGACAATCTAATTAAGGTTCACCTCTCCACTACCTATGATCTACTTGCTCTTGACCTCAAATCACCCAAATCATAATTAAATTGGCACACTCGGATCAGATTTAGCTGCCCCTATTACAAAGTCTAGACTCAGAACAATTAAATAGATTACCACATGGATAATGAATGAAAACATACAACCAAGAACTTGATGCACACAGATGCGTAGACATATCACTTAAAATAGAGGTGCGAAGTATTAAGCAAACCCAATATAAGGTCTAGCCTTACCTTATCTCTTCCAGCTGTGAGCAAGGTCGTCCCATCTTCAGATAGTGCCATAGAAGTGACTGTCGAGTGATGCCCATTAAGCGTTGCAACACACTTCTTGGCTAATAGGTCCCAAACATGCACAGTTGTATCATCACTTGCTGAGAAAAGCTAATTAAAAAAATGAGACCAACAATCAGCTCAATGAGTTATAAATAAATAAAATAACTAGTTTCAACCCATTTCATCTGGAAATCGTAAAGACAAAAATGAGAGGTAAGAGCTATGTGGACATGGAGCTTACAAGTGATTTAGTAGGATCGGGATGGAAGAGAACACTAGAAACAACTCCTTTGTGACCTTTAAAGTAATGAGTGCAGAAGCTACCATCAACATCCCAAACAAGAACCTTCCTATCAGCTCCTGCAGTCGCAAGCAATCCCCCAGATGGGTGACAAGCCATTCCCATCACAGGCCCATCATGACCCTATTTTCCAACCAAAAATGCCAGTCATTTGCATTTCTCTTAGTAATATAAGAGAGAACCAAATAGAACAATTTCAATTAGGCATTTAATTACCTTCCAAGAACGCACACACTTGAAGGTGGCGAGGTCCCAAATCCTAATTTGGCGACTGTGGCCAGAGGAGAAGAGCAACTTGTCGTCGGGGCTAAGGGCCAAAGCCGTGACGTCCTCAGAGTCGCCTTCAATGGTCGACCGAATTGAGGCGTTGGAGGTGTCCACGATCTTAATGGAGTCGCCGCACTTGCAGGCGATGAAGGAGCCGTCGGATGAGACCACGAAGGGCCCGCCGGAGTAGAACTGTTGCAGAGAGGGCACGCAACGGTAGTTCTTCTTCAGAGGTAGAGACGCCATGAGATAATTGGTGAAGCTCCGCTCTCCCAGAGATAGAGAGATATTATAGTGTTGCAAGAGACTAATAGGTTCTTCTAAAACCACAACTGTGTGGGAGGTGAATTTAGGGTTTAAGGACGTTGCCCAAAAAACAAACAAAAGGAGGAAAGATACAGTAGGGTTTAAGGAAGGGGCAAAAAAGGGTCAAGCGACAGAGAGGAGAGGAAGACGTAGACATTGTAGATCACAGTGACAGAGGCAGCCCAAGAAATTGGGCCTTAGAGGAAGTGGGTTGGACTTCAGTTTTTCACTGGTGGGCTTCAAGTGCGCCTATATTATAGGTTTCTTTTCCTATTTTTATCGCTTTTCTAGTACAAATTTTCAATACAAATTTATAAAAATTCTATGTATTTATAAAAACCGAACACTATTTAAACATAGAAACACACCCAAAATCAACCCCAAAGTCAACCTTTTGGGTGTGTTTATAAATGGGTTTTGAGTGTGTGTAATGATGGGTTTTGGGTGTGTTTATATGTTTAAATAGTGCTTGGGTTTTTTTATAATTTCAACCCCCATTTTGGTGTTTTAGTGAAACTCCCAATTTTCAACTGGTAGCTCTTGCCGCAGTAGAAGGCAGCTGATCTAACCAAACGTGTCGAGAAGGAATATGATGACCAATAGCCGCCAACGCATCCGCTACGATAATTGCTTCACATAAAATATGGTTGAAGGTAATGACTTGGAAGCAAGGAATGAGGGCTCTTACATTGTGGACGATAGTGAATAATCTCCAAGGAATCTGCATAACCCATTAATGGCTTCAATGAGAATGTTAGAGTCACCCTCCACAATAGTTCACAAAGTGAGTTTACTTAATATTAATATAAATATAGATGAAACATTTAGTTTGTAACGAAGGAAACCAAAAACTTTGATATTATATTATATATCAATTAGGGTTTTTTTTCTTCTTTAGGAAATTTGTATAAATACCACCTGAACTAATAAGGGCGTGCGTATTTACCACCCAATGAATAAAATTTGACTGATTACCGCCTAGACTTCAACTTTAGTGCAAATCTACCACCTCGGTTAGATTTAACAGAAAATCTATATTAAATGAAGTTACATAAGGGCAATTTTGCTATGCACTTAAAAAAAATAAAAGAAATTAAAAACAAAAACAACCCCACACTCAAGTCCCATGGTAGCCCCCACCCACTGCTCAACAACCCTCTTCTCTCCCTCTTCTTCCCCTTCTATCAATTAGTTTCAACAGAAATTAAAGAGGAGTAGAACATAAAAATAAAGATAAATTATTAAAATAATAAAATAATTTTGGGGCTGTTCATTTATAGGTGGGTAGGCTACGGTGGTTTGAGAAGGTGAGTGTTGGGGAGGGAGAATGTAACAATAAACACTTATGAAGTTGCACCATTCAAATACCGTATGATTTTATGAATATAATGCAGGTCATCAAATATGATGAACAAATAAGTACAGTTTTGATACACGCGTAATGCATTGTTGTTAAAACATATATATATTCTATTGAGGGACACCATTTAGGGTTCCTTACGAAAAAAAATTCAACGATTCATATCGTCTATTTTTTACGTCTACATTTATAGATCATTCTTACAAAAAATTAGACAAATCGAAAACCGTTTCAACATTCAATTATTTCATACAAAATCAATGAACACGGTACTTCAATAAAATCCTAAAATTTCAATAATCATTTGAGTGGTCAAATGATATCGGATTCGAGTGATTTTTTGTAGAGATTATCTTTTTGAATGAGTATCTACAAAATAAACGGTTTGAATTAATACAAATTTATAAATAAACTCAATTCTAGACATGTATTTATAAAAAAACCCAAACAATATTTAAACATAGAAACACACCCAAAATTAACCCCAAAGTCAACAATTGTATATTTTTTGGGTGTGTTTATAAATGGATTTTGAGTGTGTGTAATGATGGGTTTTGGGTGTGTTTATAAAGTGTTTTGGGTGTTGGGTTTTTTTATAATTTCAGCTCCCATTTTGGGTGTTTTAGTGAAACTCCCTTGAATTAATCAAATACAATACGGAGTGAGCTCTACAAAGATGTCTCTCAAATAAACTTATGTACATACTACAGAGAGAAATGTTCAAACATAAGGCAGTAAGTATGTGACTCAAGATAAGATACTATTAGAATGCTTTTCAAAAATATAAGATGAAGAAAGAAGCAGTGGAGATATCCAAGTGGCGGTGGATCGATCGACCTTAGATAGAGAAGAGATAGATCATCATTTCATGTCAAGAGGATGAAATGGTCATTAACATACCTGCAAAATAGTAACTCTCTCTCCCTCTCTCTTTCTCTCCAGATCAAATGGTCATTATTTCGTTAGAATATATTGATATGTGCATTTGCAACTCGTTTTCAATGCGTAGTAGCAGTAGTGTGTTTTTATGTAAAATGAGATTAAAATACAAGGGGGAGTCTGGCCTACTTGTCTCTGTATCACTTACTGGCTGGGCCTACAAACAAAATGTGTATTAGTAGTTGTGGGTTTTTGCTGAATAATTAGTTGGAGGAGTGATAGGATGGGGGGAAGGCAGCGTGGTCATATCCGTATTTTTCAACTTTGCATTGTTTTTTTTAGGGCTTTTTTTTTTTTGGTAAAGACGAGACGAGAGAGAAAGAGAGAGTAATTATAAAAAGAGGGAAAGGGAGAGGGCTAACAGCCCAATATATATATATATGATATGGAGATAGGAAGGCTTGGTGGTGTTATTGAATTTGAAGGTGAGGTAAGGCATGTGGGTTCTCGCCCTACCCGTTTTTCCCTCTAACCCCAACACAAACTCAACTCCATCTACCAAATCTACCCCTCTATCTCTCTCTCCCACACACACACGCACACAAGAGCACCCTTGTTCATACCTACCCTCCCTCCTGTATATTTATTACTTGACACTTTCTCCACTTCCCTCATCAACACCACACCCCAGTCACGCACATACCCTCCTCCTCCTCCTCCTCCTCCTCCTCTCTCTCTCTCTCTCTCTCTCTCCATCATCATTTGTCCTAGCTAGCTTTTGCTTCAGGAGGAAGAGGGAAGACACCATGATATCCATTGCCTCTAATAATTCCGTCGAAACCCAAAAGCCTGCTGAAATCTCTTCCCCAAATCTCATTTCTGATATTCATCCTACCTCTTCACAACAAAACCAAGTCCCTGATAATAATATTCATTCCCCAACAACCGCCGCTGCCGCCACTACCACCACCAACACCACCAACCATGTTTTCAAGTCCAAATTACCGGACATACCAATTCCCAACCACCTCCCTCTCCACACCTACTGCTTTGAAAAACTCTCCGAATTCTCCGACAGACCCTGCTTGATCGTCGGCTCCACCGGAAAATCCTACTCTTTCTCCGATACCTACCTCATTTCTCAGAAGACCGGAGCCGGCCTCTCCAACCTCGGCATCAAGAAAGGCGATGTCATCATGATCCTTCTCCAAAACTGCGCCGAGTTCGTCTTCGCCTTCATGGGCGCTTCCATGATTGGCGCCGTCACCACCACTGCCAACCCCTTCTACACCGCCGCCGAGATTTTCAAGCAGTTCAAGGCTTCCAATGCCAAGCTCATCATCACTCATTCCCAGTTCGTCGACAAGCTTCGAGAAGCTCCTGCCGACGGCGCCGCCCCCGACCAAAATAACTACCTGAAACTTGGCGAACACTTTAAGGTTGTCACAGTAGACGATCCTCCAGAGAATTGCTTGCATTTCTCGGTGATCTCGGAGGCCAACGAGACGGAGCTTCCGGAGGTGGTGATCGATCCGGAGGACCCAGTAGCGTTACCATTTTCTTCGGGGACGACGGGGCTGCCCAAGGGTGTGATTCTAACGCACAAGAGCTTGATCACCAGCGTGGCCCAGCAGGTGGACGGGGAGAATCCAAACCTGTACTTGAAGGAAGACGACGTGGTACTGTGCGTGCTGCCGCTGTTTCACATTTACTCGCTGAACAGCGTGATGCTGTGCTCGCTAAGAGCAGGGGCGGCAGTGCTGGTGATGCACAAGTTTGAGATCGGGACACTGCTGGAGCTGATACAGCGGTACCGGGTGTCGGTGGCGGCGGTGGTGCCACCGCTGGTGATAGCACTGGCGAAGAATCCAATGGTGGCGCATTTCGACCTGAGCTCGATTAGAGTGGTGTTGTCGGGAGCGGCGCCGCTGGGAAAGGAGTTGGAGGAGGCGCTCAAGGGCCGAGTCCCTCGGGCAGTCTTGGGTCAGGTACGCAAACAATCAATAAACAATTTGCATATATACCTTGATTGCCATTTTCTTGGGAGGGAAAATAAATGTCGCTAGATCAAAATAGATTAAAAGCTAATTGGTAACACGAAATCATCTATATAGATGCATTTACTAAGCATAATTAGTTGAGTTGCATTTCTATTAGTCTGATTTTAGATGTGAATTATCATATGGAAATACCAATACGCAATTAATACAGACAAGTCGCCCAGTCAATTGTGTCGTTTAAGTGTGTGTTGAGAAACCAACTTACGTGGTCATGTTCATCTGTTCAAATCCAACTGCCACCTCTGCTCTCTTTTGTGCCTCCCACAATTTGGCCGTTTTATAGCCTCAAAGTTCGGTTGCGACTTTCAAAGAGTAATGCTACATTTATTACATTTTTATTCCATATTTCTAATACCATATTATGTAACATGTCCATATTATATGTCACACAAATTAAATGAATTAAGTGTATTTTAATAAATAAAATTAAAAAAACAGAAACTAGTATTTTACATAATGTGGTCTATGCATATCAGTTGCCACATCATGTGGTATAAAAATATAGTATTATACTAAAAGTTATCATTCCAAAATGAGGTGTACTTAACGTAGAGCATCTCCAACCGATATGTCAAATTGTTACACAGACATGAAATGGTAAAAATTGAAGATTAAAGTTGCTTCAATCGAGTAATCAAATCCTACATGGATTTGAAGGCTAGAAGAGATATGTCAAAAATAACATATCAAAAAGTTTGATGCCAAATATTATATTAATATTTTTTAGCCATAGACCCCATTATCATTTACTATCTTTTAAAACTTTATGCATTATATGAGCTCCATTTACATTTAAAACTATAATAAAATAATATGATATTTGGCATTTTTGGTATAGTTAAATTGTTTCCAAAATGTCAAATTGACATATAAGCCATCAAATTCAAAATTAACATTTTGCATTTGACATCTCCCTCGGATATGCTCTTACATAACTAAGTCCTCATGCGGCAACCCAATAAAATATTCCCTCCCTCCCTAACTCATGCAAGTGGGTACGTGTCTAATGGTCTTCGTTTTTCCTTCACCTACCAAAACAAACAGATGCCACGTGATAGGTCCTAGTCCTAGAAAAAACGTTCACGTGTCATCATATATACCATACCATCTTCTCATTACTCACTAGGATCCATCCATTTGAACATATATTAATTTGTAATTTTTGCTTGGACAATGAGATATTGGAGCCTGAAACAGCGATGATCAATGGAATTGAAGACCAGTCGTCATCTACCTCTTGTTAATTTGTTGGATAAAAAATGTGACGATAAATAACGAACGTTTATTCAAATACTTAGAATTTGGTTATCAATTATCTTAATTTACATATATATATATATATTTGATTAATTAACTAATTAAGGAATTATTGTGTAGGGATATGGGATGACTGAAGCAGGGCCGGTGCTATCGATGTGCTTGGCATTCGCGAAGGAACCGTTGCCAAGCAAGTCAGGGTCATGCGGGACGGTGGTTAGAAATGCAGAGCTCAAGGTCATTGACGCTGAAACTGGTTGCTCCCTTGGCTACAACCAACCCGGCGAGATTTGCATCCGCGGCTCTCAAATCATGAAAGGTACGTACGTACGTACTTACTTGAAGATTATAAAAATGTCTATTGATTGAACCATGCATATATATAATGTGTTAATTACGTACTCTACTAGGGTATTTGAATGATGCGGAGGCAACGGCAACGACGGTAGATAAGGAGGGGTGGCTTCACACTGGTGACGTGGGTTATGTGGATGATGATGAGGAGGTTTTTATTGTGGACAGAGTGAAGGAGCTCATCAAATTCAAAGGCTTTCAAGTACGTTATATATAATTAATACTTGATATAAATTCGAAATATAATTATATAATAAGTTAACCTCTTGGTCTTGGTGAATGATGTCAGGTGCCACCAGCTGAGCTGGAGTCCCTGCTTGTGAGCCACCCATCCATTGCAGATGCAGCCGTTGTTCCGTAAGTACATATATACTTAAAGAGGCATGCAGATGCAGTAATGAATCAATTAATTAAGCTAATATTACAACAACATGCAGGCAAAAAGATGAGGCTGCTGGTGAAGTTCCTGTTGCATTTGTCGTTCGATCGAATGGTCTTCAACTTACTGAAGAGGCTGTAAAAGAATTTATAGCAAAACAGGTATATATATATGTATATACCTCTCTCTCTCTCTCTCTCTCTCTACGTAGTAACTTTTAGATTAGAATATTGTTTGTTTGTGTGCCAAAGCAAAATTAATGAATGAAACTTTGAAACAGGTGGTGTTTTACAAGAGACTGCACAAGGTGTACTTCGTCCATGCCATTCCGAAGTCTCCCTCTGGAAAGATATTGAGAAAAGACCTGAGAGCCAAGCTAGCCACACCAACCCCATTGGCCTAATGGCCTTTCTATTATTAAGCAGACGTCGTGTACGTTTTTGTATATCAACCAATTCATGAATCGGTGCTTCTTTCTTTAAATAAAATCAAATTATTGCTTGTTCGCTGCAGTAAAGCAGGCATTATTATGATATTTTTCTTTGAATAATAATGCAAACAGCTCCAAGAATCATGCGCAGTTCCTTAATTTCCTTAATTGTAACAATTAATTCATCTTGTGGTCGTCTTTGTCTTTATTTTATTACTTAATTTAATTATATTATATGTTGTGCTCCTCCTCGGGCCTCCATCCTCTCTCTCTCTCTCTCTCTCTCTCTCTCTCTCTCAGAGTCAAGCTCTCCCTCCCACCTCATCTTACGTAGACCATAGACCTGAGAATATTGTCGACCAATCGAAAGTTCATTCGTAACCAACCAACCAAACGTTCGTAAGTTCGTATCATTCTATAATTGAGGAAGATATATGTTAACATCAAATCGAATTAACTGGATTGGACCAAAAAACTATCAACCTCTCGCTTCATGTGGTTTTTCTCACGAGTTGAAAGGTTGGTAGTTTGGACTTTTGGGTGCAGTCACGAGTCTGAAGAGAGGAGGTTCCGTTGACGAAAAAATAAAAACATACAGTTACAGAGCAACCCACAATAGTTATCTAATTATTTAGAATATTCCTTTTTATTTTTACTTTTAAAGAAAAAACAACTTATTAAAATTAAAATTCAGGCATCATTGCCGCAACCAACCATGATACAAGAGCAGCAAATTATTCTATTGGTTGATGAGACAGACAACAATATAGCAAAATGGTCCCTACTAAATTTTTTGATTTTTTATTTAAGATTCATAAAAAAAATCTTATTTTATTTTTAAAATTTTATGAAATTTTAATTATTTAAATAAATAAATATATTGTATTTCAAATACACGTGACACTGTATTATTAGAGATGTGGGCTCTACCACTACAAGGAAAAACCTTTTTGGCGACCATCACCTTTGGTCGCTAAAAGTTGATATTTCGTCGCCAAATCCTTTTAGCGACGAAATAATTTCGTCGCTAGCTTGGTCGCCTAATGCTCGTGGCTAAAAGTACAAGCAACGAAAGGCGGCGAAAACAAATTTTCGTCGCCAAAATCTTTACGCGACCAATTAGTTTCGTCGCCTTACAGTAATAAGTTGGTCGCCTATAAAGACAAGTACCCGCGAAAATACCAAAATTTGCCGTGAATTGAGAAAGGATTGGGCGACCAAATAGATTGATTCGTCGCCGATAAGTTCTGGTGACTACCAAATTTGGTCGCTAAAGCTTACTTAGTTGGTCGCTAATATAGGTATATTTTAACTGTTTTTAATTATTTTATTCATATTTTGTTTTGTGATAATATTAACCTTTTGTTCATTAACACATTGTAATTTCGAAAAACAATAAATTTAGATAAATAGATAAATAGAAAATGACGTGAATAAAGTTCCTCTCATTCAAAAGTACACGAGCATACTAGTTATTCAAGTACACATAACATATCCAAAAATAGTAAGACATAAACGAGTGAAAACTCTCCACTTAAAGACTGGAGGCCAAGCTCCATATATTCTTGCCCTTGGTAAACCCAAGTTCTGCATTAATTATTTCCCCACTCTAAGACTAGGTTTCGACTGAAAAAAAATGCATGTATACTATGCCTTTATTCCAAGTTTTGTAGTCATGATCTTTACCACCTGTGGTATAGGGACTGATCTAATATCGTGGAATTCCCAAACACTCTGCCAATTGTTGCTTGATCTTTCCAAACTCATCAATCATCTTCCTTTACAAAAGAAATAAAACAAGGAAATGCCAATGGTCAAGAAGATGCCAAATCCAAGAAAATTTTAATATAAAAATATATATATAGAGAGACCAAAAACAAACAATTTTAGACAACACAATTACAAGAAATCTTGCCCACAAGTTGAAATTCACAACCTTAAATAAATAAGCCATTAAAAAAAGTCCGGATCTACATAAGAAAATTGGTCATCAATATTTAAGAATGTTTGAGAATGGTATTTGAATTCATTTTTCATACCTCTCTATACCAACTGTCTAAAGTATACCTTTGTGATAATAACAAATACCACAAATGAAGAAGGAAAACAGTTCCGAAAAATCAATGTAAAGACTAATATCATGCATAGCACAAACCCATTAGAAAACATAAATCATAAAATCCAAAGTAAAATCCACACCTTAACCAACATGGGTTGCATAACTTCTCAACACAATACAAAACACGTATGCCATTTTAATACCTTTAAACAACACCACAATGACATTGACAACCACTATAGTTGTTAATAAGAAAACAAATGGAACTGAGGTGTAATGAGAAGAAGAGGTTCTTACCTCAAATGGTCCTTTGTCCAAAACCACAAACCAAATCCTTCCACCTCCTCAAATAATCTGACATGCAAAAACAGGATATTACCTCAGTAAAGTTAGACTCCTAAATGACATTTTTCTAAAGACATTATAAGATAAAGAGAACCACAAACCCAAATAAGGCAATCACTCATTGGCTTTAATGTTTACAATGCAAATAGAAACACTGAACGACAACTTTTCAGTTTCCACTAGAATACAACGAAGAATTGAAATAAAAAGAGATCTAAATGTAGAAAAAGAGAATTGAATTGAAATAAAATAACATGAAAAATTCTTTAAAAGCTAACAGAGGATGATCCTAGTGAAAACCTAGAAGTCTTGAAGATATTCCTTTATCATATTTTCAAGCCCAAGACACAGAGTTTGCTTAAGCACATAGCCCGACATTCCTAATTTTCTAGGCACTTCAATTTGGTCTTCAACCATTGCTAAGCAAAAAGACAATTCAACAAGAAGGGTATGAAGTAGTTTTCATGAAATCATAGATGACCAAATAAACATTTTGTTAAACAATTTGGGCAGGAACACTTCAACTTGGGAAATTCACTAAAAATTCAGTTTGAGTCGACATAGTGAGAAACTTTCCAGATCAGAACTAGACACATAAATCTTCATCACATCAAAATTTCATGGCATTCGAAGTTAAGGAAGCATGTCAAAAACAAAATCCAAAACAGACTGGGCTGCAGAATTTTCGGCTTCCTGCAACATAACAACTACTTTGAAAATTTGCCAAAAATTCAATTTAACTCCGAATTGTATGAAACCAGTTTTGAAATGCTCATTGAAATGTCTAATTATAAAAAATCCAGATCAAAATATTAATCCGAACTAGGTCTTTTGGTCCAGTACATAACACAAGATCACAGATTTCTGCATAACCTCATATTTCATCAACCAACCCAAATCTTAAAAAATTCACCACTTATCAGCTTTGAACATCAAAACACTAAATCATACAAATGTGCCTATTTACTATTGAAAGAGTATTAATCTGAAATTACCAACTACAATAAAAAAATTATATAAAGGCAGAGCTTAAATTGAATAACTAACTATGAAATTTTTACAACAAAAACCACAATGGCAGCTTCAACAATTATGCAGCTTCTCCTGCACTAAACAGCAAAACTCTAAAAGAAATACGAAGTGTCTATAAAAAAAACTTGATATATCATTGAAAAAACGTACAAGACTATAGTGCAATATTGAGTTACAAAGCACAACCAATTAAAGAAAGGAAAAACAGAGGAAAATGCTACCACAAAAACAGAGAGAGAGCGAGACAGAGAGGTTGACCTGATTCCATTCCACATCTATGGACCCAACCAATTCAGTAGAAAATTAAGTTCTAACAAGCAAGTGACACGTATAAAATTTGACTTATAAATTTCATCACCATGAAAAAGATAGAAAAGCACACATGAGTTTTCAGTATAAAAAACCATTGTCAAGATATACGACCTCAACTACACTAGAATTTTTAACAAATAAAACCATATAAAGAATACATACCAAGAACGAGATACAGTGGAGCATGCACCATGACCTTGCTATTACAGGTCTGAAAAACACCTAAGAAAAATCAGTCTCAATCTCCTTCAACCACCAAAAATAACCAATAAGCACTAGATCTAACATTAAAACCTTCAATGAACCATAAATTGCAATCGTATATGACAGAAAATTGATGAAATTGAAAAAAAAATCATACCTTTTCTAGTGGATTTCAGTTTTGGAAAGGGATTTAGGGGCCTGTGGTTTGGGGGGATCTGGGGATTTTGGTATGATGAGAGAGAAGCAGAACCAACCCGGAGACGTAGCAAGAGATAGGATAGAGAGGAAAATGAGAGAGACACAGAGAGAGTTAGGTTTTGGGTTTCTGAGAGGGCTAGCCAGAAGAAGACTATCGAATCTGGTACCAGATTAATACTGTTTTAGAGAAATACTAAGTGGGAAATGAAAGGACAGAGTTTTAATATTTAATATTTTTTTATTCACAACCCGCAACCAAAACAATTAGTCGCTAAGTTACAGCAAATATTTGGGCGGGTCTCACGAATTTTTTTCGCGGCATCTCACATATGGAGACGACGCAAGAAAACTTAGACACGAAACATTTTCGTCGCCAATAATTTGAAGCTTAAGGGCAACCAAAAATGCATTTGGTCGCTAATTTATCACCCAGCGACCTAATATTTTCGTCGTCGTAACAAAATATTTTTTTGTAAATCAATTTATACACCCGACGAAAGTTTTGGCGACGAATTAAAAACTTTCGTCTCATATAACCTCGTTTGGCGACCAAAATATGGTTGGTCGCTAAAAATTTGGTCGCAAAAGACGTTTCTCCTTGTAGTGTACATATGTGCCACATCAACAAACTAATGAAGTTTTTTAAAAATACTTTAACATTCATAAAATTTAAAAAATGAAAAAATCAAAATTATATGAATTTTAAAATCAACATTTTATGAATTTTAAATATATAATAATAATAATATAATAATAATAATAATAATAATAATATATATAAATATAACCAACATTTAGTTGTACCGGGGAAACAATCCAACTGGGGGATTGTTTGACTAGTCCACATGGCAAAGTTATTCATCAATTCACCATGTGCCTGGGGAACGAGCCGTCCAACTGGAGGACTAACTCTCACCAAAGACATACATGAGACACTCAAAGCATGCGCTGAAAAACCAGTCCTACGCGCAGACTACCCCAAATCCAGAGTCTACAGCAACATCCCATCAAAGATGTCTCGGGTTTCGACAATTCCAAGTATCTCAAGTATCAGTAACCAAGTTCCAAGTCCGGGGAGGTACATAGGATAGTGCTTAAAGCGCTCCAAACAGATATTTCAATACTCAACCCTTTCCACAAACTCATTTTAACAACCCAAGTACCCCACACATAGCCAAACATATATAGAGATTCTCAAAATCCAAATATATATATATATATATATACAGTCCCCTTCTATTGAGGGATCCCTCAAATAATTTTATTTGAGGGACGTCCATTAGGGTACCCTATAATTTTTTTTCCAATGATCTAAACCATCTATTTTTTAGGTCTTCATTCATAGATCATCCTTACAAAAAATTAGACAAATCGGAAACCGTTTCGGCATCTAATTGAGTCTTACAAAATCAATGAACACGGTGCTTCAAGAAAGTACTAAAATTTCAATAACTCAATTAAATGGTCAAATGATATCAGATTCAAGTGATTTTTTGTAGAGATGATCTTTGAATGTGTATCTACAAAATAGACGGTTTGGATTAGTGAAATACAATCCGGAGTGGGCCCTATAAGGGGTGTCCCTCAATGGAAGCTCTCTGTATATATATACTCAAGATACTCAAATATATCAAAACCCAAAATACATGCAAATACTTCATAAAAATATCAATTCCCACAATTGAATAAATAATATATCCAAATATACCATTAACATTATGCATAAATTTTCCCATCATAAAACTATGCATATTATTTAAAAACAAAGTCCACTCACAAGTAGTCCCACGCTGCTTGACCCTGAGAGAGTCCCGCCTCGTATGCGTGGTGAGTACCTATTTGAATACGAACACACGATTAACATCAAGCGCTTCGAAACATAATTTTGAATTAAAAACCTAGTTTCCCGGGTTTTTAGTGAGTGTACCCGGAATGAGACGTTCTAAGGTCCAACTACCCAAATCGGACAATGGAAAAGCCTCGGAGACACTCAGTCAACCGAGAGGTCAAACTTCCCAAATCGGGTCAACCGGGCCCACGGGACCCACGACCTCAGTTTTGACATAAGGATCTAATTAGGACATTTAGCAGCTCCACCAACCTTGCCCACGCGCCGATAGCGCGTAGTTGGCTTGATCAATTTTCAGCCGGAAAAACTCCAAACCGCCGCCCTGCATCGCTATCCTAGGTAAAACACTATATTTGGAGTCACTTTTGTTCTTGAGCCTACCCCAAAAAGTGCCCCGAAGTGGCCGGAATTTCGAATTGAAAATCGGCCAAAAACCTAGGTTTTCAAATAGGATTTTATGCTAGGAATTGATCCAATTCTATGCAACATCAGCTAGAACTCGAAAATGAATGAGAATTCATACCTCAACTGTCGAAATGGTGGAGAAATGAGAAAGAACGAGCGGTTTGAATTGTTGGCAAAATCGGGCGATTCTGCAGATTCCGCCATCGGAGTGGCGATAACAGCAAAACTCGCCGGTTTGACGGGCAAGGTCTTGGCAGTGGGTTGCGGTGGTGGAGCGATGGTGCGTGGAGGAGGAGCCGACGGCTGAAAAAATTTCGAAGGGAGAAGGGCTGTTTCGCGGGAGAGAGAGAGAGAGAGAGAGAGAGAGAGTATGTGTGTGTGTGTGTGTGTTTTCAGATTTATTAAAAACCAACTTCGAGAAAATTACGATTATGCCATTGAACTTGTTTTGAACGTAACTTTTTCGTTACAACTCCGAATCGAGCCCACTACGTGTTTGTAGACTCATCTCAGTATGAACTACCCAACAACACCATTCACTGTCCCAAACTCTCTCCGGATAAGAAAATGACTAGAATACCCTTACCCAAGGGTAAATTCGTAAAATTCAAAATTAATAGAATTAAATACTTCGAATAAGGAAATTAATTTGGAG
The DNA here is from genome assembly GCF_029339155.1 of Prunus mume. Lineage (NCBI taxonomy): Eukaryota > Viridiplantae > Streptophyta > Magnoliopsida > Rosales > Rosaceae > Prunus > Prunus mume. The sequence continues at coordinate 30,306,398 of NC_142702.1, read as the reverse complement.
TCGGGGTGTTACATACATAAAGTCACTTTTGGTCCATGTAGTTTACCAATTTTATTGTTAAGCTCCGTAAAATTTCAATAATTTTTCAACTCCAACCAATTCAAAGACATTCCTCAATTCATGTAAAATTATTCTCATGTGAAGGGGCATTTTGGTCCAATCTTACAGCCCCGCCCTTACCACCCCACTGCCACCCAACAACCCCTCCTCAACCACCTTCTCCCAACCTTCCTTCCCCTCCCGACCCAACTTCCTCCTCCTAACTCAGTCGACTCTGCATTCTATACCTAATTTCATGCATTGCCTTAAATTTCTCTTCATGAACCCAACGTAAGACACTTTGAGACTTGAAAGTACATTGACCTTGATGATAAAAGTGGTAAATTATTGAAAAATAAAAAGGCTTTTTGCCCAAAATTAATTCCTCTAAAGGCACCAACAATAAATACTATACTTGCCCAACTTGGGATATGGGCAATTCTTGTATTGGGAATTTGGGAAAGGAATTTTTTATTTTTTATTTTTATTTTTATTATTTTTTTTTGGGGTCAAGAATTTGGGAATGCTTTGCTGTGGCTTCGCCAGCCTTTTCTTTTTGTTCTTTCGTTTTTTAAAATTTTGCTTTTAATGGGGGCCTGGGTGTCCAAACGAGATTCCTCTTTGTATTTTTTATTATTTGGGTATGATGGGGCCCAAAGGCCCAAAGAGAGGAAAAATATGTGGGTCAGCAGGGTAAGCCCAGAATCTCGGTCTTTATAAGCACCACTTAAAACAGCAGCCCAGTTGAGAATTAAGCCCTCCATTTTCTTCCTCCCGAGTGAGTTCCGATCCAACAGCAAAAACCGCCATATATAGATACTTGTATACACTCAACACAAACCCTACAAAAACCCTGAACCCTCTCTCTCTCTCTCTCTCTCTCTCTCTCTCCATCTACCGCTTCCTACGGGAAAGATTGTTTTGGTTTTCAATGTTAAGATTTTCTTGGTCTTCAAGACACCATTTCTCCCATTAAACCTCTCTAAAACCCTCACATTTTTCCAAATTCACCCATAAGTTAACAACAAGCCCCTCTTCCTTCCTTTCCCCTCTACACACCCACCCACCAAAAAACAAAAAAAAACCCAAGGGTTTCAGTCTCAGACTTCAGAGGGTTTTGTTAGAAACCCGTAAAGGAATTAGAGAGGAAAAAATGGCGAAGACATATGCATTAGGACTTATCACAGCAGTAGCTGCCTCAGCCTCCTTATCAAAGAACAATTGTGCTTACGCTGATGGCCCTTTCAGCTTCTCACCCTTCTCTACTCCTTCTTCCAATGCTTCCCAACCCTCTTCTTCTTCTTCTAAGCAATCTGCGCCGTCAAATCCACCCTCCTCGTCGTCGACTGGGGATGCTGCTGAGCCTCCTCCTCCTCCGAAGGTTCGCAATGATCATCCGAGGACAACTTCGGCTGGGTTCGATCCTGAGCCGCTGGAGCGGGGTGTTCAGGCCTTGGAAAAAATCAGCCAATCTTCTAGTGCCAAACAGGTTAGAAATTTAGGGGGTTTCTGCGTCGTCTTCAAATGGGTTATGCTCGCTTGATTATTATTATTGTTAATCTTTTCTTTTAAACGGGGCCGCGAGATTTGCCTTTCTTGTGAAGTTACTAAGAATTATTTTTTGCCAATAGTTCTTATTTTTCATCGGGATTTTGGGATTTGTGTTATGCTTTTACTTGATACCCGTGGGAATTTTATATTTATTTATAGCGAACATATCGGCGCCTAGTTCATAACTAAATTCGGAAGTGTACTATTTTTTTCATCTTATACTTGATCCGTATTTGAGCTTAAAGAAGTAAAAGGATGTGTTAAATTTTTCATCAGTCAGCTTTTTTGTTTTAATGACTTCCCGTGAATTTGTTTAATGGTTGCTCTTTGGCAAATGTATAGGTACTTGAAGCTATAAAGAAGCAAGAAGAGACAAGGCAGGTTGAGTTGAATGCAAAGGCTGCAGAGTATAATGCACTGAAGGCCCAATTTGAAACGGTAAGAGGTTCTACTTATTTCCCCATTAGGATGCTTTTCGATTAGTGACTCTCCTTTAGGTCCGTAAATTACCCTATGTGATTTATCTGGCACCAGTTTTTTCTGAAGTCATCTACTTCATTACCTGACAGGAGAGACAAAGGGTCATCTATGACGAGCAGAAAAAGCTAGCTCAGCATCAAGCGCAAACAAAATCCCAAATGGCTCGCTATGAGGATGAATTGGCAAGGAAGAGGATGCAGGCATGTAGCCTTGAGCTTTTTGGTATTTCACACAGAAGTTTGAAAGAAAAAACAATCAATTCTTAATGTAATTCCTTGATGGTATTGCAGGCTGAAAATGAATACCACAGATCAAGGAACCAAGAGCTTGTAAAACTGCAAGAAGAATCATCGATTAGGCAGGAGCAAGCTCGGCGTGCGACAGAAGAACAGATCCAAGCACAGCGTCGACAGACAGAGAGGGAGAAGGCTGAGATAGAGCGTGAAACAATCAGAGTGAGGGCTATTGCAGAAGCAGAAGGGCGAGCCCATGAAGCAAAACTAGCCGAAGATGTTAACAGGAGAATACTGATAGACCGTGCAAATGCTGAGAGAGAGAAATGGGTTTCTGCAATAAATACCACATTTGATCATATTGGAGGTGCTTTGTCTTGTTTTGCTATTCTGTAGTCTATACTGCCTTATAATGAATAGAAAGATAAACAAACATGTCTTGTAACTTTATCTCAAGTGGAATTCTTTGTGGTTTTCCTTTCTTTTTGTCCTTGAATCTACATGAATTGAAATTCGAGCCATACGTAATTGGAATATGACCTCATCTTAATTTGCATTTTCGTTGATTCTTCTTCCAATTAAAAAAGGCAGTTTTCTGTCTGCCATCATATTCTCATTAGAAGTTAGGACTACTGCATTTCTAAAGTAATTTTATTTCTTAACAAATGTTGATGCAGAATTAGCTATTTTTTGCAGGTGGCTTGAAAGCCATTCTGACAGATCAGAATAAACTAGTTGTTGCTGTTGGGGGAGTGACAGCTCTAGCCGCAGGAGTTTACACAACAAGGTCCGTGTTGACATTTACTTGAATATTCTGCATTTTTCCTTTCCTATGTGTGGGCTTTCTTTTGAAAGCTAGGAATCTATTTGTTGCTTTCTATAGTCTTGGTTCATCTTCTCTAATTTATTTAGTAGTTTTTGTTTGTTTTCCCTGTGGAGAAAGAAAAAGGACTGCCGTAGTAAATGCCTAGAACTGTTAAGTTCTAGTAATTAGTTTGTTTTTATGGTCTCTTATTTGGTACACAGAGTAAGACTTGCATTCAAAGTCATAGCAGGTTGTGGGCTACCTTTGTGAAATAACTTGTATTGGACTATTCATTACCTTGCCATTTGCTCTCCACAATGCCATAGCTTATTCTGGTCTCATTTTTACAATGCAGAGAAGGTGCAAAGGTGATATGGAGCTACGTGGACAGAATATTGGGACAACCATCACTGATCAGAGAGTCCTCTAAAGGGAAATACCCTTGGTCAGGATTATTCTCACGTTCTATTGGCACCCTGTCTCGTGGTGGCAACAAGGGTCATACAAAAGATGGGAAGGCTTTTGGTGATGTTATTTTACACCCTTCTCTTCAGAGAAGGATAGAACACTTGGCTAATGCAACCACAAATACAAAATCTCATCAGGCGCCATTCAGAAACATGCTCTTCTATGGTCCTCCAGGAACAGGGAAGACAATGGCCGCTAGAGAGATGGCTCGTAAATCAGTATGAGGCATTTTCTTATTATACTCAGATGATATTTGATCTGGTAGTTTTTGCTTTATTGTCATCCTTCAGCCTTCACATAATCTGCATTCTCATTTTTTCCCATGTTTGATTCCTAATGCCTTTAGGGATTGGATTATGCATTGATGACGGGAGGGGATGTTGCCCCACTTGGACCACAGGCTGTTACCAAGATACACGAGTTATTTGATTGGGCGAAAAAGTCACGGCAGGGTCTGTTGCTTTTCATCGATGAAGCTGATGCATTCTTGTGCGAGTAAGTCATACAATTAACAGGCATGAAAATGATGTAATTTAGTTGTAGTGTAGAAGAGAACTTCTTTCACTCTCTGTATGATTCATTGAAAACTCAGCTGAGAGATGTTGAATGTGTCAAATAAATTTGCAGGAGAAACAAAACCTATATGAGTGAAGCTCAAAGAAGTGCACTCAATGCTCTCCTATTCCGGACTGGTGACCAGTCCAAGGACATAGTCCTTGCCCTTGCCACGAACCGTCCCGGGGATCTTGATTCAGCTGTGGCAGATCGTATTGATGAAGTGCTTGAATTCCCTTTGCCTGGGGAAGAGGAGCGCTTTAAGCTGCTAAAGTTGTATCTGGACAAGTACATTGCTCAGTCTGAAACAAGAAAACCTGGTTGGTTCCGTAATTTGTTCAAGAGACAACCGCAGAAGATAGAGATGAAGGGGTTGACTGATGATATGCTCAAAGAAGCAGCAGCAAAGACTGACGGATTTTCTGGGAGAGAAATAGCAAAACTGATGGCAAGTGTCCAAGCTGCGGTTTATGGGAGTGAGAATTGTGTGCTTGATCCAAGCCTATTTCGTGAAGTTGTAGACTACAAGGTCGCTGAGCATCAACAGAGAAGGAAACTGGCAGCCGGAGATAAAGGTAGCGTGTAGTGTAATGGGTGTCCAATAAGTTATATCATTAATCGTCGGGCAGTTTTCTCTGTTTAAGTAGTAAAGTGGTGGCTTAGAGAAAGGCTGATGTTCACTTTTTACCTGGAGAGAGAGAGAGAGAGAGAGAGAGATAAAGATGTTGGGCATGACCACATAACATATGATGTTATTCATTATTTGCCCCCTATCATTGGAGGGTTTTTGGTATTTCCTTTTCTTTATATAAATTTAATGCTGATGGTGATTGACAAGTATTCATTTCGTACTTCATAGGCGTATTCCATAGATTTGCTTATTGTTCTGTCCTCAGAATATTCAATGCTGAACTGATGACAGTTATTCTAATTACTAAAGTTTTATTCAGAATAATTTCCATAAGATTAAAATGAAAAAAAGTGGTAACAATGTGAAATGGGAAAATATGCCAGCAGAGCAGAGAAAACTAGCTAGAAGAGAGACGAGTTGGCCAGTGGCCGGACGTAACCATGCCCTTCATCCATCCTACACGGATGCTGGGTTTCTTGGTGCTGGGAAATAGAGTTGCCATATACTTTTACAGTTGACAAAATTAGAAGGGGGCTCTCATCAACATCCAAATGCAATTAAACACTAATATGAAGACTCAAGAAAGCATCTTTACAAGAGCCACACAACTCATCACAACATGTAAATCTGACAACAATAATGATGGCGCCAAAATGGGGTGCATATATGCATTCGTGCCTAAAGATCACATGACTAGCATGCCAAATCCTTATTTTACTAAATTTGGAAACACACGAGTATTCTTTTGATAAACAAACAGATAAGTAGTATTGTCACTACAAATTCAACTTGCTAATGAAATGGCTTCATTGAAGGTATGATAATAGGGATGAAACTTGCCCATGCATTATCACTTCCAGATTTCTAGTGGTGGTGATGATCTTGAACATAGCGAAGACCACAATACTTGCAGATAGCTGGCTCATCCAGGTCTAGGCATATGAACTCAATTGGGTGCCCAAGTGCAGGATCAATGTCTGCAACCAATAACAGTTTTACCCAAGTAAATTTTACTTCTAAAGAAAGTTTATTGAGTTGATCTTGCAGTATAATCCATAGGTAGCTTTGCTCTGGATAAATGTAAAAGACATGAGGAAAAGCATCATAAAACCTAACCTCCTTCACATGCAACGATCCTGCCCTCAACCTTGATGGGTGGAACTTCATTGATCAACTCCATGGGAGATTTCTTGCTTGTATCCTATTAATAAGAATAATAATAATAGTAATAAAAGATCATTGACTTATATTCTAATCAATACATGACATGATAACCAACTGGGTTTCTAACGTTGGAAATAGACACCAAGAAAGAGTAAGACATTTAATGTGCATAGGAAAACACTGAGGCAAAAGCTTGTGGAAAGGGCACACAAGCAAACATTAGATTCTCTAACATAGAACATGGTCATTGCTCTAAAAGGAAGCTGACAATACGAATACCATTGAATTGCTCTGAAACTAAGCTGACAACATGAATACCATTGAAAAGCGAAATAAGGTCTTCTTCGAGTACAAAATGCTGAGAACTTAATCAATGTTTTCATTGAAATGCAGGAAGGATATACACACTGTTACAGTCGTTCCCACAGTGTCGTATAGTTGGCATATGCACCTGGGAATCTGTGTTCAATCACTGCTAAATTCATACGCTGGCTCCCCACCTTATTGCAATGATAGTAAACAAGGTCATGGGAATAATAGGGACTGGACGCTCTATACGCACCAGCATTCAGTTTTTGCTTTAAAGCTTTTCGGTATTGGTAGAGGAAACTAGACATATCTATTATAGCGTCCAAGGGTTAGTTCAGCAATCTTATTCTATGGTACAAAGGAAAAGGATAGCAGAAATTCAGATTAAACGCCATCTTAAGCATTTGAGAAAAAGTGCAACCATTCTATGCAAGGAAAACATTTATTTGCACAGAGTTTTGAATTAAGAACACACAAAAACTACACAATACTGAACAAAATCAGTATCTTTATTATCTATTGACACATCCTCGCCGATAAGCTATGATGTTAATTTTTATTTTTATTTATTTTTTATTTTTTATCAAACACAATTCTTTCTTCCTTTCTTTACTGAAAGATTATATTTGAAAAGAGAAAAATAGATTCCCACTGCAGATGAATGGAAATTATCGTAATAATCAAGAGAATAATGAGTAAGATCATGTTAATGTCAATCAATTAGGTAAACTTAGAAGGGAACCTGCATCCATTTGGCGGTGTGGTTGCTGATTTGACTCCTGACGAGGCTGAAATTTCTGGTCCCCGCTGATCCCAATTTGGACGATCTGATTAGGGTTCTAAATAGACTGGACGCCATTGCTGAGTGCTGATTGCTCACCCCCACGCTGAGAGAGCCGAGACAACGGTAGAGAAGGAGCTACAGGTAAAGAATCAGTTTGATTTGAAGGCCCATATAATCAAAAGACATTAGCCCATATTATATATATGGGCCTTGACTTCGAAACAACTACATAAGGTGAATGTCGTTTATTAAGTGCGTCATGTCGCATTCTCTCGGTTTCTCATTTCTCATCGTAGCGTAGACGGTTGATTTGATTTGATGCCTGCAATTTCCAACCCAATAAGGCAATCAGATTCACACACACATGACCTCATTACAACGCTTCATGATTCGGCGTTGCAGAATTCAAGGACCCAACAACACCGCCATTTCATTTGCAGACCATCTTCTCACCCGAAGCTTCTTCACTACAAGTACTGTAAATTTGGATGCCCAACCCAATCTCCAAGCTTCAACAACTAGCCAAGACGACCCAGCAAAAATAATTGCAACCCAGTTGTCAAATTGCACTACCTTACAAGAATTGAATCAAATTTATGCCCATGTTATCAGAACCCACTTGTTACAGCTTTACACAGCCCCATTTCACTGGAACAACATCATAAGGTCCTACACTCGACGAGATGCTCCAACCAAGGCAATCTTTGTTTACCTTGCTATGTCTCGTTCTGGTGTTTTGCCTGATTGTTACACCCTCCCCATTATTTTGAAAGCCCTCTGTCAACTTTTTGCTGTAGAGATTGGTAGGCAGCTTCATTCCGTCGCTCTAAGGCTGGGCCTTGACTCCAATGAGTACTGTGAGAGCGGGTTTATAAACTTATACTCAAAGGCGGGAGAATTTGAAAATGCACGCAATATGTTTGAGCAAAACCCCGAGAGAAAGTTGGGTTCTTGGAATGCCATCATTGGAGGCCTCTCACAAGGTGGGCGTGCAAAGGAGGCGATAGACACGTTCATGGAGCTCAGGAAATGTAGGTTCTTGCCGGACGATGTGACCATGGTTAGTATCACATCAGCTTGCGGTAGTTTAAGTGACTTAGGCTTGGCTCTTCAATTGCATAAATGTGTTTACCAAGCTAAAAACGTGGATAAATCGGATACCTTGATGTTAAATTCGATTATAGACATGTATGGGAAATGTGGGAGAATGGACTTGGCTTATAGGGTGTTTTCAAGGATGGAGCAACAAAACGTATCGTCGTGGACATCTATGATCGTGGGTTATGCAATGCATGGGCATGTGAACGAAGCACTTGAATGCTTTCGGTGCATGAGAGAGGCAGGAGTGAGACCAAATCATGTGACCTTCGTTGGGGTACTCAGTGCATGTGTTCATGGTGGGACTGTGCAAGAGGGGAAATTTTACTTCGACATGATGAAGAATACATACGAGATAATGCCCCACTTGCAGCATTATGGATGCATGGTGGATCTTCTTGGCAGAGCGGGATTGCTCGAGGAGGCGAGAAAAATGGTTGAGGAGATGCCAATGAAGGCAAACTCGGTAGTCTGGGGCTGCCTGATGGGTGCCTGTGAGAAACATGGGAACGTTAAGATGGGGGAGTGGGTGGCTAAGCATTTGCAAGAATTAGAACCTTGGAATGATGGGGCTTATGTTGTTTTGTCTAATATATATGCCAGTAGAGGTTTATGGAAAGAGGTTGAGCAGGTACGATTGAGTATGTATCAGAGAAAACTCGCTAAGGCTCCTGGTTATAGCTTGTCAACAAGTGCAGATTGACATTCGTGTATCATAAATGTGCCTGGCATTTTCCAAGAATGAGCTGATATAAATGCAATTCTTTTTACACATCTGCACAACGTTCCCGTGAAGGAGCAATTTTTTTTTATTTCCCAGAACCGGAGTTGTTCATCAGTTATTCAAATTTTGTGCAAGGTGCAAAGAGTAACAGATGCACACCTTTCCAAATGTAGAAAGAACACAAGTTTTAATGTCTAAGTAGAGCTTAATAAACTTGAATTAATTTAATGATCCCAGATGTATGCAATAGTACAGAAATTCCTGTGACGGCAAAGTGGGGAAAATTTTCTCATGAAAGAAAACCATCTACAACTTCCTATAATCATGTACAACAAAATTATTGTTTATTCAACATCCAAAGAAAAGAATGCCGTACATGTTCCCTAATTGACTGCTACAATATCTTGAATAATTATGGTTTGTCAAGATCACCACAAGGTGATATGTCCTAATGAACATGAACTTTTGTACAATCTACAAAATGAAGCTGTAATGTTAGTGCAAAAGAACTAACAAGGTTGTAATCTATTCTTCAGAGTCTTGACCATTTCCTGAAATCAGTTACCTCCATATAGTAAGGATACCAAGTAATGTTGCTGAACTAATGTTAGACTTCCATATCCATTGACCATGATTAAAGCCAGCAGAAACAGTCTCCATGTGTCAGACTATGACCTGCCGAGCCTCTAACCATTAAGCATAAGCATTTCATGTTCGACAGTTTTCTCCAGTCACTAACTTCAAGTCTAAAATCAACCGATGAGCTTTTTCCCACTCAATCAACGGAAGACTGCAACAAGTCTTGACCCACCATCCTGTTATGCCAATATGCAACCTCGTAATGTTTGTTGATCATTGGTCTTGAAGATATGTATTCAGCATCCCTCACAAATTCAATTAATGGTACACCCAAGATATGTTTGTCACTGGCAATACAATTCCTAGGGATCACCCTATCCCTCTCTGTCATCAGTATTCAGTACATAACATCCCATAACTAAATCGATTCTGAAATGGGGCTTTTAGCTTTTAGCTTGGATCCAACTTCTAGGTTCTCCAGAAATGATATACCCAAATTACTCATGGAATGCAAAACGTTTTCAGCTTCTAGTCCCCGTCCCCCAAATTTATAAAAATGCACAGCTGCGCTCAAAATAAACCTGTCTGCCTCTACAGACTCACTTATCTGTTCAAAAAACTTGATGCCTTCTTCCACAAGTCCATAGTCCATGTAACCTCTCAGCATAGTCTGATAACATGCCACGTCAGGATTTAAACCAGCTCCAAGTAGTTTCTCATAAATTCTTTCTGCTTCCCCTATCAATCCCATTTTGGAAAAAGCAGAGAGTAAAAGGTTAAAATGAGCACAGGAACGATAGACACCATTTTCCATCATAGAATTAATGGTTTCCTCTGCTTCTGTGTATTTCAGACTCTCTGTGTACGCTCGAACTAGGGATAGGTAGGTGAAGGAGTCAGGTGAGCAACCATCTTGCTGCATGGCTTTGAATAATTCCTCTGCTTCTTTATAAAGCCCCCCAGCAGCATATACATTGATCATTATATTATAACTGACCTGATTTTCACATAAAAGACAATGGATTACACTTATATACACACTTCCGAAGCACATACCATATAATGGTGAAAATCAATTCATAAGAAATGTAATCTTTTTCAACCACCAGGTTGCTTGGGATAAGCCATACTGTTGCACCAAGGTGTATCCTCACGATTTTTTTATTGAGTAATTTGTCAAAATAACTCTTTATTTATCTCTTTTAAGTTTTAACATAACCTCACTTTTGCATACCATCCCAGGTTTTATCCCTTGTTCCCTCATTTTGGTAAATAGCAGAGATGCTTCCTGCCTTTTTCCTACAAAACAGACGCATTGAAGTTAGGGAGATTTACAAATTACAAGCAACAAAGAAATCCGATAGCTGAAGATGTTACAAGATATCCACTAGAAAGTAAAGAACTTACCTTCCATAAATAGTTATAAATGCAAATTAAATACATTAACTGCTGAATAGAGCATTTAATGTTATATAACATTCCATTAGCACCAATGAATTGTATAAACTGTCAAGAGTGGCCAAATATAAGATACAGAAATGTTTCATAAATTCATGGATGTTCTTTGTCACCATGAACTAAGCCAACATAGCAAAACTGTGGGACATCATTCAAAAATTGTGTGACAATATTTAGATTTGTTTTTTCACTAAATGGAGGGGGATTTAGAACAATACCAGCTTTCCCACAGTAGCTAATGAGATTCATATATGCCTTCTCATCCAGAGACAAACCCAAGCTGCAAGCAGTATTGAACATCTCTACAGCCCTTTCCAGCTTTCGACCTCGACCGTAAACACTGCACCCATAGTTCGTCAATATGAACAGCATTCAATATATATTTTTCACTTATTTCACAAGCAGAGAGAAGTATACCAAGCTCTTACCTGATCATGGTGCTGTATGTCTGAATCGATGGAATAACCCCCTCAGAAAGCATGCACTCATAGATACTGGATGCAAAACGCAATCTACCTGCAGCATGAAATGTACCAAGTTATTGCAAGCTTTCTTCTACTCATGTGTATTCACTAATAATTGGAGTGGCCCATATGAACCTGCTTCCAGCATAGCCTTAATGAAAGTATTGTATGCCACGGTATCTAGCTCCACGTGGTGTTCCAGGCTTTTGCGGATGACATTCTCTGCTTCTCTATGTTCTCCTGGAGATGAATTCTTATTAATTAACATTGGTGCAAGGAAAGTTACGTGACAAACTTAAAGAAACGATTGGTATGGTGGCTTTGTGAGTGCAGCTGAGATGTGGTGTCTTATTGCATTCTGAATAGCACAGAATTATTTGGGACGTTGAAAAGCTTGGTGAAGTATGATATTTTTATAAGACGGTGAAAATGAAAATTGGTGGCTCTATTATCTGATAATCTATAATCTTTGCTAGTCTAATTAAGGTTTCCAAACTGATACCACTGTTAGTCAAAACATTGACAACTATGCTGATGGCAACAGCATCCAGATCATGCCCTTCCTCTGAAAGTTGTTTGTAAAGTGAGTATGCCTCCTGTGGTTTACCACATTTGGCATATGCATCAAGCATTGAGTTGCATAGTAACTTTTTAGCCAAAGGAGAATCTGCGAATGCTGTAAATATTTCCAGGGCCTTTTTCAGGTTGTGTTTCTTTCCATATAAACTAATCAAAGAACCAACTGTGGCATCATCCACTCTGCAGCCAAGCTTGGCCAATTGATTGATATGAGTTTCTGCTTTAAATGCATCACCTGCACGAAAATCAATGTCAAAACTGTTCCATTTCTTCAGAGGCATGGTTTAAGAATATCAAGAAAAAATTTACTCAGAGGTGAGTTGCATAAATAAGTATAATGTTTTACTGAAAAAATCGATAGCATGTACGTTGCTTGCCTTCTCTAATAAAGTTCTTAATGAGCTGACTCGCAATTGATAAGCCACTAGAAGCCTCAAGTAATGATGCTAGAACTTTTTCTGTCTCACTGATATTGCCATCTGCCAGATAGAGACTGAGCACCAGTCCAAGGGCCACAGTGTCATGCTGGTCAAAGGTCAAAAATTTCCCTTCCTTATGTTCATACATAGCCCAAGAAATTGTCTGGATGAATCTACTATCCTGGTATAATCCATTTGTACCCAGCTCTTCTACAAACTTTTCAGCATCTCTAAGCATTCCCTCCTTGCAATATACTCTCATAACTGTCCTGCAAAGTTCCTCGTCCAAATCTACCCGGTCTCTTCTTATCTGGGCAATAAAATCCTTAGCCTTTTCGATTAAGTCCAGTCTTATATACAAATTGAGCATATCATTACAAGAGCCTGCATCAGGGAGTCCAGTCTTGGATAGAGCCTGAAATGTTACTTCAGCAGAACTCAGATCTTCCTTCATAACATAACACTGCAATAAGACAATATAAGCAAATCTTGAGAGCCAAATGTTTTTTCTAGACTTCATTAGTTCAATAACTTCTAAAGCTTTCTCGCAATTCCCTGAATTAAGATGGACTTGTGTCATTGCTAAATATGTTTTCTGATCACTAAGTAGACCCAGCTGCTCCATCTCGGTAAATGCTGTCTGAGCGTCCTCATAAAGACCAAGTTTTCCATATATTCTAATGAGCAAACCATAGATGACCTCATCAGCTGCAATTTTCTTCCTTTCCATTTCTGAAAAAAGAGAAAGGGCTTTGGAATAATCCTCCGTCTTGTAATACAATGTCAGAAGTGAAGCACAGGTGTAGTTGCTCGGGACTATTCCTAGAGACCTCATGTCTTCATATAGTCTTAGTGCTTCGTTATATTTGCCACTTTTGGTGCTTAAACTGATGAGCAAACTATAAGTTGCCTCCTCAGGAACAAATCCAGCATTCTTCAACTCAATGAAATTCTTGAGAGCCTCGTCATGGAGGCCTTCTTTGACGAGTGAGCAAATTACTACTGTATAAGTAAATTTATTAGGTACCACTCCTATGTCCACCATCTGCTTCCAAATTTCTATGACCTTTCCGTGGAGTGATTTCTTCTGCAAGGAGGACAACATGAAATTATAAACAGCAACAGAAAGCAGAATCTCCCTTTCCTGCACAGCTGAATAAAACGCCAGCATAGCCTTGTGACGTCCCCATCTGGCATATGTACAGAGCATGGTGCCACAAGCAACTTCATCAGGTTCACATCCAGATTCAAGCATCTCCAAGAAGGTTTGCTCAGCCAGCTTGATCTTCCCAACTTGGCCATATACACGCAAAACGATTGTGTAGACAATAACACTTGGGCGGTAGCTTAACTGTTAAAACATAAGGTCGTCTATCAATCATCACACATAGTATACACAGTAGTGTATTAATCCCACATACTCTAACTATACTTAGAAGTAAGGAAGAAGAAAAGCAAAGCAACACGAAAATTCAGAGTATGTAGACTCTTTACCATGAAAAGCACATATTTTTTTATATATTTATTTCTCTATTGAAAATTCACAAAAATCCACATGAAGTTGAAAAATTGATAACAAAAAGAAATGAGTAACCGTAGTCGTAATTAAATTAAATTAAAATAGAATGAAATGAAATGAAATGAAAAAGAGAGACAGAGAGAGAAGAGAAAAGCAAGAAACCTGCAATTTCATCCAAGAAAATAAGTCCCTGACTTGCCTCCAGCCCTTTTGCTCCTTGAGCACCACACACATTTCTCTAAAGCTGAGCTTCCCAACAAAGGAGGCCATGACGATGCGCATGTCGTACTGTCCCTCGGCCTTCTCGGACAGCGCCCTGACGTGCTTGATGGCCGCCACCACGTGGCGACCGTAGAGGTGGCCGTTCCTGTCGTCCTGCAAGTAGCTGACCATCTGCTCGGGGGTCCTCTTAATCCATTTGGGGGTGTGGGCTTGTGGGCCCTGGTTCCTGCGGAGGGCGCTGAGGTAGTTGGCCTTGGCCTTGATGATGCGGCGGGCGTTGTCGTCGGAGAGGGGCTTTTTGGGGTTCTTGGACTTGGGTTTCGGGCGGTCCGGGTGGTTACCGTCGCTGAGAGACCAGGGGTCTGGCCTCACTGACGAGGAGGACGGCTTTACTATGATATTCATATTGACATTGGTGGTCGTTTTAGGTTTCGTTGAGGTGGAGGTCGAGGTTAAGGATTTTAAGGCGGTGGTATTGGATTGGGAACAGTGGGAAGAGAGCAGTGGATTAGTAGTGCACAGGAAGGACGAGGAGTACGTTAGTGACTCCATTTCCGCGGGAAAAGCAGCACAAGAACCAACCGCTGCGACTCCACTCTCTGACTAGAGAGAGAGAGTAGACGGAGAGGGGATAATATTAGTGTTGTTTAATTAATTAATTAAGATCAGCCCGTACTTAATCCGAAATCGTAATCGTAAGTTTAAATTCACCTCCCTTAATATCGCACGAATATGCATGTATTAAAATAAAAAAATATCAGTACAGTATTTGCGTCGTCTGTTTCGGTTGAACTTTCAAACTTCAGGGCAGACTTCTGACAGAGAGAGAAAGCGTCATGTCGTATGTTTATCATTCTAAGACTGTTTGTTTGTTTGTTCTTTTTTTAAGTTGAAGAATTAGTATGGCTGAAAAAAGAAAAACGAAAGCCAAATCGTTAGTCGTCATCTGGAAACCACCATATCATATGAGTATGGAGGGGGCTCTCAAAACAAAACCGGACAATAGTGACAGACAGAAAATAAGCAATAATTGGCATAAATGCAAGACGCCGTACAGAAGAAACTGTCGAATTGATTGTATGATTCTATTTGTAGTTGGACAATTCTCTTCACACTACATAATCCACTTTGATTTCTACTACAACGGAGGCCCCTAAAAACCGTAAAATCAAAAAAAAGAATTGGGATGAAAATTACAATAGCACACATTGGACATGCACAGCAAAACATTTGTCATAGGCAACCTCCTCCCCCAAGTATCAAAGCAACCAACAAGACTCATGTGCTTATAACCTAAACTACATCCAACTTACGACAATATCTAACGACGGACGGTAAACATGAGGTGAGGGACCTATTAACTTCCGGCAAACTACTCTCCACAATATACAGACGCTAATATTATTGTCCATGGTGCTCATGCTTCACACGTGCTTTTAGTATTCCGGGAATAGGCGGCGAGGTGGGAGGCCTAACTGGTGTGTTTAACATCGAAGGAAGAGAGATCTGTGGCTGATACATGCTGGACATGCTACAACCTTCCCCTCCATCTGCAGTTAAATTTTGTGTCCCGTCATCAGCCTGTGGCCTTTCACAAAATTTCATTGCCTTCAAAACATAATTGTCATCATGGAGCTCAAATGGGGTGCTGCAAGCAAAATCAAAATATCAGAAAAAGATTGCAACCTTTTTAATTTATTTTTATTTATTTTTATAGTTTTGGAGAAATTATGATCCAAAAATTGCTTATTGAGCTATCACACAGACAGAGTTGATCACATTAACAGCACTTTGGACTCAAGTATTATACTACTGGTGGCTACTATCTCCACTTGTGTCCCCAGCAGACAATGGTGTATAGATGTTACTACCAACTATCATTTCGCTCAACATAAGAATGAAAGTTACCTATTGAAGTCAAAATGCACCAGCTGCATATCTTCTGATATTTCCACCTCAACAGTTGCATGAGGGCGAGTCTATGGTATCCACATGTCAGGAATAACAGAAGTAACAAAGAATCAGATAACAATAAACTTGTCAAAAGGAATTCTGAAAGAAAACTAACCATGTAAAGCTGATCATATGCTTCTTGTTATATAGAAAAGGGTTGAAAAATGGCTGTTAGTTGTTATACAATGCGGTAGTAACTTATATCTTGTATCCAGCAGAAGGTCTACATGTCTCATATCACAAATCATACATAATTTATTTCTCGAGTCAAGCTGAAGAACAAATGTCCCCAGCACCAACCAAATCATACCAACCCTTCAAACACAAACCATTTTGTTTTCATTCATCGTAACTTTAAAGAATACTGTATTCTAATCTGTTTCTCAGAATGCGTAGATGCAAGGGAAACATTGAGAAGAAAAGTACCTGCACAAGAATGAAAGGTAAAGCCACACCCCCGCTGAGCGCATCTCCAGAGTGGTATAATTGCTCATTCCGTTGTATCAGGTTTTGAAGGCCTACGTACTGATAAAAGAGCAAAGAAGTTAGTGTGTGCAGACACTGATCATGAGCATGGCATCATGTTCAGACATGGTTTCCCTGAACTATACTAGATTATTAATAATTAATAATTATAGTCCTCAAATCAAGAACATGCAAAAACCTAAACTGTGCCAAAGTTATGAAGCATGGATTAATAGACAATAGCTATTCATACTTGTTCCTCCAGCTCTTGCAGATATGACGCTTTCTTTTCAATCCTATTCCTCAGTCCCAGGCGCTCAGTCTGCATTTAATACATGTATAACTAGTTGTATAAGCTCAAAACTGTTCCAGGAATCCACTTAAAATACAACACATAAAATATGAACTGTAATCAGACCTTCAGTTCTTCAATATCATTCAGGCTTGTACGAGGCAAACCCTTCCATTGTATTTCTTTTTTATCTTTGGATATAATATCCATTGCCATAAGAACATTCAGGGCATCATATACTCTTCGCCTGATGTTTTTCTCGTCATATTGTTGCTGCCAAAAAAAATTCAACACAAAGAAAAAAGGATTTTATTAGCAAGTTCCATTCCAAGTTTTCCCAGAAGACTGCAGATATATCAACCTAGTTATCAAACCTGATCAGGGGATGTAACACCATTGCTAGGGTCAGCGAACTCTGCTACAAGTTCATCCGCAACCTGGAAAGTACTTTAAACTCTTACGACCATACTTAAAATTGATTGGTGGACCATGAAAAACGAAATATGATATACACTTCAACGAGAAAATAGTGATAAATGCGGGCCAAAAGAACAGCTGTTTACATGCAGATCTTGAGAACCGCTATTTTTTGATCTGTTACATTTAAACCACATCACAACACTCTTATAATGCTAACACACTGCCTAATGAGTCCCCTTCCTCCAACTTTATCACCATTATCCCGAAACAAGCATTTGATAAATTACTCCCACAAAAAAACAACATGGCTTTTAAATGATGTTGACACTTAAAAAGTGACCTCTGAGATTATACCATCCTCAGTAGCAATAAGGTCACGCATTTGAACCCAAGGACTTCACAAAAATTAGAACTTGGAAGAAGAACAATAAATACAAACAATAAAAGTGACTTCAAGAAACCACTAACCTCATTATAAGTGGTTCTTCCCTTGCTCTCCACTTTCTCACACACTGAGCACAAGCAACAAAGAATCAACATATAATCCGAGGAGCAAGTTCAGGGGCATGAACAGAACAAATAACAGTGTCCATCCAAGAGAGCACAAGCCAAAATTCATTATATAGATTACAATGCCCACTTAAAACAATTCATAGGTTGCAAAAATAAACCACCTTTTTGGAAGAAAAAATACAATGTAAATGGAAATAAGGTAAGATAAGACAGCGTTCAATACAAAACCTTTCATGCTAAATTGGCGTAGTCCTCTTCCACTCTTATCGCCTGCTACAGCCCGTTGGCCTCTCTTTTTCTTCTTGCTACTGTTTAAAGCAACAATCATTTAGGAAGATTAAAGAAATTAAAGAAGTGCTGTGAAAGATTAATGGCCAAATTCTTGTCCGCTAGAATCAACCTCCATTGTCAAACAAAAGTTGTACAAAAATTATGTGCACCATTATGATTAAAAAGGTGCAGTTAAACCATAACTTAGCAGCATAAAGTATAGTACTTGTTAACTCAATCTATTGGTGATGAATAAGCCGAAATCAGAACGTTGAAACTAAACAATGTGGATGCATTACGTACACATAGATAAATGTTATGTAGATATGCATCAAACAGAGGGCTCAAATAAAACTATGAAATAAATACATAAATAAGAAAACAAATATACAACCCAAATAAAAGGCATGACAAACTTCGTGCCCTAAGGTCTGAATCAGAAAGCGAGAAGCAAAATCAGGAAAATAGGAAGGTAAAGAAAACAAGGGGTGGGGATTAGGGAAGGGATGAGTGACTAACCCAACGGCGCCTTGGGAGCCAGCATCGTCGCCGTGAACGTCGGGATGGTTCAACCTGAGAAAATTGGTGTCGCCGGCGGGTGTGGCCATGGTCTGCTCACTGCGGCTGGAGGGCGAGCCCACGCTGCCGCTCATCGACACCGACTGACCCGCCATGTCGTCGTCGACGTCTGCTCGCTCTCGGCTCGGTTGCTGGGACCTTGTCCCCATCCTAATTCCTATCGCACCACAATCTGTAACAATCTGTCTTAACCTGTATTGTGTAGGGGACCAAATCAATCTTTTTGCTTCAAATTGATTCTTGGAGTTGATTGAATTCAGCTCAACTGAGAGTCTTTGCAGTTTTTGCCTGTTTCTCTTGATCCTTGTTCAAACCTCTTTACAAGTTCACAACAAGAAGAAGGAAGAAGAAAGTGAATTCTTCAATCAGTCCCAGTCCAAAGATACCCCTAAAGCTCGCCAAACCACATGCCCAACTAAACTCTACTACATGTAATTTTCTTTTTCTTTTTTCTTTTGCCTCCTTTTTTTATTTATTTATAACAATTATTCTCTATTAAAACTTAAAAAGAAAAAGTTCAATGCTAAATTTTTCTGTATTTTTAGTTTTTTACTCACTAATCAGTAAAATAATAACAACAAAATTTTAGTAGATAAGACGCTTTTCTTCCGAAATTAAAAAAAAAAGTAGAACCCAAGTGGGTTTGGTCTAGTAGAAATTGAACGGGCTATGTCACACATGTTGAGCGAATGTTATTGGTATCCTCAATGAGGTCTCGAGTTTGAACATCCGCATGTATAAAGAACCTCTTAAGGAGAGTTTTTCCTTAATCCATGCCCGGCTCGGAGAGGTGACACTCCTGACACCTTTTTTGTAACCCAAAAAAAAGAAAAAGAATTAGAGTTAAAAATAAAATAGAGTAACCGAATACATCTACGGTGCGATTCTTTCTCAACTCGATATACCTACCAACACTACAACGTGAACATCTTAATTCGAATAAACGTTTGCGGAGGCAGGTGATTAATTGTTAATTCCCGCGTGCCAAGTGCATTACGACATTAATGAACAAAGTAGCCTAGGTCGAGTTACGTTAGCCCAAAAAAAGGAGCGTAGTTGAGTCCCGGCCGCCAAAACGACAGCGTAAAAAGGAGCTACTGAAACTCCTTATCTCGATGGCTGGGTCCACCTCGACCGGCGGGAGCGGCCCGTCGAATCCTCCCAAAATCCTACTAGCAAAGCCGGGACTGGTGACGGGGGCTCCGGTGGCGGGTAAATTCGGGCGCGCCGGTACTGGGGATGAGTATACGACGTCGCTTCGGTCCCGTCTACCTTCTTCTATCGGATCCCTCAACCTCCTCTCTGATTCATGGGACTTCCACATAGACCGCTTCCTCCCGGTAACAATGAAACCAATTTCACATTCTCATAAAAAAAGTCGACTCTTTGTTCATTATATATTATTGGTATTTGTGAATTTACAGCGAGTTGTGACTGAAATTGCAGTTTTTGACTGAGAACACGGAGTTTACGGTGGTGGGGGTGATTGGTCCGCCTGGGGTGGGCAAGTCCACTATTATGAACGAGCTTTATGGCTTCGATGCGACCTCACCTGGTCACTCCTGACTCTCCTTCTATTTCCTAATGTCTTTGCTTTTGGTGCTCTGCTTTGTGTATGTTTTTCTCTTTCTCTGAAACTGCATTTTGATATTGATAAAGAAATTGAATTGCAGGAATGTTACCCCCATTTGCTATAGAGACGGAAGAGGGTAAAGCCATGGCAAGGCATTGCAGTATGGGCATTGAACCCAGGGTTTCTGCTGAACGCCTTATACTTCTTGATACCCAGGTTCCTCCTCCTTTTATACCTAGCTTGTTCTAGTCTAGAATTCAATCTGAAATATCATATTTATGTAAATGAGTTACTGAGTATGATCAAGTCTCCTCTTTTCACTGCCAGCCTGTTTTTAGTCCTTCTGTTTTAGCTGAGATGATGAGACCGGATGGCTCGTCCACCGTTCCTGTTCTAACTACTGCTGAATCTTTATCTGCTGAGTTGGCTCATGAACTTATGGGTATTCAGGTAACTACAAACACAAAATAATAGAGATCTTATGTATTTATTTGTTATAGGATGGACGTTTAATCAACTTATCCTTTTATTTTCTGGGTGCTGCAAGCAATTCTTCTAGCTTGGTGTTCTTCTGACCTCAATCTGTCACATTTTGCTGGTTATATCAGAGGGAGTTCATGATCATAGTATGTGGCGTTTGATGTCCACGGTATTTTCTCTCATCTTCATTATGACTTGTTATATTTCAATCTGTTTTTTAATGCAATTATTTCCAAGCAAGTTGTTTCTGTTAGATCCACCTTTTATTTTTCTTCACTCACTTCCTAATTTTCATTTGAAACTTTCTGATACTCCAATATTTATTTATTTCATTGTAAAAAAATCCTTCATCCTGTATTAACTGAATGTAATCTGCATGCGGAAGCTTTGAAACCACGTTCCCTCAAAGTTCTAAGTTGTCTTGTTGGTTTCTTCAGTTTTTTCTCACTTTCAATTATCAGAAATTTCATAAAATCCTTGCATGACATGTTCTGAGCCCTAGGATTATGTTATCTGACTGCAGGTTGACCTTTTGAAACATGGCATACCTGATCCATCTTCACCAACCCTTTCCAATTCTCTGAGCTCTAATATAGGGCCTGAAAAAGATAGCAGAGATAAAGCTCATGAAGGTGGAGAATATATGGCTACGCCAGTTTTTGTGCACACAAAGTGAGTAAACTTTAAATACTGTTCCTCTTTAATTAAAATGACACTGTAATAATATGAAATTGTGTTCTTACTTGTTAATAGACTACGGGACCATGATCTTAGTCCACATAATTTTGTGCAACTGAGGAAGGCACTTGCACAATATGTCAGCACCTCTTCTTTCATGAGACCAGAAAATGGAAATATGTCCAAAAGTCGTGATCCAGATTCTATGGCTCCTGGTACTCAAAGTCGCGATCCAGATTCTTTAGTGCCAAGTTTCTTTGTAATCCCAACAAAGAATAAAGATGACTCCCCAGGAGATCAGTATGAAAGTTATACCTCTATGCTATGGAAATTGCGGGATAAGGTCTCTCTCTCTCTCTCTCTCCTCTCCGGAAATTTAGATGCATTCCATATAACACCAGCTGTAAGAATATTTCCTCTCTTTATTCAGGTTTTGTCCATGAATTCTCCTCCTTTTGGAAGAACTGTGAGTGAACGTGAATGGTTGAAGAATTCTGCCAAGATATGGGAATTGGTGAAGAACTCTCCTATCATTGCAGAATACAGCAGAACACTTCAAAGTTGTGGAATGTTTAGGAGATAGCTCCAATGGTTTATGCTTGCCTCTCTCAATTCTCAAGGACATACAATGTTGGTTTGGTCGATTAATTAGTCATAGGTTAGCATGCTTTTCTAACTTTTGTCATCTATCTCATTAAGCACTAGTGTCTGGTTTAGTCATTGTGAAGGAAATTGATACTAAGAATTATTTGATGCTTTTTTTTAATCGGCACAGATTCGATGATGATTTTAGTACTCCCGTTTTCCTTTTCTTGCTTGGTGGTTTGTGCTTTTTAATATTTATTCATGGTAAAGCAAGGCCAAAAATGAATCTGGAAAAACAAGAATTGCATTGAAACAGAGGATTAAATTGCCCAAAAAAAAAAGCATTCCAATTTGGTGAACATTAACTTTTAACAAGTAGAATTAACCCCTCAACTTAATCCATGGTTTCTTATTATCAACAAAAAGAAAATTGGGGGATGATAGGGCAAATGATTTTATACTTGAAATGAAAAGTGCAAAGCACCCAGATGGCAAATTTCCGTCTAAAACTCTGATTTCCAATTAATTATAAATAAATAAAAAAAAGTACATGGGTACAGTGTTTGCAAATTATCTCATCAGCTAGACAACAGAACAGGCTACTCTAGCATTGCATTTGCATCCAGTGAAGCTTCGGCAGTAGCAGCAGGCTTTGAAGAAGATTTTCCTTTGTTCCTACCTGTCCATTGACAAAAAGAAGTTAGAAATGAACTTGACATTTAAAGCCAACAACATATGATATGAACTAAACTAAGTGGTAAGGTAAGGTACCTTTGCGCTTTAGTTGTTTAAGCTTGAGGCCCTTCTTCATGGGAAACTTTGAACAATTTTTCTTGGTGTCTGTAGATTCTTCTCCACCTACAAAACAAACAAACAAACTTACATCAGCTTCAAATTGAAATGCAGACAACCTTTGTTTGTTTATAACAGTGTTTAAAAGAAACAAGTCACATAAATTATTGAAAAATATCGGAGGTACCATCAGCAGCAGCCATTTCGACATCTTGCATAGTTATTAGGCCCTTTTGCACAGCCTCGTTCTGATCCTGAAATCAAATTATTAATCACACAATTCAACAAATATAAATATGGTAATTCAGACTGGTTTTGATAGAGCAAGCAGGCACCAACACTAATACCAAATACAAGTTATAAAAACATAAAGAAAACAAACGTACTCTACGCCATTTTTTTAAGAGCTTGCGCTTGCGCTTGCCGGATATAGAGAGGGGCTGGGGCTTGTTCTTCAGCTTCCCAGTGGATGGGTCTCCGTGAACTGCTCTCTTCCTCTCTGCATTCTGCGCTCTCTTCCTCTTCTGCACCTCGTTGAACTTGGCCATCTCTTTTCTTCTCTTTTCTCTCCCCTTCCTTCCTACCTTTAAAACCCTAGCAATCCTCCTCCTCCTTTCCCAATTCCAATTTAAATTAAGCACTTTCTTCCTTGCCCGAGGTTCTGCGACGGCTCATCTGGATTGGCCCTACCCAGCCCAATATAAGAAAAGACAAAGCGAATTTCCGGAGCCGAAGGCCCATACAAGTTTGGGCCCAAGAATTATTGAACACCAACCATACCCACCACTTGAAAAATTACCGACTTTCCAATTTTAAATAAATAATTTTGTACTTTCTAAATACGACGAAGCGAATTTCCGTTTTATGTTTATGTTGTTTAATTTAAAACAAACGGTTAGTTGGTGAATGTTGTAAAGTTTGAGACAATTTGAGGTGATATGTTATGTTACCAAATGTTGAAAAGCATTGCTTAGATTAGATGAATGCATGATCTCAAGATAACACAGCAGCTCATTATTCATAACAAAACCCACAATCTGATAAGAGTAGACCAGAATATGTCACTCAGGACAGTAAAAATTGAGTAAAATGGTAAATACACAACTGCAGCATGCCAGCAGCCATAAGAATGAAAATGTGGAAAAAATAAAATAAATTCCCCTATCATCTTCATCATATATGATACATTTTAAAGAATATTCGTTCATACATGTGACATCATATTTAGGTGAAGTATAATATATATATATATATAACAGACATGAATACTGGTATGTCAACTCTATATTAGGACTTAAGCTCATGAGGGACTAATAATTACAACACCAGAACAGTAGAACGATATATTCTGATTCGCTCTCCCTCCTCCTCCATATCAGAAAATGGAGGGGAGGGGAGGATATATGAACCAGATTTCTAGCTAAACCCGTCAATGGTAGGGAAGGGAATAGGAGGACAAAACCAACCCTAAAGGCACTTGGCCTCAATTTCCTCAAGTGTAAGCCCCTTTGTCTCTGGGACAATGAAGAAAATGAACACAAGGGATGCCACAGCTATTGCTCCAAATACATAAAACAAAATTCCAGCTCCCAGCAATACCTGTAAATAATCACAAATCAAATCATATTACAATCTCTCTCTGTATTAATCAAACAAATTATTGCCGCCATCGGTAGTACAGCATTCAACAAACAAACAGAAGAAATTGCAAACATGGATCAAAATCTTAAGCACCTTTAGCGGGGAAAATGCAAATGTCACCAGCGCATTTGCAGCAAAATTCACAAGCACTGCTATACTGAGTCCTCGCCCTCTTAATCGTAAGGGGAAAATTTCTGATATCATTAGCCAACCAATGGGACCAAACGATAACTGCAAATTTAATTTCATGGGTTACACATTTTTGTGGTCCAACACTCAAACCTATCCAGAATAAGAAAACAAAAACTTGTATGCTACAAAAATACGAGCTTCTTACAGAAAAAAAGAAATGCAATTAGTTTATATATACACACAGAGTATGGTATATATGTGAGCATATTCTCTAATAAAATTAGCATCATTTATAAACCGTAGATTATACTATTATACTATGATGCTACAATGTGGGTTTATGTCGAGAAAGAAGAGATTACCTGATAACACCCAACATACAACAGCAGTGCAACTACAGCGGCAACTGGGGCATTATCAAAGAAAAGGTAATATGATCCCAAAAGGAATAAAGAGATGACCTGTCACATGAACAAGACTGAATCCAATGAATTTGATAAACAAGTTGAATGTTGTCTCTGCAGATCTCAAGATAGTAACAGAAAAACAAAGAAACATAGAAACATCAACCCAAGAGGGGGCTTACCATCCCCGAAACACCTCCAAGTAGTAGAGGTCTCCTCCCAAGTCTATCAACAACAAGAACAGCAGCTCCAGTCATTATCAACTACAACAAGAAAATAGCAAGTCAGACATATCTGTTTAGAAGGTCAATTTCTTCAATAGGAAATAGGCACACTTTTTCAACCGAAAAATAAGAAGAAAATAAAAGTATAGGGAAATAATGTGATCAATAATGAAGACATGCATCTAACTGGGGAAAAAATGCTTCTTGATAACAATAATAATTGAAAAATAATAATAATTTAGAAAATATACCTTGAAAACACCAAGTAAAATTGAGACCCGTGTTGCATCAGATGCTTCAGAGAATCCTGCACTCTATTAAATTATATGGGTTAGGAAGAGAGACATTTTCCTACGAAACCCCTGTTAGTGATAACCTCTTCAATAATGTCCAATATCTAAGTTAGCAGGGTACCTGAAAAATCGAAGCAGCATAATACAACACACTTGGTTGCCCTGTAATCTGTCATAGTATAGACGCCATGTATAAGCCAAAGTTGGCAATGGATCACATCATATCATATTCATTAGCCAACTGAAACTACCTGTTGGAACAACACTAATCCTGCACCAATCACAAGGGCTTTCGCACATTTTCCATGAAACATCTCGCCTAATGAAGCTTCTTTCTCTTCACCAACATAAGAAAGCTCAGCCAGCATCTCATCCACTTGTGCAGGAGCTGAATCACCAATAGATGTACCCCTAAGCCGGCAGAGGCAAGAGATTGCAGTCTCTTTTAACTCATGCATATTTCCTCTTCCCTGTATGGCACGCAGAAGGATCCATCTAGGTGATGCTGGTAGCCACCACATTCCAATTCCCATAATTACTGCCAAAGGGATAGCCGCTGCGTACATATAGCGCCAACCAGCAACTGTGTCAACTAAAAGGCTACCAATTCCGTACCCTCCCTGCAAAACATTGAGGGTGGTTACGATATATATATATATATATATATATATATATATATACCAATTAAATAGATAGAAATTTCGAAGAATAAGCTACAAAAAAAGAAGAAAGGAGAAAGATTGCAAATCAGCTTTGAGTTGGCTTGGTTGCATGTCACAACAGTAAAAAAATTCAAATTCTCAGATGCCATGTTGAAGCACTTACAACCATCCCAAGTACTATAAAGAACTCTTTAAGAGATATCAGTCGACCTCGTATCTCACTTGGAGCTGTCTCAGCAATATACATCGGAGCAGCATGCATTGCCTAAAAGAAAACAGACTCAAAATTTATATATCTTCTTATTTTCTTTTTTGAAAAAAAATGAGCCAAGTATTGTTTTGTGTTGAAAAAAGCACTGTATACTTACCAGTCCAATTCCTATACCAAATACAAAGCGCCCAATCACCATAACAGGCAAGTCAGGTGCTAATGCGGTTACTAGAGCTCCAAGAATATACGATATAGCAGCCGAAATCAACTCCCTCCTTCTTCCTTTACAAAGATTCATCATTCAAACCTCATCAATAATGGAGGATATTTTTAAGTTTATTTGTATAACTTGGAATGTATTTGAAAAACCAACCTAAGAAGTCAGCAACATTAAAGGCCAGCAAAGATCCAATCAAGGCACCATATAATGAGCCACTAGTCTGGAAAAGGAACCATGCACAAATTTAATGACACAACATTTGGGTGCCGAAGAAACATTTAGGAGGAGCAGGCAGAACAAAAAATAAAAAGATACACCCACGGAGATTTCAGTAGTTACAAGTAAGTTGTGTTGTTAACTTACTATGAGACCAATTTCCACGGACGACAAGTTGTACCATGATATTCCACTTGATGTGGGTGACTGCATTAAGTGAATGAAAGCAAGAAGGCAATTAGTTGGATTATCAAGTCTAACCAGACCAAAATTTCCACATAAGAGTCAGTCACTGTAATGAAACAAACATCCATCAAAATATGTTTTAACTGAATTATCTGTTAAGTTTTCACTCAATGAGTAACCATGTATACCTCTACGGAGATTGTAGCACAACTGGTGGCACCGATATCATAACCGTAAAGTAGTCCTCCAAGAGCTGGGAATAGAAACCTGAAATAATTAAGGAAATCTGTAAAGCATGAATAACATGATTTATGTACAAAGTTTTCAGTTAGATACAATACCAATTACAACATCAGTTAATCCTGCACTAGCAAACTATTGATACAAGTCAAGATAAAGGCAAGCAAAATAATTTGTGCGGAGGTGTATAAAATTGGCCAAGCGCTTCTTCTCTTGGTTGGCCAAATGATAAATTAAACAGAAAAAACAGGGCGAGGAACGAAAACTTTTCAGATATGAATTCATTTCAATCATATAGAACAGTTTTGTATTATTTATACTTATTCAACACCGTGCAGAGAAATTGTGTGATAGGAAACAAAGATCTATCGACTGCCAGTGCCACTGCCTCCCATGGATAGGTAGGGATTACCCCCCCACAAGACAA
The DNA here is from genome assembly GCF_029339155.1 of Prunus mume. Classification (NCBI taxonomy): domain Eukaryota; kingdom Viridiplantae; phylum Streptophyta; class Magnoliopsida; order Rosales; family Rosaceae; genus Prunus; species Prunus mume. The sequence goes on along the minus strand of NC_142702.1, from coordinate 30,278,861 downwards.
GAGGCATGACAATCTTTAGAAGCACACCTTGTGATAAATCAGAACAGATTAACTGAAAAATATTACTCACGGTAGTATCGCAGCAAGAACAGAATAGTTTTCTGAATTGTGAACCCCACTAAGAAGAGGCTCCTGTGCATCGCCAAGCTCACCTGAAGAACCCCCCTGAAAAATGGCAATGCACTTCAACAACTTCGAATGCAGACATCTAAAACAAACAATCACAGTAGAGGCGTTTACAGAGAAAACAGTGGAGCAGGAACAATAGGATAGAATTTATGTGTGTGTGTATTGTTATGGTATTCTGGGTCAGCTCTCAAACGAGCCAAACCAAATAATTTCATTTGTACTCCATAGACGCCCTTTTCGTTCTCATGCGACAAAAATTATTACTTCTGATTCTCAACGCAACCAAACAGAACATAAATGTCAAAAATGAAAAGAATCAATAGGTAGTATCGAATACAAATGACAATAAAAATTTCGAAATCCTTGTCACTTACATGTGGTTTTTCTTTTTATCTCTCAGTTCATTTTCCTACACCTTGTCAGGCATCAAACGTAAATTGAACTAACCTGATACGAAACACCAAGTCAAGATACCAAAACCCCAACTTAACCCTGTTTGGTGTTCGAGTAAAGACGAGAGAACAAAAACAAATTTGTAAATTTTTTGAATTTGATCACTCTAAAGTGCAAAACTTCATGTTGTTTTGGTTCAATTCAACGTTTTTCAATTTCTAATGACCCTTCTCAGTGAGCAAACAGACACAACGTAAGCACCAGAAGAAAGAAAGAAAAAAAAAGAAGCAAAATTGTATTGAATTGAGAGTAGAAAATGAAACCTTTTGGAGAGAAGAAAGCCGGGGCTGCTCAGGATCGGACGCCATTGGTAGAGCTACGAAACAGCGTCAGAAATGATTGTAAAGAAGGAAAGCAAAGCGAAACTGAGTAATGAAGAGCGCGGTGATTGGAAACAAAAAGATGGCAAGTGGGAGGAATTCTAAATTGAATGGAGGTGACGGGTAGTTTCACGCCGTTAATGCCAACAACGAAGAAGTTGAGATTTTGAGTTGTGTCTGTCTGCTGTTGGTCAAGGACTCTTCAGTTTCAAGGTTTCGACCTATGAATGACTTGTGAAATTTACGAGTTTTGTTATGCTGTGTTTTTCCTTTTTTCACGTGGGAATTGATTGAGAAAGTTACCCAAACAAGAGGAGGTGATAATAAAAAGTCATATGTTGATGTTGGTAGCTAGGTGAACAAATGCAGGTGCAGCAGTCACGCAGGTGCAGAAAAAGTGATCAAAGAACGGGGGTTGGACTGCGCATCAGCAACATAGTAACCCATTATTGTTGGTTGGGCTCCTTGTCGTACACAATTTGTGTCTACGATTATTAAACGGCCGGCTAGCTCAAATTAAGGAACAATTAATTCTGCATAAGAGGTATTGTGTTTAAAACCTCATACTCACTAACATTTATGGTTTTTTCATATATAAAAAAAACCCTTTAATCATCGTCATCTATTCGAATTTGTCTTGATGAAAAACAATTTGCACATCAAGTTCAAAGTTGTAATCCAAACCAACAGTGTCCTCTTTGTTTTATCATTTTCATTGCAAGTAACCGTGTCTAGAATATTAGAGAAGCATGGCGCGAAGACCAGGAGGCCCTCCTCCTCACCTCGATGTCAAATTGTCAATACGTAAGTCACGGAGCTGATAATCACGGGATTGAATGGAAGTGACTGGAAGAAAGTTTTGTGTTTGTGGTGAAGGACTCATGTCTTGGCTCGTTATTAATTTTACACGTATTCAGTCGAAACTCAACAAACAAAATTATGTCACGACTTGTAAGCTCATCCTTCACTAGCTTATTAGGCCAACTCGTGGTGAGTGTTTGTGAGCTCTCAAATCAAATCCATTCCACACATGATTTGTCCAGATGGCCAGATAGTCAACCACGCATTGTGTGGCACGGGATAGAACTCATATTTGCCCAACTAATCACACAATAACAAAGAGCATTCATTCATTGAACTATCAAGTTTAACAGTGTCATTTCCATACAGCAGCAAACATTACAAAAGATTCACAGCTAACACAAAGTACAAGCCGTTTTATTAATCGAATACAGACCAGAATACTGTAAGATTTCTTTCAAGTTTGACCACGAATGTGCCGTGATAATAACTCAAGGCTTGGTTGGTTGCCACGGTTGGTACCTGGTCCAGTCTCTCTGGCCTGGATTCAGGCTGTGCCCTTTGGAATGGTATATAAACTCATCACCCTCACCAGTGAAATTTTCTTTGTGTTCAATGCCATACCTCTTTGGTCTTAGCATCAGAAGCTGCAACCAGTTCACTTATTTGTTAGCTACATGCAACATGTTTTTCACAGCATAAGTCATCAAATAATATGGAAGCATGACTTGCCTCATCCCCTGTACGATCAGTTATGTAGTGCAGCCAACCATGCCATTCTGGTGGTACTTGAGAAGCGTTGTAGCGACCCTTCTCTGCATATTCAACCCACCTGTGTCTTCCTGTAAAATCCCTCAACTGAATCAGTAAGCTCTGAGCATGTATATACCACAATAACCTTAAAGCGATGGAATACTTTGAAGAACTTCCTAGTGCATCAAAGAGGGAAAAATGGGCCATTTACTAAACCACTCTAATCTAAACACATGTGGATGTGGTGAACTCTGATGTACCAAGGCATCACTTCCCAGGAAAATAAAAGCATCTCTTCACTCTTTTTAAAAAGAGGAATAAGGATTTGACAAGATCCATAAGATCAAATCTACCAAGGATTATTTCACGATTTGATCATGGCCTGTGCTTGGAAATGCGAAGAGATGACAATGTCACAAATCCAATGCAATGCAGTAAAGAATCAATATTCTTATTGCCATAGTAAGAAAAGCATCAGAAGGGGGGAAATGAAGAAACACTGACCATATTGAGTGTCAAGCTTCTCATAATATTTGTTGCCAATTTTATCAACACCTACAAGCCTTGCCCCAATGTTGTGGATTTTAGTTTGCCTAAAGCAATCAAACAAAAATTTGTTAGATATGCTAAAGATAAATACTGATGTTATATGCATATAATACCTTTGAAAATAAAATATAAAGAAACCGCTCAGGTCAAGGCAGCAACAGATGAACCCCTCACTTTGTACTCTTCTCCAACATTTTCTTAGAATTGTGTTCTAAATAAATCCTAAAAGCTTTTCTTTTACAAAATCAAAATAAACCCTGAAAGTTTTAGTCAAGGTCCTTTAACTTCACTTGCACTTCTACAGAATCCGAACATTACATCCCAATAAATAGCCATTGAGAACGTCGAACCACCCTCAAAGACACAAATATGACTAAAATATTCCAACACCCAAGGAAGCAAAAGTAATCCCTCATTCCAATGCAAATTGGGATGGCCTTCCTTAGATGGGAGAAATCCTTTCGGGGCTTCCAAGTTCCAACTAGCCTACCAGTGACAATTCAATGTTTTATGGTCTCCTTTGAATAACATGCCATATAATTCTCTGTAGAATTTCAATGTAAGGTTAAACTTTAACAAGCATGGGATAGTTTGTTGAATAGGCACAGAACCTGGGATAGTTTCACAAACATGACTTTCTCAAAACCTTTTTAAAAAGAACTAAAATCTAAATATCATGTAAAAATAAACTTATGCTTCTTTGTTAAACATACTAAGTAACAACATTTCACGAATAAGGGAAATAATATGACTTACAGAAGGTTTCCATCGAAAATGCAGTTTCTGCAAGATTTGAAACAGTATAAACAGTCAACACAGTATAGAGATATAGTCCCAAAGAAAAATATCAATTTAAGAGCGATTCAAACAACTACAAAAAGACATCGTAGGGAAGCCATATATCAGAAAGTGCTCCAGAATCCAACCATGCCAGCAATAATTGAAACAAAAGGTATCATCCCTGAGTGCCGAACAGTAAGTTTTATGAAAAAAGTTTAGCCTTTAAGTTGTTTTCTTTCCTACATTTTCCTAATCCTACCAAACCAACAGATTTACATCAGATAACAGACCAAATAATCAGAACCCGCTTAGCTATTCGAAAGTGCTTTCCAAAAATATTGTTTTGCAGATAATTCTTTCGCCAATAGTAAGCTAAATTCATAATTTTCCCACTATTTTGATTATTTTCCTAAGAATTCTCGGAAACCAAAAAAAAATAAAATTAACCTTCTAGGAAACAATTTGTACATTTGGTCTGCGTTTGGTCGCTAAGAGAAATGTAGAAAGAAAAAAAAAAGAAAAAAATGTCGAATTCAAAGTCTCATTACTGCCATCCCACTTTGATTTGTCTTCCATTTCTCAGGTATCAAAGAGGATAAATCGGATTCAGGCATACTAGTTATGATGAGAAAAACAGAAGAAAAAAATATGTTCTTGGCATCCAAACACATACAGCCAAGAAGAAAAAATTAGATCTTTGACATCCCAAAAGCATTGCATTAACAAAAGAAAATCCAATTAAAAAGGAAAGATAGAGAGAGAGAGAGAGAGAACATACGCGTAGCCATCTTCCTTTAGCTCCTTTAAGAAGGTGCGGAGACCTCTCTCTCTGATCGCCTTCACAACGCTCTTCACCACCGTCGCCATATCGCTCGTTCGTTCTCTCTCTCTCTCTTGCTCTCTCTTATTTTCAGCAGATAGGGCCACAACAAGCCCACGACATGAGATTGGAAAGATGGGCCAGGCTTTTAATATGATCTCAGTCTCAGCCCGTATCATGAACAAGTTTGATGGGCTTGGATTTATCCTTGGTTGGGTCGGTACAAACTGCGGTCGGGTATTTGGACTTTTCTTACACGTGGAACTTCCTCATTGGATAGAGCTACATCATTTTTGTTTTCTTTTTCTTATTGGTCTCTCAGAAAATAAAAGAAACCTAAGCCGGGAGGGAGGGAGGGAGGAAGGAACAGGGAGCCCGAAATTTCAACAGAGCGAGCTTCTCAGAGGTACTCGGTTGTTTCAAATTTTATGACTTTTCATTTGTTTAGATGAAAATAATATTCAGTTCAGAAAATTCGATTTCAAATTTCCGATTTTTGATGTTTGTTTATGGCTCATCTCATTAGGATCTTTCTTTTCTTTTGCTTCCTTAGGATAAATGATTTCATTGTTTTCAGTAACTAAAACTCTTGGTTCATCGGGAGTCTGTTTGGCTGCTGAGAAACTGAATGAGAAGAGTGAAGCTTTATAATTTTGGGTTTTATTTGAATTCTAGGTCTCGAATCGATGGTATTATTAACATTCTTAAATCTATATCTTTTTGGAAACTGGATGAGAAGCTTATCAATTGTTGTGGTGTAACAGCACGTTGAGGAAAATGATGAGGCTGCAAACCTATGCGGGGATTAGCTTGGTAGCAACTCTAGCGATTATTTATCATGCATTCAGCAGTAGAGGCCAGTTTTACCCGGCCATGGTTTTTTTATCAACCTCCAAGATCAGTTTGGTGCTGCTTCTCAACATGGGTCTGGTCATTATGTGTACTATGTGGCAATTAACTAAAAAGCTCTTCCTTGGATCACTCCGAGAAGCCGAGGTGGAGAGGCTTAATGAGCAGTCATGGAGGGAAGTAATGGAGATCCTCTTTGCTATTACTATTTTCAGGCAGGACTTCTCAGTCTCCTTTCTTGCTATGGTCACAGCTCTGCTGTTGATCAAGGCTTTGCATTGGTTGGCTCAGAAGAGGGTTGAATACATTGAGACTACCCCATCCGTGCCCATGCTGTCTCATGTTCGGATTGTCTCCTTTTTGGGATTCTTGCTTGTTGTAGATAGTCTCTTTTTGTACAGTTCAATTAGCAATTTGATAAAGACACAAAAGGCTTCGGTTTCCCTCTTCTTTTCATTTGAGTAAGTGATCCATCTTAATGCTTCTTACTTCTGATTCTTTTTATTCATGTTTAGAACACGCTAGTCATTATTTGATTTAATTGAAATCATTAGGCATCTTTTTATGTAATAGTTAATATTGCATTTGACTTCAGTATATTGGAAATGGCTGGAGCAACTCTACTATGTAAGGATATTAGTTTCTTCTTATGCTTACAGTTTTAACTTAGGCTTGGAAGTAGCCAGTAATCTCGTTGCATAAAGTGGTTGGTAGGGTGACTGATATGATGGTGGGTTGAACAAAGTATGTATGTCCCAGTAACGATGGGCAATAGGGGAGAATTAAGAGTTGTGATAGGATTACAGGGAAAGCCTTGGATATTAACATTCGTGTACTGTTGACTTGTCTCATTCATGATTTATTTCCGTTGCAAATCATATGGATAAGTAACTGTGTATTAGTTATTGAAAAAGATTTGGATATAGTTATCAATTTATGCATTCGTCAGTGTTTCTTATTTTAAAATGTCTATCCTTTTGTATCTCAGGTACATGATACTAGCGACAACGACGGTGTCAACATTTGTGAAATATGTTTTCTATGTTAGTGACATGCTTATGGAGGGACAATGGGAGAGGAAGCCTGTCTACACATTTTACTTGGAACTTATTCGGGACTTGCTCCACTTATCCATGTATCTGTGCTTCTTTCTTGTGATTTTCATGTGAGTATCCTGTTTATCTTGAGTTTTAAATAAGTCACTTATGTACACAAATTTTTTGCTAAATATAACACACATAAGTCACTTATGCACCCCTTTGAGGACAAAAGTGATATTGGCCCACTTCATGATAGCTTAAACTTTTGAGAACGTGTTTGGCTCAATCTGTGTTGTATTCATCATGTTTGGTTCCCTAGTGGTGGAGAGAGACCCACATGTGAGACTAGATGTTAGAATATGAGACAATAGTGGGCCCACATCCTACCCAATTTAAGTTTTAAGCTTGTCGGAATTGTGGTAATCAACATATTTTCTTGTTGACTTGCATAAGTTGAAGTTGTTCTATCTTTATTGACATCGAGTTTTGTCCCATCCCAGGTACTATGGTGTGCCATTGCACTTAATACGTGAGCTCTATGAAACATTTAGGAACTTTAAGATTCGCGTTGCTGATTACGTTCGTTATAGAAAGCTCACTTCGAACATGAATGATCGATTCCCAGATGCTACGCCTGAAGAGCTTAATGCGTAAGTGTAAAGCCTCTTATTAGCTTCAAGTGTTTTATTTTATGTTAACTTCTAATTCTGCATGTTAGAGTCTTAGTTCTTTATGATGGATATGCAGAAGTGACGCAACTTGCATCATTTGCCGTGAAGAGATGACAACAGCCAAGAAACTATTATGCGGACACCTTTTTCATGTGCCTTGCCTGCGATCATGGCTAGAGCGACAGCATACCTGTCCTACTTGCAGAGCCCTAGTTGTACCTCCTGAAAATGGGGCAGGTACAGCTGGAGGACATAGGGGATCACGGTCCGATGCTCATCAACAGGGTAAACTTCTGAGATTTGCAGTTTGTGTGTAGCTTTTAGTTGGTGTGTGACAACCATAAGGTCTGATATTTGGTGTTAGGGGATCTTTCAGAACTTTGTACCTTTTAAACATACATTTCCTTTTACTTCATGCATGAAGGATCATTACTAAAGGAAGAGAAAAATGAAGGCACCAATAAACTGCCAGTCGGATGTAGAATTTGTGGCTTTAGTAGTTTTAGTACTGGTGGTTTCATGTTTCATGTTTCATGGTCGCTCTTTTGTTTTCAAATGGGACTTTTAGTAAGACATGGTGGTTCATTCATTCATTATAAAATGTTGGTGAGGTGATTATGATTTTAATTGGGAACAGGGACAGGCACAACAGCTCAAGGTGGTGGAGTTGCTGGTGATAATCTCAGTCAACATGAAGCCAGACTCCGAGCTGCTGCTGCTGCTGCATCGATTTATGAGAAGTCTCATGTATATCCATCTGCAAACAGACTAGTATGGTACGGCACCTTTATCCTAGTGAACTGTTTGCTTTTTATTTATTTATTGTTGAGTGCTCTTATCGTCCCCTTGGCATTTTAGTTTGCCCCTATGTTTTAGGTATTTGCATGCCTGTTAGAGTGCATGTGTATATACTTTGGATATGTGGCACTGCAAAGAATGCTGCAAAGCAGAGCCTTACAAAATATCCTGTTGTATGCAGGTCTCCTGGATATGTGGCACTTCCTCAGGTTCAAAGACAAATGGCTGACTCCGCTAACACTGAATCTAGTGGAGTATCGCACTCACAGCTTGCAACCCCTGGTGGACCTTCAAACTTGTCCTCCCCTCAATTTCCACATTACATGTTTGTCCCATTTGAGGTTCCTGATGTGGCCTATGAGGAGAGGTTGGGTGGCGATCCGAATATAACAGCTTCTCAACTGGAGGCCCAGAAAAAATTTCTCCAACACCAGATTGAGGTACTATTGATTGTTTGTTGCGAAACATAATTTGAAGGAAGATAATCACTTATGCTGTGAATCTGTGATCCTGTGGTCGCTGAATAACTACTTTTCTTCCACAGATCCTGCAGAATCAATTCCAAACTTTACAGAAGCCAAAACCGAAGGAAAGCATGGACACGGGGCCATCAGCATCTTTGGATGGCAAAGGAAAGAATGTCGAATCTTCGTCCTCGTCTGTTTCAGATTGTGGACGTCATGTGGAGCTTGAAGAGATTGATTCATAGGCATAACTTAATGTATATTTTAAGACGCAATATGTTATATGTGGATACAAGGGATAAGAAAAATAGGTAGGGATAATAACTGGAGTTTGAGCGATATTGTATAAGTTACTCCTTCTTCTTCCTTTTTTTTTTTTTTTTTTTTCTATGTGAACATTAACAATGCTAAAATTTGATTATGCAAAGCGATGCACTGATTCAACTCGGGAGGGCCTGTCTAATTTCTAATCTAAACAGGGCAGACGGAGGAACATCTTTCTAGTGAGTCAGTGACAAACCAATGACTGTTGAATGCAACTGTGTGTTAGGAAATGGTTGTGTTCTAGAACACTGAAATAAGAACCTTAAATCAAACTAATATGTTGTGTTCTAGGAAACAGTTAAATTATGTTGTGTTACTAATTCACACGTATAAGACCAAGATGCAAGAGCCGCGGTGGCCACCAAGGTGGGACTAGTGAGTTCCTTTGACCTTATTGTGGAAGATGTTGATCTCACAGCCATTGGACCAAAGTGGTGGGGTGGTGTGTGTTTTGGTTGATTACCTAAGCCAATAACCCGCAACACTGACCGTGTTGTTGTTGTTTGTCCTTGAGGGATCCCAAATTCAGAAGAATTCATTGGACTAGAGCTTTATCATTATCTTATCACGTGTGATGTGATGGTCGTGAATGGAGACGCGACCTCCTGTTTAATACGTATTTTTTCTGATTTACCACACATTTCTTTCTTTCTTTCATTCTTTCTCCTAAAGATTCACATGCTATTAATATTATGCAGAGGCTAAAACCAAACTGTTTGGTTTTGCTTGTTCGAAAATCAAATTTCGTTATCAGGTCGTACTAGGATATTTTATCCATTAAGCACCAGAAATACAAAAGTGAAAGCAAAGTAAATCGTGCAAGTGATGTAGTAGCAGGTATAAATCTATTGATTGTTACTGGTTTCCTAAAAGTGTTACGCACCGTAATGATGTCTCAACTCAGGCATTAAAATACAGTTAACATTAATTAATTAATATTTAGAGGGGGTGGGGTGGGGTCGGGTGGGGTGGGGTGGGGTGGGTGGGGCCATGAATTCAATATTTATATATAGAATGGCTGCAGCCTGCAGGCATATATACATACTTTAATGCTAGAACCTTCTTTTCAACCTTCTCTTTTGACCTTCTCTACTTTCTTAATGACATGTGTCCATTTCCTTACACTTAAAATAATGTAATTAATGCATCAAACAAGCCATCATTAGTTTTCCAATTTTACCCTTATTAAATATATTGATTTTACTGTTTTCTTTAATTTATTCAAAAAAAAAAATTTACAAACTTCTTACCACCTTGTTAAAAATTAATTAAGAAAAAACGTTTTTTTTTATTAAAAAAAAAACTCTAAAGGCAATGAGACATTCAAATAAGACTTAAAAATTAAATAAGAAAAAACGTTACTTTTATTTTTTGTTGCCTGAAAGATTCCAAAGGAAGTAAGGAGAGACATTGGTTTAATCTAAAATTTGGTATGCCAGAATTTTAGGAATTTTTTTTTTCAAATAATCAAACTCCAAAGGCAGCAAGGGATATAAAAAAATATAAATAAAACTATGAACTTCCTATGGAATCTGATTATTTGGGGTTATATATATATATATATATATATAGTTGTCACTGAAAATTCTCTTTAACTTTATTTAGTAGTATAAAAAAATGCAATTAATGAACTTCCTTTTGAAGGAAGTCTTTTTTTTGTATAAAAATGTGATCTTTCTATTGAGTGTATTTTTAGGTCATTCTTTTGTGTTTAAAAAAATAGAATTTTTATCTCTGAAAAAGATAGACATTTTTTTAACTGACATTTTTTATTATTTAATTGTTTACATATGGTAAGAGAGTTGTACAATTATTTTTGAACAAATTGAATGACAAAACATTTAATAAGGGTAAACTCGGAAAACAAATGTTGGTTTGTTTGATGCATTAGTTACATCGTTTTAAGTGAAGGAAAGTGACACATGTCATGAGGAAAAGGGAGAAGGTCCAAAGGAGAAGGTTAGAGAGAAGGTTGCTAGCATTCCCCTATACATATTGAACTGGTAAATGTGTCTCGCTTATTAATTGATGATGATTATAATCCAAGATTAATTAGTTGTTATAATGATTATAATATCTAAGATTAATTGATGATCAATGGAAAATTCATTCATCTGTGACTAGAATGAATGAGAATATATAAGAAGGAAGGTTAGGGAGTGCAAGAGTGAGTGAACCGTTGAATTTACAGCCAATGTGAGTGACCACAAATCTCTTGGACCCCTATAGTCCAAGAGATCAGGACTGCTCACTAAACATGTTAATACCAATAAAGAAGCTAGCCAAGAGCAAACTAGCTTAGCCTTAAATTCAATTCAAAGCGAAATTGTGCAAGTTACAACTTGCAATCACTGAAACGCTTTAGGGTAACTTCACCAGCAAATTTTCGATTACGTCTAATTGTTTGTTTGTTTTTTTTGGTCTGACGTCTAATTGTTTGTTGCCTCTCGTGTTTATCTCTCTCTCTCTCTCTCTATATATATATATATTGAACTCATCTGAACTGCATCAGTTAGCTTTAGCTTAGCAGTCATAGAAAAAATATCAAGTACTCTCATCACTAGCTAGAAGAGAAAGAAAGTTGGCCATGAAGATTTTAATTAGCTTGCAACTTTTAGGCTTGACGTTGTTGTGTGTTGGCATCTTCCATTGCCAAGCTTGGCCTCGTTACACTTTTGTGGTAATTAGTATACTCTTATATCATCTTAATTACTAAGTGATTAATTAACTCTCCTCTGATATTTTATATTGGTGTGTGTGTGTGTCAATTGCATGCATGCATGGTTATGTATATATATGATCATGTTGATTTATTCAGAGCTTGAACAAAACTAATGAAGGATATCTTCTGGTTGGATATCTTTGTAAACATTGTAGGTGGAAGAAACTCCATACAGAAGACTCTGTAGCACAAAGAACATACTGACTGTAAACGGCCAGTTTCCTGGACCAACACTGTATGCTCGCATGGGAGATACTATCATCGTCGATGTCTATAACAAGGGCAATCGTAACATTACCATCCACTGGTAATATTCTTTTTATTATTATTTTTATGTCATTGTGACTTGTGATATATAAAGTTAAAATTTAAGGATTTCAATATTTCAGGCATGGAGTTAAGCAACTAAGGAATCCATGGTCGGACGGTCCTGCTTATATCACGCAGTGCCCAATCCAACCAGGAGGCAGCTTTACCCAAACTATCATGTTTTCCTCTGAAGAAGGCACCTTATGGTGGCATGCTCACAGTGACTGGGATCGAGCCACCGTCCACGGCGCTATAGTCATCTACCCCAACAGAGGAGCCACTTACCCTTTCCCCAAGCCTCATGCAGAATTTCCAATCATCTTAGGTACGTAATGCAAAATTAATGCGACAATAATATAATGTTATTGATATATACATGTTCAACAAATTGACTTGAAAATTGTAGGGGAGTGGTGGAAGGAAGATATTGGACAGCTTTATAATGAAACTATTCAAAATGGAGGGGAACCTAACATTTCCAGTGCTTTCCTCATCAATGGTCAACCTGGCGATCTTTATCCTTGCTCAAAACCAGACACATTCAAGCTGATGGTTGATTACGGGAAGACCTACCTGCTAAGGCTAATCAATTCAGCTATGCAAGAGATTCTGTTTTTCTCGATTGCCAATCACAAGGTCACGGTTGTGGGCTCAGATGCTAGCTACACCAAGCCATTTTCATCAGATTATGTCACAATATCACCCGGCCAAACCATTGACCTCTTGTTCACTGCTGACCAGAGCCCCAACCACTATTACATTGCTGCTAAAGCCTACGTTGGTGGAGCTGTTGTTTATGACAACACGACCACCACCGCCATGCTACAATACAATGGAAATTATACCTCAACTTCAACCCCTTCCTTGCCTAATCTTCCTTATTACCATAACGACACCAAAGCATCGGTTCATTTTACTGGTAGTCTCAGAAGTCTAGCTGATAAAAACCACCCCATTGATGTGCCGCGCAAGATAACAACTCCATTGTTTTACACACTTTCTATCAACACACTACCATGCCTAAATAATTCATGTGCAGGGCCTAATGGGACACGTCTGGCTGCTAGCGTCAACAACATTAGCTTTGTCAACCCCAGCATTGACATATTGCAGGCTTACTATTACCATATCAATGGGGTATTTGGAACTCGATTTCCGAATTTCCCGCCCTTGTTGTTTAATTTTACGGCTCAGGTCTTGCCATTGTACTTACAGACCCCGAAGCTGGGGACGGAAGTGAAGATACTGAAGTACAACGCGACCGTGGAGATTGTGTTTCAGGGGACAAATTTGGTTGCAGGGGATGACCACCCAATGCATATCCATGGATTCAGTTTCTATGTTGTTGGATGGGGACTTGGGAATTTTGACGAGGATAAGGACCCTTTGACATATAATCTTGTTGACCCTCCTCTTCTAAACACCATCGCTGTCCCTGTAAATGGCTGGACTACCATTAGATTCAAGGCAAACAATCCTGGTAAGACTCTCTGGTTTGGTTAACTTCCGAATTAATCAAGTTATAATGAATGATGCTGATCATGTGATGTCAATGATTTTTTTGTTGAGCACAGGAGTTTGGTTTATGCACTGCCATCTGGATAGGCATATGACATGGGGCATGGACGTGACGTTCATTGTGAAAAATGGAAAGGGTCTAGGAGCCCAAATTTTACCTCCGCCACCAGGAATGCCTCCATGCTAATTGCTACAAAGCTCTGGCTGTATGTTCATGGCAATAAATTGGGAACGTAGTCCTTGCTTTAATTTGCTATCATTGTACTACTCTTTGGACTGGCCAGGATATATATGTTATAAAAATTTAGCTGGTCGGTCTTGTATTATAATTTACATGTTCCAAAATAAGTGAGATTATTATTTGCTGGCTAGACCTGCAAATGTCTGCAAAATCAATTATTTTGAAAGATTGGTCCCAATGGGTTAAACTGCACATCAACGAACGTACTTTTTTTTATTTTTGGTGCGTTGGGGGGAAAAACCCCAAGCAACATAGCTTCATAAAGTCAACACCAACAAGACGGGAAAAGAAAGAAAGAAAGCTGCCATGCCAACCACATTGGCCACTGTTTATTGGACAGAGTTTTTGGCAAGCTAATCCCCTTGAACCTCCAAAAAAACATGAAAGTTACCCCCCAATAAATATTCATCTGTCCAAATCCATGCTTGATATAATCAAATTTGTGTTGTAGATATTGATAGAGTTAAGTTGTTTTCCAGTTGTAGAAAGTGAACTTCCAGAAGGACTGCAGCTACATCTTATATTTGTGGTACACTCTTTCCTCCCTTTTCATTTTATCATTTCGTGAGCATTTTTCTCAATGGCAATGGACCTTAACCTTTTTTTTTTTTAACCCCCAAAAAGTTAAAAGTCGTTTTTTTTTTCTTTTATAAGAAAAGTTAAAGGTGAAGTTTGCGACCATTTAGCAGTGCTTTTTCTTGATTAAGGCCTCAAGCTGGACTCTCTGCCCTTGAGGATACCTGAAAGCCGGACATAAAAACTTCAAGGTAACACACCAGTCTCTGAGAACAGAATACAATGGTTTGCTTGATATGAAATTATTCTACTGTCAACAAAGAATCCCGACTGATCAAGACTGAGGAATTTGATCCTCTATTAAAAGAAGGGCTTTTCAAATATAAGTTGCTTTTTCAATAAGAAATAGTGTCAAAGGACTTGACCTGATGTGCATTTGAGCTTAATACACAGTCAACAAAGGGATTGACTGAGCCATCAGCTATCTGCCATCTGCTGCTGTAGACGGATCAAGTTTCGCAAGTATCAATTTCCTGTTCATATCAGCTTCTATTTGTAAATTGTAATTTTCACCAATGTAGTTGCATCTTAAGCATCTAAATGACAAAGTTTCAGAATTTGTGTGAAATTTCACAACCTGAGGAATAAGATGTTGTTGTGTAAGAGAAAAGAAACAGCTTAGAATGGAAAAGTGACTATCTACTATATTCAGTTCTCATAGAATGGACAAACTGAATTTCAATCGCTGCAGCTCAGTTAAAATGTGAGACTCATTGCTTCTTTGTCTTGTAATTGCTGTAGTTGCTTTTGGAATGCAGCCTCTTCTCTTGTTGTTCACTGTTGAAGAAAGAAACAGAAGTTACATAGTAATCGGGTGAGAAAATCAAAACCAAATTCTAAAGGTATGGACTCATAACAGGTAACAGGCATAGAAAATCCAAGAGTCTAAAAAAAACACTAAATAGATTGCCGGAGAAATCCAAGAGTCTTCTGGAAAACTCCTGCTGGAATTAAACCAAAAGTCTTCTAGAAAAATCCAAAAATTATAAAAAGTCTATGATGGACAACTCTATACAATGAACAGCAGCTAATCCAGCCACAAATACATGAGGCTTCATGAGTCTGAGCCTGAGCCTTCATGAGGCTTGCGCAATGAACACGGTGATGCATAGGATCTAAAGCTTATGGTTGGTTTGCTAGATATTACTAAATCAAATCCTCAAAACTATCCTCAAAACTACCTATCTGTATAATATCCTGGAGATGAGGACTACCCTTTGATATCTGTTGCATTATTGGAAAAGAAAACCACTTATTTAAGGATATCTTGCAGGTATTCCTTAAACAGGCATCTTCCTCCATCATCCACCATACTTACCCCAATTTTAGAACTTTTCCCCGTCGTCTGCACACCCTAAATTTTCTTAGTTTCCAATACAACCTGAACTCTTCTTTATGCCGCCATAGTTGTTTCCTTCCATATTATTTGTCTACTTCTGGTTTCTATCATGCTACCTCTTAATGTCCTGTATTTCCTGGTCTTCCCACTAGTATTCCATATCAGTTTTAATTCTCAACAAATGAATCCATCTCAACAATGAATACCACTCCTGGATATGTAAATCTATTAGCAATGGAAACCTCTTCACTGATACACGTTATAAAAAGAGTTTTATGTCATATTTGTGTCCCTCTTTCCAAAAAGAGTTTTATGTCAATGAAATTCAAATTGTATATTCAAAACCATAACTACATTATGTAAGGAAAGTCTTAATTAACATTCACTCAATTGCAATGAAAGTAAAAGCAGAAAATAACTTTATGCAATTAACATTTTAACGAGTACGGCTAGGAGTTTTAGGGATATCACCTCATTCTCTCCATTCATCTTCCATGTGGAGTTCCATATTGAGTCCTACAAAACTCAAGACATCTTCTTCTAGTGAAAATATGTCCCTCACTTGTTCTACCTTTGACTGCAAATTGGTGGCATCCTTTTCACATATGTCGTGAAAAACTTCCAAAGAAGACACGTGATGATGGATAGTTTTCGATACCAACAATAGGGGAGAGCTCACCAGGCCAGCGCCTCAAGCCGCAATATGAGATGGAAGAATCCATCAAGCACCTTACTTATTGCATCTACTATTGTGGTAGTTGAAAAGGTGTTCTTCATAGGACTTTCTTTTATATCTTCTTCAATTTCCGAACAGGCAAGCTTGTAGAGTCGTATCATCCTGGCAGAAACAACCATATCGTTGTTTTCTTGCCCTGTTAAAAAAGCTGACAAACCTTCTGTGATTTGTTCATTCTTTGGGATCCAATAAAATAAATGACAAAGGCTGTGTGAAATCAGGCGCCACAGTCGAAGTGCGTGAAAATTGATACTCCATAGCAGACTAATTGCTGCTATCATTAGCATTTGTGTTCAACCAGCTAACCACACTACAATGACGTCCTGATTTCCTTTGACTGAGAGATATTGCATTGCGTAGGGCAACCACTTCTGCCTCAACCGCAGCCAGAGAAACATACACAGCAACGATATCTTCATACTCCACTAGCCTGCCAATAGCCATGAGCTGAACCCATTCGATTTCTATCTCTATACTGGTGAATTTGGGATTAGATTTTTTCCATACCTGGCTGATGTCAATTTCCATTTGACCACTTGAATTCTTGATAGAATTCCTCAACAAATTTTTAACCATCCACATGTGAATCCAGGTTTTTCACGGCTCCCAAAATTTCATTCTTTTTCAATCTAACACTAAAAACACACCAGATTTCTCTGTTACTATTGCAGCAACATAGAAATCGAATCCCAAATTCACCCAGTATGGAAATCTGGATGTTGCTGCAATAGTAACAGAGAAATCTGGTGTGTTTTTAGTGTTAGATTGAAAAAGAATGAAATTTTGGGAGCCGTGGAAAACCTGGATGCACATGTGTGGATGGTTAAAAATTTGTTGAGGGATTCTATCAAGAATTCAAGTGGTCAAATGGAAATTGACATCAGCAGGTATGGAAAAAATCTAATCCCAAATTCACCAGTATAGAGATAGAAATCGAATGGGTTCAGCTCATGGCTATTGGCAGGCTAGTGGAGTATGAAGATATCGTTGCTGTCCAGAAGAGAAATTTCACTTAACCTCCAATTACTCCAAATCGTCCTCTTGTTCTTCTTCCTGCTGTAAACCTTCTTGATTTAGAGTTTCTTGCTCTTTCCATCAACGACACCGTCTGCCTGTCTCTGAAGTTTTAGGTTTTACAAAGCAAAACGGCGCCGTTCGTAGAAAGAATTTTTCCCAAATTATATTTTTAGGTGTCTTTTTCAAACATATATAAAATAAAACAGAAGTCGGAAAGGAAAAAAAGAATTCCTTTTTCAGAAAAGGAAAAACACTAGTTGAGAGCCGCCTATAAATACACTACGAGAAGAAAAAACAGAGACACAAGAAGCACACACGCAAGAGTCAATTTTCCTGTTTCCTAAGGAATTGCCGTCTTGTTCGGTCGTCGGTGGTTTTTTAAAGAGTACGAGATAAAGATAGAGACGGTGGCTTTGTCATTGAAATTCATACTCCGATATTGTGTCGGGTCAGGGTAATCGATCTTACTGGTAGTATGGAGGAGGTAAAAAGGGATGCGATAAAGAACGGTAGACGGTTGATGAAGAGTTTAACGGAGAGGAACCCTAAGCAGCCACTTTGTTGGATTGCATCTGCGAGGTTGGAGGAGGACGCTGGGGAAGTGGAGGCAGCGAGGCAATTGATTCAGAAAGGATGTGAGGAGTGCCCAAATAGTGTGGATGTGTGGTTGGAGGCGTGTAGGATTGCGATTGCGAATGCGAGGATTGAAGCAGGTAAGGTTGTGATTGCCCATGGATTGAAGTTGATACCCAATTTGGTGAAGCTGTGGATGCAGGCTGCAAATTTGGAGCATGATGACTCGAATAAGAGCAGGGTTTTGAGTAGAGGATTGCAACAGATTCCTGATTCCGTTCTGCTGTGGAAGGCGGTGGTTGAGCTCGCCACTGCCGCGAAATCGAATGAGGAGGAGGAAGAGAGGAGAATGCAAATGCAAGGCAGAGCATGAACTTGTCTCGAAGCCCGAGAAAGGGGGGAGGCACAGAGAGAGTATGGATGAAATCAGCAATTGTTGAGAGAGGATTAGGGAATGTTGAAGAGGAGAGGAAATTGCTTGATGAAGGGTTGAATAAATTTTCTTCGTTCTTTAAATTGTGGTTGATGCTTGGACAGCTAGAGGAACGGCTTGATCGTTGGGAAAAAGCTAAGGAGGCTTATGACTTGGGCCTGAAGCAGTGCCCTAATTCTATACCGCTCTGGCTTTCTCTTGTTAATCTTGAAGAGAATTTGAATGGGGTGACTAGTGCTCGTGCACCTCACGCTAGCCAGCAATAAAAATCCTCACAACCCTCAACTGTGGCTTGCTGCAACTCGAACTGAATTGAGGCATGGTAATAACAAGGAAGCTGATATTTTGATGGCGAGGGCTTTGCATGAGTGTCCCAATAGTGGTATCTTGTGGGCAGCATATATTGAGAGTGTGGTACCCCTACCCCCTTCTCAATGGATGGCCAAGGTTATGGATGCCCTCAGGAAATGTGATTACGATCCCCATGTCATTGCTGCTGTGGCCAAGTTATTCTAGCATCACAGTAAGGTTAAGAGAGCTAGGACTTGGCTCGACAGGGCCGTCACAATTGCCCCAGATATTGGGGATTTCTGGGATTTATACTTCAAATTTGAACTTCAGCATGGGACTGATGAGAACCAGAAGAATGTTTTGCAAAGATGCATTGCTTCACAACCGAAGCATGGTGAAAAATGGCAACCTATGTCCAAGGCCCTGCACAACTCTCACCAACCAACTGAAGCTATCTTGCATCAAGTGGTGGCGGTACTCAGCAAGGAAGAGAGCTCGCAGCAGGCAAGGCAGGAGCCCCAAACTGATAGACTCTAGTTGTCCGTTCTCCGGGCTTCTCCTTTTTCCAGGTTATATTTCTTCTAAAATGTTCTCCAAAATTGGACCTTTACCAGTAGTTTCACTTGTGGGCATCCTATTTATATGGTACTCTATTTACTTATGAGCTTTTCTCAATTTCATTTTTTATTGCCAATTGCCTTTGGATGGTTCGGTGATGAGGCTTGGCTTGACTTATTAATTACTTGTTGTTCCTATATATGTCATTTTTTACATATTCAGTTTTGAGCTGGGTGTTATTATGTGTTTTCCTTTAGCTCTTTGTATTTCCCATACTCCCCCATCTATATTCGTTCCTTTTGATATCATAATATCTATCTAATTCCTTCCTCATGCCTGTGCTTTTCAACTCCGAGAGGAAACTTGAATTCCTCGCCGGAGATTAGCTGAAGCAGGTAGTCTGAGACATCACAGTAAGAGGGCAGGATTTTGGAAAATCATTGTTCTCCATAGGCAGCGTTCCTTACACTAATGCAAGACGCAATGGAAAGGTCAGTTGTGTTCATTGTTTTCAATACAAATCTAGCCATCTCTAGCTCCTCGGTTGTGAAAATTGTTGTGCCTCCTCTCCATGGATTTTAACTTAATAAACTTATGCTTCTTCACACTGAAATAAATTCCGGAGATCACAAACAAAAGACATGAGAAACAAGAGCCAAGACATGCAAGGTTACATTTAATTAAGTGTAAATGTTGAAGGGAGCATAGCACTTATCAATTATACTCTAGGGCAGATGACTTACTTACTTAGGGTGAGATGTGCAGGGCCCGGAAAGACTTTGATATGTTGTGGGATGTAACCTCCTCAGCCACTTCTCCTTTTTCCTGTGGTAATTATATTCCTAGGTTGTCTTTGAAATTTCGTAATGATGAGTGTCAAAAGATAGATAGATAGACTGACTTTCATAATATGTCCAATAGATAGATAGATGGATATATAGTGTGTCAGGAGAACCTTTACCAATTTTGATTTTCATATGGTATTCCAGTTTTGTACTTGTGTGGATTCTGGGAGTACTTGGATTGGATATAGTTTAGGCAAATAGAGACAATTCTTGTGTAGGAATAGAAATTAGAATTGTGGAAACTTGATGAGCACATCCTGCCCTGTCGTGTGCTGCTGATATCTCCTACCATCAACATAGGAAAGATCAGCCTGTACCTGGTTGGCCCATGATAAACCACAAAGTTATGTTTCCTAGAATCCCTGCCTCAAGCACAACAGACTTATTAATGGCTTTGGGAATGTAATTATTGCAACAGCCACTACCACCAGAAGACCACCTGTGATGATGAGTCATAGTGGTCATCATGTTACATACCTTAACCCATTCACTGTGCACCTTAGTTGACCCTCTCATAAAACCAAAGTAGTCACTCACAACAACTCATGTGTATGAGTAAGACTGTGAACTTGTTTGCAGTGTCAGAGATTGTCTCATAGTACTCAAATTCATTGCAGCAATATGAGGAGCAGTAGCCAGTAGGACTAAAGTACAACAACATTAATAATATTCTTCCTATTTTAATGGTATTGCAGCTATAAGCAACCAAGTTATTTACGTGTACTAGGATGGAGAAAGCTGCCCCACCTCAATAATATTACTTTTTCCTTAGAATGACTTTGGCGGGATATAGGAGCTGATGCAGTTTATTATGTCAAACCAATACACTCCCATGGAACATTATCCTTTCCCAATACCGAATCGGGTA
Organism: Prunus mume; assembly: GCF_029339155.1. NCBI lineage: Eukaryota > Viridiplantae > Streptophyta > Magnoliopsida > Rosales > Rosaceae > Prunus > Prunus mume. The sequence goes on along the minus strand of NC_142702.1, from coordinate 30,258,084 downwards.
GGGTGCTGTGAGATTCCCGCACATTCTTTTTGGCAGGGGGGCTTGGAGTTGTTGACTTCGGATAGTGCTGCCAACAAAAAATATGAAGCTAAGGTCAACCAAGAGAGTTTGTGGAAGAGATGGCCTAGTATGAGAAGCAACATCCTTTCCATTTAATCCTTCCTTCCTTCAACATATAAGTGAAATTTTGGTTTAGAGGGCTCGATGATGTGTTGAAGAAAAGGATTTACGTCCGCTCCTTCCGCGTTTCTTCCTTTTACGCGGCGTTGAATCTCAACTCTAGTTTTCTTATTGCGAGGTCAAGGGTTAGGCTCAGTATATGACCAAATGCACTTGCTCCCTCCTTTTTTCTTCCTTGAAGCAGTCACTTAGAAGAACATTGAATGCTTAATTTCTTATTTTTTCAACATCGTTTTACATACATGCATGTCTTGATTTTTTGTTAATGCCTCAGGAGAAATGGAACATACCCAAGAAGGAAAACGTAGTTTCCAGTTTAGTTATCAATGTTTCTTGACCTTTGCAGTAATAGGTAAGATTGCTACAGCTTCAAGATATATCGAAAATGCCCACAGAACCTATTACAATAGATCAAAGCTTCAATCAGATGTGAGTAAAAAGTAACAGCATCATACAAACTGACGTAAGTTAAAAAAACTGGCTGCAAGCTTTCTTTCCAAACAACTGGCAGTGCAAGAAGACGTTCCTCTGCTTAACTTCAGAATTAATCAAGTTATGATGAATGATGCTGATCATGTGATGTCAATTACTTTTTGGTTGATCATGGGGGTTTGGTTTATGCACTGTCATCTGGATCGGCATATGTCATGGGGCATGGATGTGAAGTTCATTGTGAAAAATGGAAAGGGTCTAGGAGCCCAAATTTTAGCTCCGCCACCAGGAAGGCCTCCATGCTAATAATTTCTATAAAGCTCTGTCTGGCCGTATATATGTTCATGGGATGACAATAAATTGGGCCATGTAATGCAGTCCTTCCTTGCCTAACATTATACTACACTTTGGAATGCCCAGGATATATATATATATATATATATATATATATTTGTGTTGTAGATATTGATATTTAGTTGTTTTCCAGTTTCCCATATAAAATAGAAGCAGGACGAGAAGAAAAAATACAAACATAAACGCACACTCACGCTCTCATACACAAACACAATTTTACCAGCTCAATGTCCGCCTCTGTCATTTCTCATACTAGAAACCTTTTCGCATATACATATACATATATATTTATCACTCTTTCCTAAAGATAACTATTTTATGTCGATGAATTCAATATTGTATGTTTAAACGGATAACTACCTCATAAAAGGACAGCCTTAACCTTCATTCAATCACATTTTAAAGGAAACACAGAAAATAACTTCATGCAATTGGCATTTTAACGGGTACGACTAGGAGTCTAGGACTATCACCTCATTATCATTAGTCCATGCATCTTATATGCGGAGATACGTTCATGAGTTGTACCTTAGATGCTATCATTCCCGCTCGACAACATACCATTTCCTTCCTTGCTTACATGTCCAATCTATCAGATTGTATTCCATGCTTCACTGCAATTACACCAAGAAGACGTATTGTCTTTTCTTTCTCGCTGAAACGATATCATGATTGTACGCCACATTGCCATCCTTGCAAATAGACATCAATCGACCCCATTCCCAAAATTCGATTTCTCCCACACCTTCATAATGTCCATTTGAACACTTGGATTAACATTTGAGTGCTTTGCGTTTAAATGGATATCATAAAGTTGTGGGAGAAATCGAAATATGGAAATGGGTTTATTGGATGTACAACTATTGATGTGGAAATCAAATGGCGTCGGATGATATCAATCTGACATGATGAGCGCGTAGGAATAGAGACAATTCTGTTGTAGGAATAGAATGATGGAAACATGATGAGCGCGTCTTGTCGTGTGCTGTTCATGTCTCCTACCATCAACATAGGAAAGATGAGCCTGGACCTGGTTCATTTGCTGCGGCTACTCATGATAAGCCAGAAACTAATGTTTCCCATACTCTCTGTCTCTCCCTCAGACACAAGAGACTTACTAATGGCTTTGGGAGTGGAAGAATTGCAACAGCCACTACCACCAGAAGACCACCTATGATGAGTCTAAGTGTTCATCATGTTGCATACCTTTGTCACATCCCTTGTGTATGACTGTGAACTTGTTTGCAGAGTCGGAGATTGCGTGCCGGGTGCGAGTCAAGTTCACAGTCTCAGCGATTGTGTTTTGTGTGCTGCCAGTACTCAAGTCCACTGCAGCAACATGATGAGCAGTAGAACTAGAGTACAACAACATTAATATTGCTCCCATTTTAATGGTGTTGCAGCTATAAGCAACTGAGTTATTTACGCGTACCTGGGATGGAGAAAGTTGTCCCACCTCAATAATATTACTTTTTCCCGAGAATGATTTTAGTGGGATACAGAAACTGCTGCAGTTTATTGTGTCAAACCAATACTCGTCCATGGAACATGATCCTCCTTTCCCAATGTCAAATTGGTAGGGAGCTGTGAGATTCTCACATTCTTTTTGGCGACCGGGCTTGGAGTTGTTGGCTTCTGATAATGCTGCCAACAAAAACAATGAAGCTAAGGTAAACCAAGAGAGTTTCAGCATATTCACTCTCTCTCTCTCTCTCTCTCTCTCTCTCTCTCAAGTTTCAAGTCTCAAGTGTCAGCTCCTAAGTGAAATTTTGGTTTTATACAAGTTTACAGGGCTCAATGATGTATTGAAGAAAAGGACTTGCATGCGCTCCTTTCGCGTTTCTTCCTTTCACGAGGAATTGAATCTCAACTCTAGTTATTTTATTCGGAGGTCAAGGGTTAGGCTCTGTACATATATGACCGAATACATTTGCTCCCTCCTTGTTTCTTCCTTGAAACTGAGGTATATAATAATAATATATTATTCAGAGTTTTGTCACTTAATTAGAAGAACATATCGTGTACTATTAAATGCTTAACTTTATATATTTCAACATGGTTGTGTGTCTTGATTTATACACATTATATAAATTGATATACTTTAAAATTGAGAACCAAAGAGAATTCCAGATTTTTTATGATCAAGAGGAGGTAGCGTGCAAATTCAAGTGAAGGGCTGGTGACGATGAAGGCGGCAAGGCACATATTGTAAACAAAACAAAAGGTTGAACACATAAATGTGAGTGTGGGTGATTGGTTGGTAGATAATTAACCATTTCTTTTATTATAATCCTGTTTTCCCTTTTTTATTTTCCTCCAGATTGATTCCAAAACAGGTAGGATAGATGATGCAGATGCATTAGATAGTCCTGGAAAATGTGGTAGCACTGACTGTCCCACCAGATCACCGTCAACTATTAATCATGATAATGTTGCTGCACTATACAAATTACAATATTAATGCATGTAGGGAGAAAATCCCCTGACAAGGATAACAGCGGTCAGCTTTGGTTCTACATCCTCAAGCATGTATCCATTGCTTTTGTGTTAGTGGAAATTACACATCCAGAATGATCCACTTCAAGCAGGAAGCTTAAGCTCCTCGTGTTTCTTCCAGCTGAAGGAAAATCAGGGTAGCTTGTTGTCAGGAGGAAATAGAATCACTCAAAGTTCATTATCAAAATTGGTTTCACGTATTGGTGCCATTTTCCAGCAGCAAACAATCATGTTCCTAGAAGCTATATCAGATATGCTGGTTTTTAACAATGCGCATGGAAACATGTTTGCAAAGCCCTTGCAAGGTATTCCAACATGTTTCTGGCTTCCACGCACGCACGGAAATGAAACAAACTATTCTTTGGGGAACAATTAAAGACAAAAGAGTAGAATAATGAAGTTACCTCTTAATATAGTAGTAGAAAAAGTCAGCATAAAGAGCAGTCTGAACAAGGCCTGAAACCCAAGCTGTTTTGGGCATTTGACAACAAGTTATAATTTGTTGTATCACTTTAGCTAAAATGGGATACAAGAGTATCAAGTGCAAGCTATAAAAGAGAACTTACGTATCCAGAGAACTCTGTGAAGCTCTGTGAAGAAACGATAAATCCAATTGAGAAGATATAGGGCTCGGTAAGCACTGCACAGAGACAGAGTTACCAAACAAATATAACACCACAGATAAATTAAATCCGAAAAACATAAACAAGGTAGTAGAATTGAATCTATGATCCTAACTAGTTGTAATCAGGTTGCATTGCAGGTAAGAAAGTGGATAACACAAAAGCAAATTCATTTGTATGCCTCAGGGGAATTGGAACATACCCAAGAAGGAAAACGTAGTTTCCAGTTAAGTTATCAATGTTTCTAGACCTTTGCAGTAAAACCAATTGTGGTAAGATTGCTACGGCTTCAAGATATATCGAAAATGCCCACATAACCTATTACAATAGAATAGATCAAAGCTTCTATCAGATGTGAGTAAAAAAGTAACAGCATCATACAAACTGATGGGGGTTAAAAAAAAATAAAACTGGATGCAAGCTTTCTTTCCAAACAAGTGGCAAAAGGTTCATTTAAAGGCAAAATAAAGTCATCCATAAGGGCATAAGAAAGAGGAGGATAAATGCCTCACCTCAATTACTGTAAAAGAACGCTGAATCAGAAGAGCCAGCCCCAAGCATAGAAGGACGAGATAGTAATGTCTGAAAGTATCTTGATCTTTGGTGTAGGTTTGCTTCACTACTTTATGGTACCTCATGTGCCAGACCGTGGCAAGAGAAGTTCCAATAAAGATGAGCTTCCCTAAAGTGTTATACAAGGAGTGATACTTGATAACCAAGTCAATGTATCGAGTAAGAAAGACCAACCCGTAGAGTTCTTGAGTTTTGAGTGAAATTCCTGGTTAAATGCAACAGTTGAACAAGTTTTCAACTCTGAATTTGGGGAATTGAGTCAAAATAATTCAACAAAAACGACCATTCTTTATTTTCAGATGCATATGAGGATAAGGGCATATCACTGCATACTTTAAGAATACGAAATCTGCAAACCTAGCAAGGAATTTACAAAACAAAAAACCCAAAAGTTTCAAATCAACCACCTCCACCCTTCTAACAAGTACAAATTCTTAACCAAACCAGAATCAATCAATTGTCGAACAGTTAAAAATGGAAAATAAAATAAAATGTGGTATGAGAGTTTGAACATAACATAATTTGTCCAAACTGCCACAATAATCTCATGTCAAAACACTAATTCTCAATTAAGCGATAAACATGCATGGTACAAAAAGATCTTGGTCAACTCATCCGGAACACATAGGAAAAACAAAAGCAAGAACTGTCTAAAGGACGTAAGAGAAAGGTAAGAATGAATTAACATATTCATACCTGCACAAGATTTGGTGGTGCGGATCTTACGGAACAAGACCACTATGCTGAGCAGATGGGTTATGTCTCCTGCTAACCTAAACAGATTCATGATTTTATTACGGTTAGCTACTGCTTCTTCTCTAACTTGAAATCTCTGTTTCCTTTTGTTCCGTGGATTGTTTTGCTTCTTGCTTGCTCTTATCTGCCTTGTTGGTTTTGCTTCTGCTTCAGCAGAAAATGCTATCAGACTTTCAAACCCAATGTAAGCGTTTTTTTCCCCGTTGGTTTAAAGTTGACGGCTTGTATACCACGCAGCGCGAGCATTGACTTCCGGCAGGTCTTTGCCGAAAAAATGAAAAAACATACATGTACTTTGTCTGATCTTCATCCTCATATCTGTCAGTCTTCGCTTTGAATGTTGACATGATCAGGGAGGGAGAAACTACTTACTTGTGAGACCAAGTTTTTCTGTTGATCGGGGTAGCTGGCCCGCCAAAAATATTGGGTTCGAGTCTGGAGAGCCGTCTACGGGTCGTTATCTTTTCCCTTTGGGCTTGGGCCCCAAATTTGTTAGATTTTGTTATCATGGATGAATTCTTTTATTCTTGGGCTACTAGTAAATAGTCACAATTCGGCTCTCAATGACACGTTTTTGTTGATCTAATTCCAATTCCTTATTATATTTCCAACTTCCTCGTTTCCAAATAAGAAAACATGTTATAAACCACGAACCAAGTCAGTATTGAGCCGGCCAAATCAATTAATATTGGATGGGTTGGTATACCAAGAATTTCAATTTGAATTGGTTGATATTGGTTTTTTAAGAATGTGAAGAAATAAATTAAAATTAAAATATGTCAAGAGTGCGATCTATTTGAATATAATCAAATACAAGATGGATCCAGGGATACCCATTATCCAAACAAAACCTTTAACCTTGATACAAATTTATGCAATTTCACAAGTAGTAGAAAGTTTAGTTCGGATTCGGGAGCTGGCTAAATCTCAGAAGATGCAAATGCAATTTATACTTTGATGATTCTCCTCACCTTGTTATACCATGTGACGAGGAAAGGAAGGATCATTGATGTTGCCAATTGATTCCAATCGAAGGCCATGAACCGTAAAAGCCCAAGATTCGTACTATCAAAAGCCCAAAAGTGTAATGTCCAAGTTGAGTTGAGCTTTCCTGGCACATCATCTGTAAGCTATTGGGCAGCCCAAGTACCCCGTGCCGTTAAAGTACCGGCACCAGTGCCAGCTAGGACTAGGAGCCAATAAGATTCCAGCAGATTCTGGAAGCCAAGCCAATTCCCCCTTTTCAATATTCAGACAAATTTTGACCAAAGGAAAAATAGGAAAACTAAAATTCCCCTTTCAACCCTGCAAAAGAATTTTTCAAAATACAAAATATAAAAGTGTACCCAATTACGTATTGACAAAACAGGCAGCTTCGTCAACTATAGCGTCACAGGACAGCCAGGCAAACCGGCCCCACTCGACCTTTAGTTTTTAATTTTATTTTAAACAGCCTCGTACACTTTTGTTTTCCACACTAATTAATAAATAAAATTAACAATTTTAATTTTATTTGTAAAAGTTGGGAACAAATATTTATTTTTATTTTCTGAAGAGCAAAAGTCCACCTGCACCCCTCAAAGACTAAATGGCCATATTTGTAGGGTGGATAGATACAACTATATTCTAGGGCCCAAGTATATCTCTGAATGAACTTATTTTTGGTCACGCACCGTTACAATTTACAACAACATTTAAGAGACAAACCAAGTCACTCAAAAATTCCGAACATCGCATCTGGGGGAGGGGGAGTCCATAAGTAAATAAATAAATGAGGAGAGGAAGAGGAGGCAAAAACATACAACGAAAAGACCCCTGAATTCAAAGTCGAAACCCCAAACCCCAACAAACCCCAAATCCCACCCTACAAACAAACAAACAAACAACCCCCCGTCCCCTTCCCTTGCCTTCTCGCTCACTCGCTCGCTGCACGCTACCACTGCTTCATTTTCAAGCTGTCTTTATTTCCCTCCCCCCCTCTCTATCTTTTCCTAATCAATATAAATTAATAACACACCCTTTCCTTCTCCTCAACACAACACTGTTCTCTCTCTCTCTCTCTCTCTAGAATCTTTCTCTCTCCTAGGGTTTGGGTGTTTCCTCATCTCTCTCTTCGCTCCCTCGCCCTCTAGGGTTTATCCGACTGTGCTTGATCGTCCTCCCTCGTCTCTATCTCTCGCACTTGGCCATGGCGGCCGAGAAGCTTAGGGACTTGAGCCAACCGATTGACGTCGGCTTGCTCGATGCCACCGTCGCTGCCTTCTACGGCACCGGATCTAAGGAGGAGGTGAGGGCTTCTTGCTCCTTTCTCTCTCTACTCTCTGTTTCCTTTCCGACCAAGTGTGGCCAATTTGCAACTGCAATCGAGGTTTTTGGCCCCTAGGGTTTAAGCCTGCCTTACGAGGCCTTTACTTAGATACCTTGTGCTTTCTGTTTGGTTTTCAAGACGTTGAATGAAAATTGAAGCTCTCTCAGTCTTAGGGTTTAACACTTGAAAACCGCTTTTGTTTTTTTAAACTTTAGACGCAATCAGGACTTAGCTTCGATGTCTTTCTCTGGGAACAGTTAGCTTTTGATGGATTTCTGAACATTACATATCTGCCTATTTTGTGGTCTTCTGGTACTGTGATTAAGAAGAGAGATTTTTACTGGTTGGTTGATGGTGGTGTAAATTTGTATGTTCCGCTTAAATAATTTCAAAAAGCTAGAAAAAATGGGTTTTGTTACCCTCCACGTTCTTAGCTTTACAGGAATTGTTATTTTTATTTTAACCTACTAATCCAAGCAACTTTTGTTATTCTTAGCGTAGGTTTTGTATTTGAGTAATCGATGTGCTGGCAAGTTATATGCTTCACTTGTAATATTCTGGGCTGTAATATAGTTTTTTCAAGTAGTTTATTTTCTAAGAGTATTTTTTTCCCCAAATGTTGGCGATGCAGAGGACAGCTGCAGACCATATATTGCGGGACTTGCAGAACAATCCGGATATGTGGCTCCAAGTTGTGCACATTTTACAGAGCGCCAAGAACCTAAACACCAAGTTCTTTGCCTTGCAGGTCAGTTTTGTTGCATAACAATCTATAAGACTGCATTTTCCTTTTGTCTAACTAGGCTGCCGTCAGATGCCCTGACAGTCATTGCACTAGGGCAGCAAGGCCTCAGCAGGGCTGTGACAGGCAGTTCAAAACTGCCAAAAATAGAATGCCTTTATGTGGACATGGCAAGAATAATAATCAAGTTTACTACTTGGGAGCATGTTTCTGTCCTTCATGAAGGAAGGCATCTTAGTAAAGTCTACAGAACGTTTTTACCATCAAATCTTGCTGCATATTTGTTCAGCTTGTTAATGGTTTGATGCTTTGGAAAATTTTCTATTATACTTTCCATCACAACCTGCATAAATCTTTCCATCCCTATTTTAAGGTGCTGATCTCATGAGGGTTTTCTTTGCGTCCACATACAGGTCCTAGAAGGGGTTATCAAGTATAGGTGGAATGCATTACCTGTTGAACAGCGAGATGGAATGAAAAATTATATCTCTGACGTCATTGTTCAGGTATGAGTCATGTAGTAAATCTTTGAGGAGGGGAAGTTTTGCTAGCGTTAAATCTTGTTTGATGGTTTTTTTTTCATGGGCTTTATATTATTTCTTCTTACCTTTTGTTCCTCTTGCGAAGCTATCAAGTAATGAGGCCTCTTTTCGAATGGAGAGACTGTATGTCAACAAACTCAATATTATATTGGTTCAGGTATTTCCTTGCTTCCCTCCCCATGAGGATCATTGCCTTTGTTGCTTTTATTTTTGGGATTAATTGTTTGTACCATGTACTGTGTTTACTTTTCCATTATTCCATTGATTCTTTTCACTTCAACTGTATTTACAGTTCTCAGAAAATCTGTGTATTTGAATTTATCTTGGTCTATTAAAATCTGAAATTGTTTGCTTTGGTAGCTTTGGATATGTGTTGTGATGTAATATATTGAGGTTACTCCATGTACAGATTTTGAAGCATGATTGGCCCGCTAGATGGCGAAGCTTTATACCGGATCTCGTTTCAGCAGCTAAAACTAGTGAAACAATTTGTGAGAATTGTATGGCCATATTGAAAGTAAGCCTTTTTAATTTTCAACTTTTTCAAAGATAGAAATCAAATTTATATGGCTCATTGAGTAGCTACTAATTGCTTGGATGTGTAACCCTCAGCTTCTAAGTGAAGAGGTTTTTGACTTCTCAAGGGGGGAAATGACTCAGCTGAAGATTAAAGAGCTTAAACAATCATTGAACAGGTAATTGGCTGATGACTTTCGCATCTTTGTTCGTAATCAAAAGAGCTTTTAAATTTATTGTGGTATTGACATGTAAATTTATTGTGTTGGGCCAAACTTTTTACTTCCTATTGTGTTCGATTTTTTTGCAGTGAGTTTCAACTCATTCATGAGTTATGCCTTTATGTACTATCAGCGTCTCAAAGAGCCGAACTCATACGTGCAACATTATCCACATTGCATGCTTTCCTCTCGTGGATTCCCTTGGGTTATATATTTGAGTCCCCTTTGGTATGTATAACACTGTTTTGTAGTTCTTGATTACCCTTTTAAAGGATTTATCCTTATCTTTCTATATTGTGTGTGTATTTTACAGCTTGAAACCCTTCTAAAATTTTTTCCAATGCCTTCTTACCGGAATCTCACCATTCAGTGTTTAACGGAGGTATGTTGTTGTTCCATTCCTGTTGAAGCAATTATGTGGTTGTTGAACTTATCTCAAAAGAAACGAGGAGATAATGCAGTATTTGCCTTTTCAATGATTTAGGTTTCATCATATGTTTTTTTGGTTTTCAGGTTGCAGCACTTAGTTTTGGTGAATTCTACAATGTACAGTATGTTAAGATGTATAATATATTCATGGTCCAGTTACAGGTGTGCCACTATCAATTTTGTATATGTTATGCCTGATTTAACATAACATTCAGAGTTCAATATGCAGTTAGTAATACATGGGATGGGAAAATATGTATAATTTGATAAATTCATTGTAAAATGTGGTTAAAAATTCAGCCAAATATGAAGATGAAGTTTATATAAAACTTGGTATGCACTAGATAGTATATAATAAAGATATGGGGTCTAAAAATTGAAAGTAAATATTTGATTTTAATCAATTGTATATTTTAAGAAAATTACTCATAATCGAAAAGTTTACAGAGACACAAGTATTCTTTGAACTACATGGACATACAATTTACATATTCTGAATGTATATGACTTTGGGCAAATTTTCTGATTTCCTAATTTCTTTTTTATTGGAACCAATCAGACTATTCTCCCATCTACCACAAACATCCCTCAAGCTTATGCAAATGGATCTAGCGATGAACAGGTATATTGTCTTTAATGATTTTAGGCTTCTCCTGTTGTTGTATTTAACTAGTTCATATGATGTTGTTTCTTCAGGCATTCATTCAGAACTTGGCACTGTTTCTCACTTCGTTTAACAAGGCAAGTTTGTTCTCTTTCAGATGAATATGTTGATATATTGCTTTGCCTTCACCAGCCGTATTTGACAAAGACTTTTCTATCAATAGATAGGATTTAGTGTTCGATATAGGGGATATGATAGTTCTGCTGTTGGGTTTAGTTCTGTGTTGATCTTTAAGCCTCCAATGATGATGCTATTAATTGTCTCCTTTTTGCAGTCACATATTCGTGTGCTTGAAACCACACAAGAGAATATAGCTGCATTGCTGATGGGTCTTGAATATCTAATAAACATCTCATATGTGGATGACACTGAAGTTTTTAAGGTATGATTAATTATGATGTGCTCTCTAGCACCCACCCTGAAGGCCCTATGCAGCTCTTTCTCTCTTTTCCCATTTGAACAGATGAAGTGATAATTTGACTTAGACTTGGTTGTTTGATCGAGCAGGTTTGCTTAGACTATTGGAATTCCTTGGTTTTGGAATTGTTTGAGGCGCATCATAATTTGGATAACCCTGCAGCAACTGCAAATATGATGGGGCTGCAGGTAATTTAGATACTTTTATCTTTGAAGTTTTTGTTGGTTTGAGTTTTCTGTTTTCTACTTTGTATGGATGTATCCTCTAGTTTTACTTGAATCCCTATGTTTTTCTTTAGTATGACCGTTCAAACTTATTTTTTTATCTCTTTGTAGTTGAATAAAGATTTATGATTTGAAATTGGTAGTAGATAGGTAAGTATTTTCTAGGTTTCCATCAACAAGAGGGTTTTGTCTAGAGAAAGACCAATTTATCATCTCAGAACTTGCTAACCTTCCATCTTGAAAGGGACTTGACAAGTCTGAATTAGGTAGGTGTCTTGAAAGTTTTTTGAAAATTTGGGGAGATTTTCAGTTAACCATTGGAACCTTTATCATTTTCCTATCAATAAAATTCGGATCTTTTACCAACAAATTTTGACAGTAGGTTTCTAAGCATTGTGTCCATGTCACTCTTGCTCATTCACGTCAACAATCACATTAACCATGTAAATGCAATGCTTCTTTAGTTTTGTTTTCAAAAAGTGGATTTTCTGTGTATGAGGTTAGATATGGTATGGGGCAACTTTCTTGTTGGAAATTATGTTCAGAAGACTTTTGAAAATACTGTCTGCAGAAGCTTTTTAAATTTAGTTTATGCTTCATAGTAAAGACACCTTTATGTCCAGGGTTTCACTCACTCATCTGCCTAATTTTGCAAGTTTGTCATCTATATTGTTTTTTGATGGTATACTTTGTATTGAATAAGCAGATGAATTTGCTTCCTAGTATGGTTGATGGCCTTGGCTCACAGATTATGCAAAGGCGGCAAATATATGCCAGTATTATGTCAAAGTTGAGGTTGCTCATGATCTGTCGAATGGCTAAGCCAGAAGAGGTTCTCATTGTTGAAGATGAGAATGGGAACATTGTTCGCGAGACCTTGAAGGACAATGATGTTCTTGTTCAATATAAGGTGATGCATCTTCATTTTGTTGATATGTTTGTAATTGCTATACTATTAAAATAATGTTAAACCTTCTTGTGATGAATAAAAAGAAATAATAAGATCTCTGATGGGTGAAGTTATCTTTGCGAAAGCAGACTTTTAGTACCTTTATAGGTGTCATTATCAAAACAATTTAGGGATGCTGCTTTCAATTTAATTCAGCATGATATGGTGGGTGTTATTTGTTATTTTCTTTCTTGAATGTTTTCTCACTTATTTTTGTTATCGGTGTCATTTTGATCTTGTAGATCATGAGGGAGACACTGATATATTTGTCACACCTTGACCATGAGGACACTGAGAAGCAGGTAAAGGGAATTTTGTTTTCCTTTCTATGAAGTAAAAGTAAACAATAATTAAGCCTTATTGTTAGATTGTTTTGATGCATGACCCTGCAAGGTGTTGCTTGTAGCATGATGTTCTCTTGTCTCAATAAATATTTCATATGTGATTTAAACATACATGACTTTAATCGATTTCCTACATAATAGTTTCTGAATGGTCATAATGCGAATTTTATGATTTATTTTACTTTCACAATATTTTCTTTGCATCTTATAAAATTTCCCCCACTTTACCTCTGAAGTGAATCTTTTCCAGCACCGAGAAGATTCCTTTTGCTGTAATCTCTTTTGTGGGGAACCTCTAACAGTGAAGTAACTATTCCTATATTGTATTTCTATTGATATTTTTCTTTCTATTGACATTCGAACACAGATGCTAAAGAAATTAAGCAAGCAACTCAGTGGTGAGGATTGGGCATGGAACAACTTAAACACCTTATGCTGGGCAATAGGGTCCATATCTGGTTCCATGATGGAAGAACAGGTATTGTTTGCTCTCTGTTCTGTGATCATTTCTTTAATCTGTTTTCTTATTTGAAGAATTCACTGATGATACTCTTTTCAACTAGGATAAATAATATAGTTCCTTGTTTTGCATAGTCTGCATCTATTTGATGATCCATTGTTGTCTCACGCTCTTTATGCAGTTATTATTCTAGAATGCCTCTTGATGAATGTACCTTTTCCTTTTGCAGGAAAATAGATTTTTGGTGATGGTCATACGCGACTTGCTGAATTTATGTGAAATCATAAAAGGGAAAGATAACAAAGCAGTTATTGCTAGCAACATTATGTAAGGATTTGTGATTCTAAAGGGTTTTTTCTACCTGAAATGTGCTACCAATAAGTGCATGGTGCATTGTAGTGCTGACATAAGTTCAGTTGAGAATCTTATCTATTAAATGTATTTTTATAGTATAAATATTCATATGTTTGAAGTTTTGCTTTGTTTTCAGGTATGTTGTTGGACAATACCCAAGGTTTTTAAGAGCTCATTGGAAGTTCCTAAAGACTGTTGTGAATAAGTTGTTTGAGTTTATGCATGAAACCCATCCCGGAGTTCAGGTGAGTCCTTGTTTAAGGTTGATTTTGAAGTTAAATAGATAGATGTACATGTCTTAAGTTTCACATTTTTTATTCTAATGCATGAGTTATATAAGTATTTATGTTCCTTTCAAGTTTCCCTTTTTTTTTTCTCATTGGGTTAGTCACAGGGACATTTTATTGATATAACACTCTTCTATAACTATTGTGGCATATGTTTCAGGATATGGCCTGTGACACATTCCTGAAAATCGTTCAGAAGTGCAAGCGTAAATTTGTTATTGTACAGGTATTCTTTTTTTTCTTTGTAAGATTTTGCCTTGTTACTTAGCATTTTAGTACCCTCCTTGTCATAAAATTTAAAATTATGTATCTTTAGACCGGGGTAAAAGGAAAGTAATTATTGATTTTTTGGTGTTATGTTCCGCAAAGAGGGGTTGATTATTTCAAGTTTTATGATCTATGAATGCTTTTGTGATTTCAGCTTGGAGAAAATGAACCATTTGTGTCTGAACTCCTGACAGGCCTGCCAACAACTGTTGCCGATCTTGAGCCTCACCAGATTCATACTTTTTATGAAGCTGTATGCCTTTTTGTGCCCCTTTTGGTAGATATTTTGACAGAAAATTGTGTTATTAAAAATTGCCTTTTGTTTGCCTTAGGTTGGTAATATGATTCAAGCAGAATCTGACCCTCAAAAGAGGGATGAATATCTACAGAGATTGATGAATCTCCCAAATCAGGTTTGTTTAAATGCAATTGTAATGTTTTAGGATTTACTTGTTATCTCTCTCTCTCTCTCTCTCTCTCTCTCTCTCTCTCTCTCACCCTCACACACATACGCAAAAACATGCATGACTACTCGCAAGTGCTGAAACTAGCTTGTAGCTTATGATGTTTGCTTGTTCTCCAGAAATGGGCGGAGATTATAGGGCAAGCACGCTTGAGTGTTGATTTCCTCAAGGATCAGGAGGTTATTCGCACCGTGCTTAATATATTACAGGTATGAATTTTTTTACATTTTGATATATAGATATTTTGCAGATAAGATTCTTTGATGACCCTGATTAGTATCTTGGTTTTTTTTGTGCTGAATCTTTTTATGTTAGATTGTGCACTTTCTGTTACATTGTGGACCTTCTACGTGCTCCTTTCCTTTGCATCAGCGATGAATCCTTTACTTCTATTTGCAAGGATTGTTTATCCTATTGTGTCACATCAATATTAAGTGTGATTATTCTAGTGGTTGTATTGATTATCCTATAGTCAGTTCTGTTTTCAATTATTTGTAATTATGCTGGTCATTATTGATTTGCAGACAAATACTAGTGTTGCCAGCTCCCTTGGAACGTTTTTCCTGAGTCAGATTTCATTGATCTTTCTGGACATGCTTAATGTGTACAGGTATGGTCAACATTTTTGGGTCTTAAGTTGTTTAATTTTGTTTAATTTTCAACTGATATGGTTTTGTGCGGCTCTGTTTTTTTGAACAGGATGTACAGTGAGCTCGTATCTAGTAGCATTGCAGAAGGGGGGCCCTTCGCTTCTAAGACATCCTATGTGAAACTTCTACGGTGAGACCTGTTATACAATTTACCTTATAGTTTAACATACAGCCCTCAAATACCATGTTTTAATCTATTCCATTGAACAGGTCAGTAAAGAGGGAGACTCTCAAGCTGATTGAGACATTCTTGGACAAGGCCGAAGACCAAGCACATATAGGAAAACAAATTGTCCCTCCAATGTTGGATCCGGTTCTCGGTGACTATGCCAGGAATTTGCCTGATGCTAGAGAGTCAGAGGTTTTGTCACTTTTTGCCACAATTATAAATAAGTATGCAATCTTTCTTTCATTACCTTGTTATTTGCTTTATTTCTTTCTAGATACATGTCGGTATCTTGCTAAATCCTTTAACCAACTAAAACAAGAAGGCTGTTGCTGCCTGCATAGAAAAATGATACTATTTTTCGATTAAAAAAATTCTAATTTGACTTTAGTTTCTTTCCATTTCTTAAATATTTTTAACCCTTATTTTTAGGTACAAGGGTGCAATGATAGATGATGTGCCCCGAATATTTGAAGCTGTTTTTCAGTGCACATTGGAGGTAAGGATGTGGGCTGTCATGCAGTGGTGCCAAAACTACTGAGATTCTATATTAATATTTGGAGCACTATCATAATACTGCGGTATATTTAGATGTCCTCTAATACTGTTTTTCAAGTAGCCATGAAAAAAATAATCAGTGCAATTATAAGTTAGGTTAATATTTATCTTCACACCTATAATTTTAACATGCCCTAACCCTTTGGCGTTGATGCGAGCGCATCAAGTCCGACAAATGAATTGTTTTGGTGGCTGAACATGTTAGTATTGTTCCTAACTTCTTATTATGCATCCCTTTCTCCATAATGCATTGCTAAAGAGCGATTTTTGAATCTGTGCTGGTGATATGTTTGTGGTGCATATCCTCTGATACCAAATAGGGTTTGGTGTGGTGTGTAAAGTTATTTAAGATTGATTTGTACTTCTGTTGTTTTCTTTACATGTCTAGATTCTGTGTGATTGCAGATGATTACCAAAAATTTTGAAGATTACCCAGAGCATCGCCTGAAGTTCTTCTCTTTACTTCGTGCCATTGCTGCTCATTGTTTTCCTGCATTGATTCGGTTATCAAGTCCGGTTTGTGCTTAATTTCATCCCCCTTTTTTGGCTGTGTTTTGATTGTCAGTGTTCTCTGGTTATATATATGAGGGCTTATTGGCGTCTGTTTAACTTGATAATTATCACAAATTGACCATTAATTGTTTTCATATTTTTTTGTATACTTCAGCAACTAAAGCTTGTAATGGATTCAATTATATGGGCGTTTCGGCACACAGAAAGAAACATTGCGGAAACAGGGCTGAACCTGTTGTTGGAGATGCTGAAGAACTTTCAGGTGTGACATTGAGCATATTTGTGTCAAATATAGTGTGCTATTAAGATGCTCACAATGTTTTGATTGATTTGACAGAAGTCGGAGTTCTGTAATCAATTTTACCGTACATACTTTTTGACAATCGAACAAGAAATCTTTGCTGTCTTGACGGACACGTTTCATAAGCCTGGGTTCAAGTTGCATGTCTTGGTGCTCCAACATTTATTTTGCCTGGTATGTATCTTGTTATTTTGATACCTTCTTTCTTTGATTCTCGAGCTTGAGTAATTAGGAGTTACATATTTACAGGTGGAAAGTGGTACGTTGACGGAGCCTCTATGGGATATTGCAGCGGTTCCTTATCCATATCCCAATAATGGAATATTTGTTCGTGAGTATACGATCAAGCTTTTGAGTACTTCATTCCCGAACATGACTGGAACAGAGGTATAAGTATGATACTATTACGATTGTCTTACAGTTGTTTTTCTACAAATGACTTATCTGAAGGTTTTTTCCAGGTCACTCAATTTGTGAGTGGACTATTTGACTCGAGGACTGACCTATCCACATTTAAGAATCACATCCGAGACTTTCTAGTGCAATCCAAAGAATTTTCTGCACAGGTAGGGGATTCAGAAGCATCAGATGATGCTTGGACTGGCTAATTGATTGATACTCTCTCTCTTTTTTTCCTTTTTCTCTTCACTTTCAGCCATGAAAAATTTGATATTCTTCTATGGACTAATTTGTAAAGTTGATGTAAAATGTTGCATCTTCCCTGGCCATATGTCTTATGTTGGGATATTTCCCTACTTTTTAAACAAAATCCGAGTGTGATCTGAATGTTCAAACTGAATGTTGTGATTGTGCAGGACAACAAAGATCTTTATGCAGAGGAGGCTGCTGCACAGAGGGAGAAAGATCGGCAACGAATGCTTTCTATTCCAGGGCTCATTGCCCCCAATGAGATACAGGATGAAATGGTTGATTCCTAGGTGGCTAATTCTAATGTTGAGGCTAATTTCAAGGACGACTGATGGAGATGCAATGGGTGCCTTGATTCAATCATCGGAATCTGCCAATGCAACAGCATTTTTTTCCCTGATTAGTTTCCGTTTTGTTTCGTAGTTGAAATTAGTAAAATCACAAAGGCTCCCGTAGTGTTGCCTTTTAAGTCTATTGGATGGCTGTAGAGTATTTAGGTGCTGATTTAGGGAGGGAGTATATTTTGAGTCATTTAAGGGTTTTGCTGGATCCAAATTGATCTTTGTAGTTTGAACTCGCCAGATGGGATGCAATCTGTTTCAATGACTCTATGTTAGTATCGATGATTCATCTTAGGTGTAATTTAATACTAACCTCGCTGGGTTGTGTAGAAATTCCTTGTTCTTTTATTTTTTGGTCGGGTTTTTATAGGATGTGTTGTCTCATTGCGTTGGTGAAGGGCGCCGATTTTTTGTTACCCTCTTGGAGAACAGTGAAACTTGTGTAATTCGATTGTGTTTACTATATGTTCCCTTTTGATTAGCAAATCATCTATAGTTTGGTGTCTTTGCGACGAGTTGAGTGACCTTATAATTTATGACCCAAGCAGCTGTGTTGATTTGAGGGTTGAGAAAATCAGGCTTAGCTTAGCCTTTTCTTTTGGGTTATGTGCTAAATTTGCCCATATAACAATCGAATCCAAAGATCGAAATAGATTCGATGAATGAGCGAGATAAATAGTAGAAGCAAAGCTTTAAGTTGGATTTTATTGAGGGAAAATCATTATGCGAATGATAGTGAAGTACAGCTCGGTTATTCTTGTGCGACATATTTGTAGTTATAACTTATACTTTAGTGGATCCAGATATGACATCTAGCAATAATTTGAAATTCTGAGCTGAGCTCCCTTTTGGTTCAACCGACTGGTGTGCGAGTAGTTTGACGGTGCTTATGTTGTTTCTCATTTTCTTCCCTCTTTGTTGTGACAAAACTTGATCGAAATATTTGATCATGCCGTGCTTGGTAAAAACCCCATCCTCAACGGTGACCCCGATCTCCAACACGTCCTCCACCATTCTTGCGTTGATCCTTTGGTCGCCAAAGAAAGGCCTGCAAATCATTGGCACCCCGCCTGCTATAGTCTCCAGCAATGAGCTCCAACCGCAGTGCGTTACGAAGGCTCCAACTGAAGCATGGGCTAGGACACGTGGCTGGGGAGCCCAGGGCACCACCATCCCATTACTTGCTTTTATTAGCAACTCATTTAGCAAAGGTGTCTTAAAACTGTCCTTGAGAGACCATAAGAAGGGTACCCCGCTGGCTTCCAAGGCTTGTGCCATCGCCATAAGCTCCTTCTCCGGTGGCCTTGCGACTGACCCAAAACTAACATACACCACGGAGGATGCCGCCTTTTGTTTGTCAAGCCAGGACAGGCAACCAGTAACGTCATCTGCGGCTGTGGGGGCTTCCGGCAGTGGAGGGGAAGCAGCAGCAGCTAGGTTGAAAGGTCCGACATTGAGAAGCTTGTTGAATTTGGATTTCAAATCGTTTGTTACGGTAATATCCAGTTCTTCAAAGCTGTTTACGAGAACTGCGTTGGCACGGGGTAGCAGTTGGCCCATTTGATGCAGCATGCGTGAGAAGACTGAGTCCAAGTTTCCAAAGATGACACCTTCAGGCAAATCTTTGATTCGTACTTTGGACATTCCTGGGATGTTGACATTCTTGGTGATGAGTTCGTTTTCACGACCTGCAATACCTACGGAAGCATGCATTATTCAATAAATCGAATAGATATTACCCGTCCCCGATCAAACAAAGCTAAGAGTCATCTGAGGAAAAGTAGAGGATGGATGAGCAAGAGTACATACTTTGAGTTCCGATAGTGTGGCGGAGGAGGTCAGTATGGACATGGAGGGAGAGGGAATTAAGTCCGGAGAGCCAAAGAGGGAGCCAAGGGACTCCCAAGTCGTGTGCCAAGTGGGCCCCAAACCAAAGGAAGGCGTCGGTAATCAAGCAGGTGAGGCGCTTCTCGGTGTGAGCCACGCAGGCGTCTAAGCTGGTTGTAAAGTTGTGGGGGGCAGCCTTCATGAAAAGCTCAATATCTTCCTGGGGCTTACCCGCAAACACATAGCCGTCGGGGACGCCATCAGCCACATCAAACACCTTTATGTTACGTGGAAGATTGGTAATAGTGTTGGAAAAGAGTGAGTTGTTGGATTGTGAAGTGCTGAAGAATGAGAAGAGAGTGCTGGGAGAGGCAGCGGCTAGGCGGCGGACGAGGGCCAGGGTGGGACTGGCATGGGTGGCGAAAGGGAAGGCTAGGGCCCCCACATGATGCTCATACACAACATGATCATCATCAATCGGTTGCGGTGCCATATATGTATGAGCTAATAAGACTAACAGGAGTGGGATGAGGAGGGATTTGGATGAGATTGGATTAGGACTTTATATAGGAATAGTGGCAAAGGAGAGGGGGTTGTCACAAGACAATGCTCAACTCACCAGAAAATCAGCCTATCATTCATATTACTGTTATTTCCTCTACTCTTCTTCATGGAATGGAACACAAACATGACACTAGAGAGACTGGTAGCTTAGCCTCCTTCGAAGATGAACAATGCACGTGATAACCCCCGCCACGCCCACTTCTTCTTTTTTGGGCTGTCTCTTCTAAGCCCAATTCAGCCCATAGAACCCAGTACCAGCCCATTCAATATGGGCCCATCAAAACAAACTCCACCACTAAACAACCACTCGCTGAGTCGACTCGCGTTTTTCTTTCTCAATGTCAATTCTGAGCTGAGGAGTGAAAAAGAAAAGAAAGAGACACCCAATATTCTAATTCCTCCCCAATTTACTTTCTTCTTTCTTTTCCTTTTTTTTTGTTTTTGTTGCATAAAATAAAATATAAAATAAAAATAAAAATTCTGGTTCGTTTTGGTCTTTGCAGAACAGAAAGAAAAACGCTACCTTTGTTTCTGATTTTTATTTCTTTCTCTCACACATCACGCGGGTGGTTGTTTCTCTCTCTAAATATCGATCAACCCCAATCGATCCATCAAATCATAACTCAGCTGATTTCTCTTTCTTATTAGTCGATGAGCTCGTGAAGTTCACAATCACTTCGACACCCACACAGACGCAGAGAGAGAAAGGAAGAAAGAAAGAGATCGAGCTTTTCTTTTTCTCTTGTTCAAGTATTTTGCTTGCCGTCATGGGTCAAGCTTTTCGGAAGCTCTTCGATACCTTCTTCGGAAACACTGAGATGAGAGTACTCCCTCTCTCTCTGTTTTTTTTTTTTTCATTTTCATTTTTATTTCGTACCAATTTTGTAGCATTTTCTTTCTTTTCCCTTTTCTGTGGTTTGACAATTGTAGCTGCCAGGGATATGTAGGGCTCATGTCGTAATGGTTTCTTTCTTGCCTTTCTTTTAGCTTTTACTGGTTAAAATTTTCAATTGCTCTTTTGAATATTGTGATATATAGGAGGCCGGACTTCATATTGTCATTATAATCATATGCATATTTAATATCGTTTTCTGAATTTGCTCACCTCTCTCTTGCCTCTTTCGATTTTTTTTACTCTTTCATTATCAGTTATTGGGGGACAGTGCAATTGCAGCATATTTACTATTTGATTCTCAAATTCTCAGTGATTAGATAATATTGTATGATCACATTAATACCTTACCCTCCCCAATAAGTTTTATAGGTTTCTACTTATTCCTGTAAAAGTGATGGAAAAATGGCTTATTCATTAAATTCTAAGTACTTGACTTCTTGCTTCTTTTTTATGTTCTTCTGTTGCTTACCTTTAATTTAAGAGCATGATATTTACTTCACTTTCCTTATTTGCCATTTTCATTTGCGGTGGTGCCATAGGTTGTAATGCTTGGCCTCGACGCAGCTGGTAAAACAACCATCCTTTACAAGCTGCACATTGGAGAAGTTTTGTCCACTGTGCCTACCATAGGTGGGCGTCTCTCATATCTACAATTGGACTTGTGGTATTATAGGTTGTTTAGATTTTTATGTTAAGGCATTTCTTTGTCTCAACAGGTTTCAATGTGGAGAAAGTTCAGTATAAGAATGTCATGTTCACTGTTTGGGATGTTGGTGGACAAGAGAAACTAAGGCCACTCTGGAGGCATTACTTCAATAACACGGACGGACTGGTAATCGAACTTTCTCTAGTCTTGTTCTACTGGATTCTGGTTCTCGAATCTTGCTAGTCAGTTGTCCCTCTTTTAGTTTCTTTCCTGTTTGTGCCTTATCATATATATAACTTTTTTTCCTATATGCAGATTTACGTGGTTGATTCCTTGGACAGAGAGAGAATCGGAAGAGCCAAGGAAGAATTTCAGGTTGTATATTAAGAAATGAATACAGTTCATATACAAGTCTAGGTGATTGTTTCTCACTTATCTATGTTTATTCTTTCAGGCCATCATCAGTGATCCATTTATGCTCAACAGTGTCATCTTGGTGTTTGCTAATAAACAGGATATGGTATGCCACAGCATTAGTTTCTGATCCATATATTGCATGAATGATCTCAATTTCATGATTTCAATGAACATAAGAATGTGGATGTTGGTGGCCAACATAAGATTCTCTCACTGGTTAGTCTCCAAATTACAGGACAAGACAGGGAATTATTGCCGTTTCTAGTTTGCTGTTGTGATGACTTACATTTTGGGTTAGGAATTTGGAACTTAGGATATCTGGATTTATGGGATGTAATGAGATGTAACGCTTGAATTATGAGATCCAAACAGAATGCTTAAATTACATTTTCATTCCTCCATGTGAAGTAAAAACGGGAGTAATCCATAATAGGAATTCAACTCCTTATTTTGATTCCGATTACGGATTAGTAAACACGCCATAAATGGTCATAAGATGTCAGATATTGCGGCACAGGGCTGTTGACTGGTGTCTTTAAGGAAAAATAAAGTATTTGTATTCCATCTAAGTACTGTTTAGTCTTTTTCATTTGCTTTTGGAGCTGGCCATATTCTTTTGGTTACAATGGGAATTGATCCTAGGAACCCCTCATTCGATCCTACCCATGCCACTTGAGCTAAGACTCATTGGTGATAACTTTAGTGATCCCCTATCAGATCTCATGGCTTATTTCTTATGGGAAAGTTTTATTCATTCCAAGTACCCAGCATACGCATGATTGTGCAAAGTTGGTTCCTTAGCAACTTGGTGTGATTTATTTATCAGCCGCCAATATAACTTGGTGTGATTTGTGTTTTCTCTTTTTCCGATCCAGAAAGGAGCTATGTCGCCAATGGAAGTATGTGAAGGACTAGGCCTCTTTGATCTCAAGAACAGAAAATGGCACATACAAGGGACTTGTGCCCTTAAAGGTGATGGCCTTTATGAGGGCTTGGATTGGTTAGCTAACACACTGAAAGAGATGAGAGCTGCTGGATACTCTTCAGTGGGCACCTCATCATTCTAATACTCGAGGTTGAGACTTTTTACCTGCTTATGTCTTACCAACTAAATGGCAGGCCGTTTAATTATGTTTGTTCTCTGTCTCTTCTGCAGGTTTATTAGGATTCTTGGGGCTGGTCATTTGATAATGCTGAAGAGTTGGTTATTTGTGCATCCAAATCTCCCTGGACTCTAATCAGCTTTTTCTTTTCCTTTTGGGTTTTTCTAAAGATGGTGAAGTTTAATCAGTGCTTACTCCAAGACTTCACATTCAGACATGTCACTTAATCCAATGTATATTGAAGAACAGCAGATGAGCAGGTTGTGAAATTGATGAATATTTGCTGAAGATTATGTATGATTTGGATGTCTCTTGAAAATTTCTTTTGCGTATTTGTAGATGATTGACCCCAAGTGTATTTTAGATTTAAATCCACATGCAAGTTTCTTCTGCTCCACGGGCCACAGGTGCCCCCTTCTTGGGGTGGATTGAAAACCGTATCTAAATTTACCGATAGGGTGTTAGTTGGATTGACTAGGCCATTGGTGTGCTTCTAAATGGTGCTGGGTTGTGGCACCGTGTGTGTGAATTTTCCACCTCTCCTCCTAACTTTGGCAACAAAAAAACAGTATCTAAATTTTAAACTCTGTTGGCGTTGATTAGTGTTTGAAAGATTAAGCTTTAAATATATTGGATGTTTGAGAACATCTTTTTATTTTTTATGTTCACCCAAAAAAAGGTGCTGAAAAATAATAAAAAAGTTATGGTTGTATTTCTTTTGAGCCCATTTGTAGCTCATCAAGAAAATTTGAGAGAGATGAAAAAGATATGCAAAGCAGCTGAAAGGACCCAATTCCACGTGTCAGCTTTTAAGACAAGCGCAAGAGACTTATCTTTTTAACGGCTAGGCCAGCCCACGCCCACCGTGGAATTATGTAACGGCCACTTGTCTCCCTTAACGGAGAATTAGAAAGAGAGCACTTGGCTGTTGGCGGTTGGCTGACCACACATTTACAATTACTTATGCGTGTTTGTTTTTGGCGAAAATATATATATATATATATATATATTAAGTGATTCTTCAAATAATTTTATTTGAGGGACATTTTTTAGGATCCATTAAGATTTTTTTTAATGATCCAAATTATCTATTTTTAAATCTACATTCATAGATCATTTTTGCAAAAAATTAGATAAATCGAAAACCATTTTGATATCCAATTGTGTCGTACAAAATCAATTAACACAATACTTGAAGAAAGTATTAAAATTTTAATAATTGAATTGAGTGATCAAATTAAATTTTAATAATTGAATTGAATGGTCAAATATTATTGGATTCAAGTGATTTTTTCATAAAGATGATCTTTGAATGAGTATATACAAAACAAACAATTTATATTAATAAAACACAATACGAAGTAGACCCTACAATGATGTTCCTCAAATAAACTTACTTGAGTGAGAGATCCCGCTATATATGTGTGTTTTTGTTTGTCTGAATCTTTCTTTATTTTATTTTAAAAATGATAATAATTTGGTGATATTTTATATATTTTATATATTTTTTTCATTTGGCGTTCGCTCGCATTATTAAGTTAACTACCACATGATCCACAAACCAAGCCACCAAGCTCCTCATGAGCCATGACATGCCAAAGCTCCTCCACCAACACCAACACCATGTTAGCCCACAAGTTTCACCGTCTCCACCTCCGCAGCTCCCCCAAATTCCGATGTGTTTTGGACCAAATTGCACCCAACTTGGCAGTCTCATCGTCCCTCAGCTCCGTCTTCACCTCTGCCAACGTCATCGCCGCTGCAGCGGCTGCCTCCGGCTCTGGCTCTCTCCACGGGGCCGTCACCTCCACCATCACTCAGGTCGCCGTCACGGCCCTCGCCATCGCCTCCGGAGCTTGTCTTTCCACTAAAGTCGATTTCTTGTGGCCCAAAATGGAAGCACAGCCAGGTCAAGAGATTTGCGTTTTTGAACCCCGTGAATTCTGATAATAGCAATTACTTCATTTCATAGGAGGAGCTATGCTTAAACTTGATTCCTTTTTTAATGGTGCAGGTTCTGATGTAGTGGAGGGAGTAGACGTGACTGGATATCCCATATTTAATGATCCACAGGTTTGCCATTTTTCATTATCTGCTTGCTTCAATACATACAAATACAATTTGATTATTGCTCTGCAATTCCACTAAAACAATGTGTGTGTGAACTGTGAAGGCAGGTGCAAAAGTCTATTGCATTTGCTAAGAAAGCTCACCACGGTCAGCTACGCAGAACAGGAGACCCTTATTTAGTCCACTGTATCCATACAGGAAGAATCCTAGCCATGCTGGTTCCCTCAAGTGGCCAACGAGTATGCATCTTTCTTATTTAACACCCCTTACTTTTACCAAATCAGCAAAACCCTTGTACTGCTGAAGAACAAGTTTGCATTTCATTAATTCCATCAAAACTTAAAAGTTTGCTGCAGGCTGTTGAGACAGTTGTGGCCGGGATTCTCCATGATGTGGTTGATGATACGTGTGTAAGTTTCCCCCACATAGAAGAGGAGTTTGGTGATGATGTAGCTAGGCTGGTAGCTGGTGTTTCCAGGTTAAGTTACATAAATCAGGTATTAATATTATACGCCGGTTATGTAATCTGGCTTTCTTTTCTTGGTATTCTGCCTTCAACTGATGTCAAACGATGACACATTTATCTGTGAAATGTGAGGGATAGGAAAGAATGGTGCAGATATTATTTCAATGAGAAAGTTATAGACATACAAATTCTAATCAACTGTTGTCATTCTTGAAGCTTTTACGGAGACGCCGCAGGATAAATTTGAACCAGGGCAGGCTTGGTCATGAGGAGGTAGGACTTATATTCTACATCATAATATAGAATCAGCCATGCTACAGTTACTTGAAACCTGAGATGTAATAAGAAAATAATGGAAAATTATATTGTAAATACAATAAATCATTACTGAAGAATATTTTAGATTTTTGTTATGTCTCAATCTTCATGTAATTTTATGTGTTTCTTGGTGCTCGCTTACACTTTTAAATATCTAAGCATCATTACTTTTGTGCATGAGTATGAATTTTCATGTAGTGATCTTCCATTAAAGCAATTATGTGGATACGATGGGCACTTAGTTGTATCAAGTTCAACTGAATGAAGCATAAGGTCATAATAAAAGATTAACTTTATGTGTTTTATTCTTAAAGATGATCATCATATGAGCACCAGTTTTTTGCTACTTCAGTTTTCCATATCTCATGCTTGCATTCTTTATCTATCAGGCAAATAATTTACGAGTCATGCTCTTGGGCATGGTTGATGATCCACGTGTAGTGCTTATAAAGCTTGCAGATCGCCTTCACAATATGAGAACAATGTACTGACTCTAAACTCACATTGATATTATAAGTTTATATTGTTATCACTTTCTTTTAATTCCTCAATTTTGATTTCTTTTTTCAAGACAAGTTTTGACTCTGAAATGAGCACAAACACTAAATTGTAATGAAATATTTCTGCCTTCTCTTGAAGATTCTAAATAATATATAAACACAGAACCTGTTTATCCTATTATCCTTCAGTTATTGATTGCATGGAAATGTTTGTTGGGACATGGCCAACTAACAGAAACTTTTGTCGGTAACGTGGTACTATAAATAATGCCCCCTTAGCAACAAGTGACCAACTTTAGCTGATAAAGATAATCATATTATTGTTTTGTTGGTTGCTTGAAATTTCTTGTCTTCTTCACTACGAAGTTTTAGGCTCATAATACTAGCAGATGGGTTACGCTCCTAGATGAATTTTTTTTTTACAGTTATGCTCTCCCACTGACAAAGGCTCAAGCTGTTGCAAAAGAGACCTTGGTAATTTGGTGCTCACTAGCTTCCAGATTGGGTTTGTGGGCAATGAAAGCTGAACTGGAAGATCTGTGCTTTGCTGTTCTTCAGGTCTGCTCACTAGAAGATCTAAATATCTGATAAAACTGCTTCTAATAAGTCAGTTGTGGGAATTTTGATACATTAAGCAAGACAATCATAGTTTTAAGTTTTTCCTTGAAGAGTTGAAATCCAATAGCTTATTTTCTCAGTGTACAGAGAACCAAAAATGGAGATTAGATGGTTACATCAAGAATAATTTTCAGACGTTGTGAAGAAACTAGTGCAGGAAACACATTAGTATGATGCCATTTGGGAGACAGGACTTAAATGACTGTGTAAGTAAAGAAAAGAGCAAAACAATGGACATTGTGGATATAGTTTCAATAAAGCATCTGGTAGTTTCTAAGCATTTTTTGGCTACTTAGAAAATGCAGTTGCGAAGCTTTAGGTACCTAAATTAAAGAAGAGGTGGAAATATGGTTCTATTAAAGGTTAATATGATATAATTTGGATGAACCTTATTCCATTGAGTGATTAAAGCTGTTTAATTAGTTGTAAAAATGTCTGAAAAGAAATATGCAGTGGATTTTGTTTTTCTTAAATTTATTACTATTTGGCCATTACCAAAAACCAGTATGTTGTATTGCACCGAAATGTAACTTGCTATATGAGCATTTGTAGTTCCTTCTTCAATAGTATGATCTAATCTTCCTTGTATAAGCAGCCTCAAATGTTTAAGAAAATGAGAGCTGATCTAGCATTGATGTGGAGCCATAGCAGCAAAGTAGGAAATTCAAAAAGAATATCCAGCTCGCTGCCCTTAAATGAAAAAAGCTCAATTTCTGACAATGAAGGGTCCATAGCAGTTGATGAAGATGTCACAACCATGAAGGCAAGCATTTAGAAGGATTTATTTTTTATTTTTTATGCTTCTGTCTGAATGCTGTATCCTGAAATTGTAGAAATCGACACTAAAAGAATGAGGATTGTATTTCAAATTAAAGTCGCTGTTTAGAAACTTCTGTTTTATATATTTTTCAGGATCTTTTGGAAGCTGTAGTGCCATTTGATGTATTGTTAGATCGGACTAAACGATCTAAATTTCTCAATACTCTAGGACAAGGTTCGGAGCCTCACACAAGACCAAAGGTTGTGCAACATGCTGGAATTGCTTTAGCATCTTTGGTAATTTGTGAGGAGGCACTCGAGCAGGAGTTGATCATATCAACTTCGTACGTTCTTTCTTTCCGCTTTTCCTTTTCTGCTTGCAGTTTTATGTAATTTACGTGTATATATGTCAACAATTATATATACACACAAACAAACATATATGTCATCATACAATTTTTATAATAGCCTTATTGTGTCAGTTGGTCAATGTTAAGTGTTCCTCGCCGTGTTATGTTTTCAGTTATGTTCCAGGAATGGAAGTAACTTTATCCAGCCGTCTAAAAAGTTTGTATAGCATCTACACCAAGGTAATGCACTTCACAGTTTAATATGTTTGAGGGCTTCTGTGCTTGATTTGATGTTTATAGCAGTTATTTCAAGATAGGCCCTTGTGTAGTATTCCCTTGCAAGCTTTTGAAACATTTCGTTCGTATCTGCACTTGTTTTAGATGAAGCGGAAAGATGTCAGCATCAATAAAGTTTATGATGCGCGTGCATTAAGAGTAGTTGTTGGAGACAAGAAAGGAACTTTGCATGGACCTGCCATCCAGTGTTGCTACAATCTTCTCGACATTGTACACAAGTAAATCAAATTGCACTGATTTCTATTTTTATATCACCCTCCTATTTCTTTACTTTCGTTTATTTATTGTGGGATCTAGGGTAAGCGATAGTTTGTGATAGATGTGACGGAATGGTATTTTTATGCATTTATATGATGGCGTGTATGTTCAAATTTGGGTAACGTGAAACTCTTGCTGTCAGTAACTTAATGAATTGAATATTTATATGACTATTGTGCCACAAGTTTATCTGTAGCGCAACTTTCTTTTTCCAGACTCGGAAAGATAACAGACTGATTTCCAATAGAAGAGGACTGTATATAAAATTATTGTAGGGGATCCCTCAATAGAAGGGGACTGTATATATACATAGGCAGATTGACTTATATTTATAATTTCTAATATGCAGACATTGGACCCCGATTGATGGTGAGTTTGATGATTACATTATCAATCCAAAGCCTAGCGGCTATCAGGTCAGATTTTCCTGTTCATGATTCTATATTTTTGGAAGGTCCATTTAAATGATTTCACTCCATTTTTCTCAATTTCTAATATCCCCAACTCTTGAGCCATGGTTGGACTGTTCCAACTGAATGTGATATAGGTTTTATATGTATTTTGTAATGTATATGTTTTGTAACTTTATCAGAGGGCACTTTTCATATCTTAACTGCAAATCCCCATCTGCAGTCTCTGCACACTGCAGTACAAGGTCCTGACAGATCACCTTTGGAAGTTCAAATACGAACACAGGTGCCAAACTTCTTCCAAATTTAAAGGAGATCAGAATTACTTGCTACCATTTGTTTTTAAAGTTTAGCTGACACTCGTAAATTTCATTTCATATTATGCAGAGGATGCACGAGTATGCTGAACATGGACTTGCAGCACATTGGCTTTATAAAGAAACTGGAAACAAATTGTCTAACATAAATAGCACAGATGAATCTGAAATAGATGCATCATCCTTTTTCTCCACAAATATGGAGGACCAAAATTCTACAGTAGATGATTTGTTTCAGAAGTATAGTTTGTTGAAAATTGGGCATCCGGTCCTTAGAGTGCAAGGAAGTCATCTTCTTGCTGCTGTTATCATTAGGTATATAACCACTTGATGTCTAATTTGCATAAATTGCTCTACGAACATGCCAATCACTAAGATTTGTGTTAAACTTGACATTGCAGAGTAGACAA
Source organism: Prunus mume (assembly GCF_029339155.1). Taxonomy (NCBI): domain Eukaryota; kingdom Viridiplantae; phylum Streptophyta; class Magnoliopsida; order Rosales; family Rosaceae; genus Prunus; species Prunus mume. The sequence continues at coordinate 30,228,079 of NC_142702.1, read as the reverse complement.
AGATGGAAGGGAATTGCTCGTTGCAGTGAGCTTTGGACTGGCAGCTTCTGAAGCAGTAGCTGATAGAAAATCTCCTTTCCAAATAAAACGGTGGGAAGCCTATGCGAGGCTGTACAAGAAGGTTGGCTTGCCTTACTTCACATATTGATTCCATAGTGTAGTTAATCTAAAACTTCATTCATTGATTCCATAGTGTAGTTATTCTAAAGCTTCATTCATGGAAAGAGGTTGAAATCTAAAGATAGTTTGTCACTTGAAGTTGACCTGCCTCCAAGCTTTCTTAGTCTACAAATCATCATCATCCTTTGCCTGTGTCCCCTTCCTTTCTTTATTTGCAGAGAAATTACAAAAAATTTCAAGGTATCTCCTAATTGAGTTCCATTATGCTCCTTCAAGTAACAAATTACCCTATTTTCTTTGACTTCATATTCCAGGTGACTGATGAGTGGTGGTGTGAACCAGGACACGGGGATTGGTGCACTTGCCTAGAGAAATATGCACTCTGTCGAGATGGTATGTACCACAAGGTATGTTTAACATGTACTTCCTGAGATTTGTAGGCCACACAGATGATCTCAAAATGAAATTGTAATTGTATGTTCAGAATTAGAGAAAGAAAATTCAAAAACATATATAGCAGCCTGATAGACCCAGAGAGCGTATGAATGTCAACAATGTGAAATATTTCAGACTGAAGCATATAAGGACAACAGAAATCCACAATTAGGTTAAATACTGCTTCCTTGTGCAGCAAGACCAGTTTGGGCGATTGTTGCCAACCTTCATTCAGGTCATTGATTTGACGGATCAAGAAGAATCTGAATACTGGGCGGTTGTTTCTGCTGTTTTTGATGGAAGACAGCTTGATGATATTACATCGACACCGAGGTTTACATCAGCTGCATCAACTTCCATGGAAACTAGCATCAATAACAAGGTTAGCCTGTGACCTTGCCATTGTGAAGCCCATTTTGTTAATGACCAGTTTGTTGAAATTTTCTTGCTTAAATTTGTTTTGTGTTTGCTTTCGAGCATGATAGCCTTATTGCTTCATTCCATAGTTATGATCTGTTAATCATGGCTCCTAGATGACCTACTGCTGCAGTCATTGAATTGCATGGCTTGCTTGTAGTGTGATTTTGGATGTGGTAGTCTCTCTCTTAGTATTGCTAAACAGTAGCCACACAAGACAGACAGTGCTCCAAATGCTAATTAATTAATGCCTGCTTTCAAATTCAAGGTGCGGTTGTTAAGGACAATGCTACGGTGGGAAGAGCAGCTACGCTCAGAAGCAAGTCTTGGACAAGCAAAGCAAACTGAAAAGTTTCAAGGCAGTCCAGGTTCTGTCGTCCTTGGGGAAGTGGTGATTATATGTTTGCCCAATGGTGACATCATGAGGTTGAGAACTGGCAGCACAGCTGCAGATGCTGCTAGAAGAGTAGGACTGGAAGGAAAACTAGTCTGGGTTAATGGTCAACTGGTCTTACCCAATACCGAGCTCACAGATGGTGACGTGGTTGAAGTTAGAGCATAACAAGAAATTTGGAAAGAGAGAAGAAAGAAACTGTTATTTGAGTAGGGCCAAACAATTTTAATTTTTTGGTCTGCTATTGATTTCTTTCAGGATGAAATGGAACAGCTACTTACTGTACATATGACAAATTTTACACCAAAAAAAGAAAGTAAAAATCTGGCTACGGTAAATATCATGCTGTTAGTAAAAATATGTACATTTCCATGAAAGTCGTGCTGTTAAATATCAAACTTCCAAGGCTTTTCTTTTCTTGTTTGGTTCCAACACTCGAGTTCTGATCTTTACCCCATATAAAGCAATGCAATAATTCCATACTCTACCCATTTCCTTTTTAAGTATCGTCGATCCCCGGAGTTTCTCGAGTTGTTGCAAAACGATTTCTCCTTTAATAAGAGAACAGCGAATTTGAACAAGTGTACAGAGAGTGAACATATCTCGGTTTAGGCCAAAGAAGGTTTAGTTTTCGCTACCGTTCTAATCACCTTTCCGCTTTCCGTCCAAAAAAGACAGATTCCGATATAGGCGCATTAAGCATGACGTTCTGAATTCAGAACATAAAAAATTGGAAAAGACATTTATTTCAATATGCAAAATCAAGCAAGCCAAGTATCAATGACCTGTGAGTAACAATGCAGCAGCAAAATTCTAAAACCTACAGAAGCCAGCCAATAATTCTCGATGCAATGCTCCCTATTTTATAGTTACATCATTTAGGCATAAATATGAATAAGAATCTTCCCGAATCTATGCGACCAGGATCCATGCTTTCCACTAATGCTGCTAACTTGATGGTTAACCAAGCCCAGTACCAGATTTAATGATCCAACCAAGTTGCTCATGTGAACCAATGGGCTTTGTTGGATTAATGCCTCTCGACTACATCACTGGAATGCTAAGAATTATTGGTCTGCACTGAATTTGTTTCTGATGATCCAACTATATCTTCAAAAGCTTCTATGGCAATGGTCATATCATCATCAATATCAGCTTGTTCTACCTCTGCCATAACTTCATCCCTATCACCTACCACAGGTTCCACCCCATTCTGCACTGAATCAGAGTGAAGTTTAGGTTCTTCAGTTGCTTTGTTTGGTTCAGCTGAATTTTGCACCATGGGTTGTGGATATGGATCGTTTGAGACGGTCAGCATAGTTGTCACCAATAGATTCTACAAAAAAGAAAATGCAATAAATATGTAAGTTGGAACTTAAGTAGACTACTTCAGTATTAGTTAAAATAAGGTTGGCATATATAAGCTTAAATCAAGAGTTTTCTTTGGCAAAAACTTAAAGGGAAGCATTAGAGCAGCTTTATATCATTCCAACTACGGAAGAAACCCACTAAACTGATGGAAGATGAGTAAATGGTGGAGATAAAGTAACCATTTACATCCCCCCATTAAAGTTGCTCTTAGCAACATCAGATGCATTGAGATGGAAAACAGTGAATCAGGTTCTTCATTACTATACCTTTTCTAGTGCAAGAGCAAGCTTTGAGAGATTTGGATAGGTGGTTTGTGCATCCAAAAGGATCTGTTCAACAAAAATTTCAATACAAAATTACATATCGTAAAGTGATACATATTATAACATAGCACGGGAATAATAGTGCATTAACCTATCAGACAAGCAAAAAGATGCAAGCACTCATTAAAGGTCTGCAAACTACTCCTAAATTATAAAAACTACATCCAATTGCCACCATTTCTACAGTTACAAATGATAGGGAAACAAACTTCCAAGGAGAACAGAAGGGTGAAAAGAGGGGGTAAGAAGGGAATAGCAGTTTCAGAAAGGTACCTATTGTACTTGACCCAAAAAAAGAAGGTACCAATTGTTAGGCAAATTCAACCCAACTATAAATTCAATGCATGGAGCTTTGAAAAGTGTCGACAAAGGGATGAAAGACACAATCATAAAGAATACTGCAGAGAGGTAACGCATGATACATAATATAAAGGTGAAGTGAACACCTCGCAAAGCCTCTGAAGCGTAAATGGAGGACCTTCAGTAAAACTATTAAGAGCTGCAGTGAAGAAACAAACTATAAGCAATTACCATTAAAAAATGGAACTGAAAATTCAATAAAACTGTAGACCCTAACACCATAAACTAAAATATAATTTCAGCTCCACGCCCTTAAGCTGATTTCATATATGATCAGGGGAATGAGAATACCTTCATCCAACCTCTTCACCAGTTCTGGGTACGTTTCTCCTAAAGAAGCAATTTGCTGCTCATCTGCCATTTTTCCCTCTGGATACTCCAACAGAACCTTCATAAATCAAGGAAGAAGAGCAATAGAGAGGGGGAAGAGAGTGAGAGAGACAGATAAATACCATAATCCTGGAACTAGAATGCAATTATGCACATCTATTAAGAGTGCTTGTGTGCACGCATGTGTGTGACAACCATAAATAGCGGAAGACCCGCATGCTGGCATACCTCCCCATACCTGCTTCAGCTGAAAGGATAGCATGCTTTTTAATTTGTCCCAATCATGCCTGTGAGATATAAATAAATAAATAAAGTTTAAATACCAAGCAAAAACAAATGGATGAAGAATGTTGCCTTTTTGTACATCATACCTAGAGTAAACACAACTAACACATACAGGCACCAAGAATAATACATTAATATGCTACACACAAATGAGAGAATTTCACGCCAAAATAACAGCTTACCAAAATTTTCCGGTGGATGCAATAACTGCTAGTATGCCTCTAACTTCTTCTTCAGCAACCTCATGCTTGGACTCCTTACATCTAAAATATCAAGTTCAATACAGCACTTTCTTAATATGAAATCAGAAACAAAAAATAAGTAACATGAAGGTGAATTTCCTTTTCTCCGGTCTCTATTTTTAGGAAAAAATATTTACTGATCCCTGGAGGGCAAAACATTTACTGATCCCTAGAATATGTACATCACTGAAAAGCGTATTGACTAGATAGAAAGGCCCGTTAGTGCACAAAGCTTCACAAACAATGCATCACTGTGGTATAATATGTTGAAATAATTCAGTGTAGGGAAGCAGCCGAGTAGTCAGTGAGAGCAGCTCCCATTTACAACAATTAGGTAGTTGGCATCACACAATAGACGGTTCATATGCTTCCTTGTTATTAGAAAACGTGTAGGATACACAGTAAAATGTATAGGGAAAGAAGAGCGTACGCATTATTTAAACCATCGGGAACAATAGTCTCATGTTGGTTATCAGCATCACTGGTAGAATTCATTGAGGCTGTGAATTCTCATTTGATGGCATCTCCATTCAGATCCCTTAGCCTAGTTCTGATGATAAACGAGACATAAATGTAAGATCAACAATTATATTGAGTGCAAAACTCAGAACCAATTTGGCTGCTGAAAAATAACACTCAATTAAATTTCTCAAATTAATAAAGTTTAGGATTCCATTAGCCAGACCTAATAGCTGCGGCCTACTGATTTCACTTTCATTATTTTCCCCCCCTACAAACAAGTAAACAACGACCTACGGCAAAAAAAATTTGAAAATTTTGTGTTCTTCCACTCCGTTCGGTTACCGGGAAAATCAAGCAAGAAAACCCTAACTGGCATAAATCTTGAAGTTTGTGGGGGACCAAAAAGAAATGAAAAGAAGTTAGGAAATTTTGGAAACTAGTTTCGTCTATTTTGTTTATATAATCATGGCCGGGCGTTTTCCCGGCAAGCAAACAGAAAAGGAGAGGTTGAGAAAGAGATATGGAGACGTTACCAAGCTTTGGGTTTCTTGAGAGCCCAAGGAAGCGAAGGGAATCGATTCGAATCTGTGTTTTGAGAGAGAGATAATAATAATAAAAAGAAGACAAAGTGGTGGGAGTAGAAGCCTCAAACTCAAGAGTAGAACTGAGAGATGGTGCCTGCGACTGCGAGTCCTCTTCGCAACAAAAATGGTCAAACGTGCAAAACGTCGTCTTAATTAGCTTCTTTGGGTGCGAGAGCCCAGACCAGAGCAGCTAAAACGTCTTATTATATTTTATAATCATTTGTCCTCCAATTTTATGTTGCCACGTGACGAAGAGTTATAAAAGCAATTGGGCCGTCCCTTTTGTTCGTTTTTTCTCTACAAAACAGAGACACAAACACAATCCCTAACCTTCCTTTTCACACTCTAGAAAGAAAGAGTTTCGAACACAAAATCTCGAACTCTTACTCTCAGCTCTCGAATGCATGAGTAACTAACTGCTCTTAACCACTTGAGCTACAAGCTCCTCCCTATTTTCTTTTAATTATTGGGTCGGTTAAACCCCTCTCTTGTAATATATACATATTATTATTATAGATGGACCACCAGTATATTATAAGTCATTGACATCACAAAGGAGAAGGAAGGAGGAGAGACTACGAAGTCATAAATCACATTCCAAAAACCATCCACTTAAATATCTATATAATTTACGTATTAAAGAAAGAGGAATAAATAAATAAATAAAACCACCTAAGATACTGCCGGAAGGCAAATTGGCCTTTCATGGTGTCTTCCAACACGTTCTGACGACAACAATAATATACAGATTCATACTCCCTACAACTTCATTTCGCAATACAAAGACAAAAGGATGTACATAGAGAATAAATAAACAGCCATAATCCAAAGCAATGGCTCGGAGAAACACACAAAAATTACAATTGGAAAAGGCGGTCGTAGGAAGGTACTAGCTAAAATTCGTGAAACTGAACCATCGTGTCTCTCTCTGTTTTTCTGTCTGTCTACTCTTCTTAAAGAGACATTCATCCATGGCAGTGCCACCATCACCTGGAAGGAAGTTCTGATGCTTGACCACTAGGCGAAGGATTTGACGAATTGGAAGGGCCGTTATCTTGAGACGGTGCCCCGCCCCACTTCAGCTCTACATCAGACGGTTCAACTACATGCACTGAGCCGTCAGTCATGCCGACTGCAATCTGGTTAGGCTCAGACGGATGAGCTGCTATAACCAAAGGATAGGTGGGGTTGCCGCTGCACAACATTTTACATCAGTTTGCAAATGACAAACGAGGCTACAGGTCTTTATAGATAAGCCCAAAAGAAAAAAGCACCAGATAAGAAAGAAATAAAAAGTTCCCATTCAATAAACAGCAAAATACTTTTCCGCCCACCTGAGAGAAAATGATGGTATATACGCAGTAGGTGCTACTCGACATCTGAGTCTTAAGGTATCAGCATCAAAAACTCCAACAGCACCGTCACAAAAAGTAGCATAAACCAATAGACCATCGCATGAATATATTGCACTTGAGATGGGAGCAGCAAGTGCATCTTTTGGAGACCACTGCCATCATAGATGTGAAAAAAAAGAAGATAGGAAGAAAAAAGAAAAATCGTCAAATTAGAATAAAGATTATTAATTCAGTTTTACGATAGATGCAGATGTCTAAATAAGAAACTAAAATTTAATTTTATACAAGTCTTATAGATCAAACATTTCTAGACAGATAACTTTTATGTTAGTTCAACATTTTTCTGAGACAAGGACTGCCAGGTTAAGAACTTACTGAGCGCAAACAATCAAGCTTGCAATCGTACACAGCAATTTGGCTTTCATGAGCAACCAACAAGTGTGTGTGATCATTATGAAACTGAACTTTTGTTTCTCCAACCAACGGGGATTGGCGACCAGCTGGTGCTTGTATAAACCTTGTTTTCTTTTTCTCCCATCCATCAATGCTCCACACGCATAACTGTAATCCAAGTCACCAACGTAAATAAAAATGTCATGCAATTAGATAAGAGGAATAGCATTGCCTAGTTTCGTTCAATTAAAGCAGTGGCTCTTCATAATGGTCCAAACATTTTTGTACTTGGTCATAGGAAAGCAATGCTTTAGCTTTATAAAAAAAAAGTGTGTGAGACACCTCCATTCATATTATCATCCCCTTTAAATTAAGGCATTACATCCGCCTTCCCCAACAAAATAAAGCAAAAAGGTGAATCCACACCAAAAAAAACCAACTAGTTGTAAAAGAAAACAAATACAATGAGCAGCAGCTTAATGTTCCTCTCGAGGATAGGAAAGAATTGCTATACTTGTTATAAAATCACTAACCTGGGTATCAGCACCTGAAGAAACCAGTACATTAAGACTTTGAGAAAATGCAAGGCCTGTAATCCGATTCTGATGACCCTTCAGTTTGGTTTTAATCTGCCAATCTCATCCAAGGTTTAGTTTATCAGATAACCAGACAACACAGGCAAAACCTTAAAAGACATCAAGCAACAAATACAGATAAAACTAAGAGACACGCTTTACCTCATCAACCCTAACATTGTATATTAAAATAGTAGAATCCTCCATGCCAATAGCAATTATATTATTGTCTTGAGGATGAAATGCCAAAAAAGTGGCTGCGGGAGGGGGAGAGACAAATGTTGTCATGACCTGCAAAGTACGAGGTGGATCCGGTCAGCAAGATAGTTAAAAGAGATTGCTTGAGCATATATGACAAAAGATGATGTACAAAAATGTGCTATAGACCTTTCTAGATGGTTCTAAAAAAAGGCAGCAATAACATACCTTAAACGTCATCATGTTGAACAGAGAGACTTTCCCACCAGATGCAGACATGACATAAGAATCATTTTTGGATAAAGCAATACACGCAGTAGATTCCTCAGCTGGTTTATTGTCATTCACATCATTAGTCATAAGAGTTCCATTGGGAGGCTGCCACAACTGTGGTGTAACATATGCAGTAGCCTGAAAACAAAACAAAACCACAAGGTAGAAATCTATAAGAAACACCAAATTTAAACAGGGAGAGATTCATTTGAGGAAAGACAGAAGCCAGACCTTCCCTGATGGATTCCTTTCATTACGCTGCCATTTCCAAAGCTTGTGAACAGCATTGGAGGCGAGGGCTAACAGAGCCAGGCCATTGTTTGTGTACATTAGTCTTACAATCTGCAATTAGCAAATAATTTCTTCAATTATGATATTGTGGATTCTAATGTAAGGAGTAAATGATCTAGTCCACTATAGTACATACATATTTGTTGATTAATTTGCACCAATTTTAGAGGCAAAATCAACATACATAAGTTCTCTAACTGAATAAAATATATCTTTAAAAAAAATCTG